>NW_028270175.1:76359331-76671412 GCF_037043375.1 Chiloscyllium plagiosum
CAGACTGGAAAACAACTGTTGTAAACTTAAATATTTAAAACAGGGTGGAGAGGGAAAACAGAATACTAAATAGTTTGATGTCAGCTGTGAGAACAAAATATTGGAACGTTTTATAAGCAACGTGACAAATAGTTACTTGGAGAATAATGATATGATTTGGTACGTTCCGCCTAGATTCAGGAAAGGGAAATGATTTTTGATAAACCTGTTTGTGGAGATTACCCGTTGTGACATCGACAATTGAGAACCAATGGGAGTGGAGTATTTGCATTTTTAGAAGACGCTTGACATGTTTGAGTACAGGAGAATGGAGAATGATAGAGTCCATGGGTAGGTCGGGGTGGAATGTATACCACATGGATTAAAAAATGGGTAATGGAGGTAGGAGAAGAGTAGTGTTTTTCTCTGGACTGAAGGATTGATGGGTGGCAGCAGGATCAGTGTTTGGACAACTGCTGTTCACAAGGTATAAAAATGATTCAGATGTGAACAACAAATACCATCATGTACATTTATATTTATTAAATGGTAGAGAGGTTGGCGAGTGCTTTTGTTGAAAAGGACCTGGATGTCTTTGGTCATAAGTCACTGACAGAATTCATACGGGGCAGGAAGTAAATGATATGTTGCCCTTCGTGCAAAATTATTGAAGTACAAAACTTAGACTATCTTTCCCACTGATCGTGATTTGTTGAGAGAGTATTTGGTGCATTGTGTAAAGGTTTGGCCTGCTTTATAAATAACGATCCCTTTGTCAGTGAGAGAGTGCAAAGTAGTTTGACCAGACTAAACACTGGCATGATGTTACCATGAGGAAAGCGTGCAGTAAGTATGTGCTTAATCTGGAGCACTGTGAGAGAATAAGAAGTTGAAGCTTGATGGGTCTGGCCAGAAACTCATTAGGTCCCAAACAGCTGAATGGGGTGAAAATGTCATACCTTTCATTGGATGTTTGATTCATGACATTTACATGCATCTGCAGAGCCCCCATGTCGATTGACAGCGAGGTACAGGCTCTGATTGAACTCTGAACACTTGAATGCACAGTTACTGTGTGACACTGCATTGAATGTCACCTTGTACACAATCCTGACAGCAGCCATATTACCTTCATTCTGAAACAGTTAGTTATTTCCCAACGGCTTCTGACCTCCACGGAGACTATGGGTCTGCCTTCTTGGAGATGGAAGAAAACTTGGAGAATGGCTAAAGAGGTTGGTTTCATTCCGACTGCCAGAAAGCCATGTTAAAGTAACACATATATACCATGAGTAATTAAGCCATGTAGATCAATAATAATGTGATCAAGGATAGTCAGCATGGTTTTGTGAAGGGCAAGTCGTGCCTCACAAACCTTATTGAATTCTTTGAAAAGGTGACGAAGGAGGTTGATGAGGGGAAAGCGGTAGATGTGGTATATATGGATTTTAGTAAGGCGTTTGATAAGGTTCCCCATGGTAGGCTACTGCAGAAAATACGGAGATATGGCATTGAGGGTGAGTTGGAGGTTTGGATTAGGAATTGGCTGGATGGAAGAAGACAGAGGGTAGTAGTTGATGGCAAAGTTTCTTCATGGAGTGCCGTCACTAGCGGTGTTCCGCAAGGATCTGTTTTGGGACCATTGCTGTTTGTCATTTTTATAAATGACCTGGAAGAGGGGTTAGAAGGTTGGGTGAGCAAGTTTGCGGATGATACGAAAGTCGGAGGAGTTGTTGACAGTGAGGAAGCACGTGGCAGGTTACAGCAGGATATAGAGAAGCTGCAGAGCTGGGCAGAAAGGTGGCAGATGGAATTCAATGTAGCTAAGTGCGAGGTGATTCACTTTGTGAAGAATAACAAAAAGATGGGGTACTGGGCTAATGGTCGGATACTTGGTAGTGTGGATGAGCAGAGGGATCTTGGTGTCCATGTACACAGATCTCTGAAAGTTGCCACCCAGGTAAATAGTGCGGTGAGGAAGGCATATGGCGTACTGGCTTTTATTGGTAGAGGAATTGAGTTCCGGAGTCCTGAGGTCATGATGCAGTTGTATAAGACTCTGGTACGGCCGCATCTGGAATATTGTGTGCAGTTTTGGTCGCCATACTATAGGAAGGATGTGGAGGCATTGGAACGGGTGCAGAGGAGGTTTACCAGGATGTTGCCTGGTATGGAAGGAAAATCGTATGAGGAAAGACTGAGGCACTTGGGGCTGTTTTCACTAGAGAAAAGAAGGTTTAGGGGTGACTTGATTGAGGTGTACAAGATGATTAGGGGGTTAGATAGGGTCGACAGTATGAACCTTTTCCCGCGTATTGAGTCGGGTATTACAAGGGGGCATAGCTTTAAATTAAGGGGGGCTAGATATCGGACTGATGTTAGGGGTAGGTTCTTCACTCAGCGAGTCGTTAGTTCATGGAATGCCCTGCCAGTAACAGTGGTGGACTCTCCCTCTTTATGGGCATTTAAGAGGGCATTGGATAGGTATATGGAGGATAGTGGGTTAGTGTAGTTTAGGTGGGCTTGGATCGGCGCAACATCGAGGGCCCAAGGGCCTGTACTGCGCTGTATTCTTCTATGTTCTATGTTCTATGTTCTAATTCGGAGCAATCTGTCTGTGCAGCCCCTGCTCCATTTGTTTGTGATGTTGGAGCATCTCTGACACCTTCCTGTTCCTGCGTTAGTGGCTTGACAAGCTGAATAACCTCTTCCTGTTCCTTTGTAAGTGACTCCGGGTGTGAAATGGTTCTTTCTGTTCTGTATGTGACATGTGGAAGAGAGCAGACTCCCACCTTCCTGTGAAACAGGCAGTAGGGACTGAATGGGCTATCCCTCTTCTTGCCCAGTAGTTTTGATGGGATGAATGGCTTCCCACATTCTTGTGAAACCAGATTGAGGTGCTGAATGAACTCCTCCTTTTACTGTGGAAATGTACTGTGCTGTTACATAAATGTTCCCCAGACTTTAACAGCACGATCTTGAATGTTGTCCAGGTCTTGCTGCACATTGTCACCGACTGTTTCAAGAGCTGAAGAGGGACAACTTATTCTGAAAATTTTGTAAACTTCAGTGAATGCCCCCTCTTCTACTGGCACGGTGGCTCAGTAGCTAACACTGCTGCCTCACAGCACCAGGGTCCCAGGTTCGATTCCGGCCGTGGGCAACTGTCGGTGTGGAGTTTGCACATTCCCCACTAGTCTGCAGAGTTTCCCCCGAGTGCTCCGGTTTCCTCCTGAAGTCCGAAGATGTGCAGGCCAGGTTAATTGGCAATGCTAAATTGTCCATTATGTTAGGCGCATTAGTCAGAGGGAATTGTGTCTGGGTGGGTTACACTTTGGAGGGTCGGTGTGGGCTGGCTGTGCCGAAGGGCCTGTTTCCACACTGTAGGGAATCCAATCTGCTCAGTTTAGACTCAATGGGCTGAATAGCCTCCTTCCACACTGGTGGGATTCTATGATGACAAACTGGAGATGCCTGGGCTGAAGAAGCGACGCTGAGGATCTCCTGCAGATGTTTCCCACGGCTGAGATGATTGATTCCCACCAATGATAATCATCTTCCCTTGTGCCATGAATGACTCCAAGCAGTGTAGACGTCAGAATTAATTCTCATTAAGTGCGATCTTGTTCAGGCTCCTTGATGTCATCCTCAGTCAAATACTGCCTTGCATTCAGGGCCAATCTCTCTTACCTGAGCCCTGCGTTGCCTCTTTTGTTCATATCAACAGGTCATGGTGTAGAAGCAGAAAACATTATCTTCAAACAGAGGATCGTGAATGTCAGGATTTCTCTTACGCAGAGAATTGGGGGAGCTAAATCACTGAAAGGGACCAGTGGTGTCCCGCAGAGATCAGTCCTGGGACCTCTGCTCTTTGTTACTTTTATAGATGACTTGGATATGGATGTTGAAGAGTGGGCTAGTAAGCCTGCCGATGACACAAAGGTGATTTGAGTGGTACAGAATGTGGAGGGCTATTGTAGGTTGCAATGGAACATGGACAGGATGCAGAGCTGGGCTGAGAAGCGGCAGATGGAGTTCCAACTGAAGTAATACACCTTGCAAGCTCGAAAGTCAATGTAGAATGCATGGTTAAAGGGAGGATTCTTGGCAGTGTGGAGGAACACAGTGATCTTGGGGTCCGTGTCCACAGATCCCTCAAAGTGGCTACCCAAGGTGATCGGGTTGTTAAGAAGGCGTATGGTGTGTTGGCTATCAGTTGCAGGGGGATTGAGTTTAAGAGCCACGAGGTTATGCTGCAGCTCGATAGAGCCCTGCTCAGACCGCACAGGGTATATTGTGTTCAGTTCTGGTCTCCTCATTATAGGAAGGATAAGAAGCTTTCGATAGGGTAAAGAGGACTGCTGCCTGGACTGAAGGGCATGTCTTATGAAGAAACCGTGAGGGAGCGAGGGCTTTTCTCACTGGAGGAAAAATAGATGAGAGGTGACTTGATAGGGGTGTACAAGATGATGAGAGGCATAGAGAGAGTGAATAGCTTGAAACATTTTCCCAGAAATATCTGTCACGAGGTTGCATAAGTTTAAGGTAATTGGAGGAAGGTATAGGGGAGAAATCAGAGGTAGACTCTTCACACAGAGAGTGGTGGGTGTGTCGAATGCACTGCCAGTGGTGGTAGTAGAGTCAAATGCGTGAGAGAAACTTAAGAGACTCTTGGAAAGGCACAGGAAACAAAGTGAATGGAAGCATGAAGGTGAGTCTGATCTTAAAGTAGGACAAACGGTGCAACATCGAAGGCTGAAGGTCCTAACTGCATGCATTCATGTAAGACTATGAGCTCAAAAATTGCATGAATTCATGTAAAACGCCGATATCTCACTTTTTAGATTAGAATCAATCTAAACATCATGGCGTAGGCAGAGAACACAGGGGGCCAACACTTTCAACATATTGTCGAGCTATCACCATTGTTAACAGTTAATCTGAGATTGCAACTTTTTTAAAGAAAAGTTTTCTGTTTTACATATGAAAGTAATGAAACTATCATGGTATTCTAACAGATGAAAGGCTTAACAGACAATCAATTTTTCAATGTATAATTTTCAATGTATAAATCACACTGTAAATTTCTGCTATAAATTCTGTGTTAGGATTCAGCCCTCTACTATCACCTGTTGAAGGAGCGATGCTCCAAAAGCTAGTGTGCTTCCAATTAAACCTGTTGGACTATAACCTGGTGCTATGTGATTTCTAACTTTGTACACCCCAGTCCAACACCGGCGTCTCCAAATCAGTCCTGTTATTTGTTCTGTGTTCTATAGAAGTGCTCAAGAAGACTTGGACATTGAGGAGGATTTGAGACTTGGGGCAGGTCAGCCTTGATCTTAGTGAAGGCCAAGGCAGGCTTGGGATGGGAATGACCTGCCCCTGTTACTGATGTTCTCCCATTCTGTTATTGGGAAGTTAGTAGGTGTTATTTTCCTGGAAGGTCTTTTATGGAACGTTGCAATCAGGGAGACCATCCTCAGGGAGATTTTGTGAGCCATCGCTGGGTGAGATTTTGGGGGCTGTATTCAGAGTGAATCTGGGTCTACAGCATGATCAAAAAATGAAGCACAAGTCACAGAGAGGGGAAGCTCTGTAAAGAGAGATGAGCGACCTCTTTCATATCCAGCCTGGGTCTTCCAATTTCATTTTCCAAATCTCCCAAACCGTGTGGGACAGTCACGAGGGACGACATGTTCTCCTCTGTTTCTGTGCACCATGCTATTACAGTAAGTGGACTCCAACTGCTCCTGTCTAGCAGGTTCGAGGGGTTGAAAGGAATGCAGGAAAATGGGACTGAGGAGCAGGAGTGGGTCGTTGGAGAATTTGAGCGTTCTCCACCAGGCATTAAGATCGTGGCTGATCAGATTGTGGTCTCAGCCTCATCGTCCTGTCTGTGTCCCATTATCCGTGACTCAGTTCTCTGTCAAATCTTTAAATAACCCAGCTGTGAATACTTGTAATCAGAGAAACACCACAAACTTCTGGGGAAGAAAATTCCCATTCGAATTGCCCTTTTAGAATTTTTCCTCATCCCGCTGTGAGAATAAGAGAGTCATACAGAGTGGAAACAGGTCCATTTGTCCAAATTTTCCATGCCAGTCAGGCATCTTAATCAGATCTCACCCCACTTGCCAGCATTTGGCCCACATCCCTCTGAACCATTCCTATTTATGTACCTATCCAGATACAATTTAAACTTGTAATTATACCCGCTTTCACCACTTCCTCTGACAGGACACTCACCAGCCTTCGTATGAAAACGTTTCACCTCAGGTCCCTTTGCCCTGTCACCTTCACCCTATGCCGTCTAGTTCTGGACGCCCCAACACTGGGAGAAAGATCTTGCCCATTCAGACTATCCATGCCCCTAAGGACGTTTTTAAACCTCTGACATGTCACCATTCAACCTCTGACAGTCCGGGGTAAAAGCCTCAACCTGCACATCATCTCCCTGTAGCTCAAACCCTCAAGTTCCAGAAAATCCATGTAAATCTTTTCTGCACCCTTCCAAGCTTAACAACATCCATCCTTTAACAGAGTCAGCTGATACGTAAGCAGTATTCTTAAAGTGGCCTCACTTACGTCCTGAACAAGCGCAACACGCTACCCCAACTCCTATACTCAATGCTCTGACCGATTAAGGCAAGCATTCCAACCACGTTCCTCACCACTCTACCGAGCTAAACCCCACTTGCAAGGAACTATGAATCTTCACCCGTAGGTCTCTGTTCAGCAACATTCCCCAGGACACTACCCTGCTTTAACTTACCAAAATGTAAAACCTCACAAATATCGAAATTAAACTCCATCTGCCAGTCCTTGGCTCATTGATGGTCAAGGACCCCGTTATATTCTGAGGTAATCTTCTTCACTGTCAACTGCACCACTTTGTTGATGTTACCAGTAAACGTACGAACCATGCCTCCGATAATCACATCAAAGTTGATTATATCCGTGATAAAAAACCGTGAGCTCAGCACTGATTCTTTCAGCACACCGCTGGCCACAGATCTTCAGTCTGGAAAACAATCCATTACCTTCAATCCAATTTTGTATCCAATTGGTTAGCTTTTCCTAGATTACATATAACCAAATTGTAGTAATCTGTCTACGATGGGGAACCTTATTAAATACCTTGCTGAAGTTTGTGTAAACAATGTATACCACAGTGTCTTCTTCAATCTTCTCTGTCACCTCTGCATAATACACAATCGCATTACTTAGACTTGATTTCCATCACACAAATCCATATTGACTATCCCTAAGCAGTCCTTGTCTTTCTAAATAGATGTAAATCCTATCCCTCAGAATCCCGTCCCACGAACTCCTCGACACTGACGTTGGCTGAGTGAGTCGATAATTACCTGAGTTTTATTGGCTTACTGCTCCCTATTCCCTCCCCACTGCTCCACTGGCGACAAAAATAATTACAACTAGGTTGGTGATATAGCCAATGATATAGTTCACAGAGTGTGTTGGGGTCAGTGTTAGGAATAAGTCAGGGAGATTGCTATACTCTGCTAAAACATCACATCTATGACCAAAACAAAGTTACTCAAACTATGATGGAACGAGGAATGACGAGAGGTTATTGCAATTATGTACATTGATATTTCCCTTTGAAAAATACTGAGAAACACACACACAGGTACACAGACACACACACACACACACGTATAACAAACTGGAAAGCAAAATATCTGCAAAGTTAACTTGAAAGACCATTGTCCAAATATGATTTGAACTCATGACCAAAGGAAAAATTAGAGTTTGCCCCAAATGCTATTCTATTTGCAGAGTCATCAAGTCCTACAGCATGGAGTATGTAGTCCCTTCTGTTCAGGATGACTAGGGAGCTCCTCCCCGCCCCTAGAAAACCTCCAAAAAGACAAAAGCATCGTTCTGTGACCTGCAGACAACGGTCGGCTCACAGTCATCCTGAACAGAAGGGACCACATGGAGAAAGCCAATGCACTACTCGCAGACACCAACACCTACCAACAGGTGGCGCTAGACCCGACCCCACATCTAGGAAACAAAATTAAATATCTCCTAAGAAAATTATACAATTCTGGACAATTAAACAAGTCGGAATTCCGGAAAATGCAACCAGACAGACCAACGTCCCACGATTCTACGGACTACCAAAAATCCATAAACCAGGAACACCCCTCAGACCCATAGTCTCACTACCTGGAGCACCAACGTACAGACTGGCAAAAAAACTACACGCTAGCCTGAAATACCTAGTAGAAGAGTCACAACATTCCATCCACTCCACCCAGGAATTCCTGAAAATCATCAAAACACCAAAATAGAGGAAGACGAAACAATGATTTCATTCTACATAACAGTACTGTTCAACTCGATCAACATCGACCTGGCAAAGGAAACACTTACCACACTTTTAGAAGAGACCATCACACACACCCCAACCACCAGCAATCACATTACCAACGAAAACATCATGAAGCTAGTGGGCCTGTGCCTCACCACCCACTTCACTTTCAACAACATAGTCTACAAACAAACCAACGGCACTCCCATGGGATCTCTGCTGTCAGGATTCATAGCAGAAGCGGTAATGCAAAGACTAGAACAAACAGCCCTACCAACCATCAATCCAAAAATCTGGGTCCGCTTCGTAGATCATACCTTTGTCATCACAAAACGAAACAAGATAGAAGAGACATTTAACATCATCAACAACACCCTCTCAGGCATAAAGTTCACCAAGGAGGAAGAAACCGACAACAAACTCGCATTCCTGGACGTCACAGTCGAAAGAAAGGAAAACGGAGAATTACAAACCTGCGTATAAAGAAAACCGACAAACACTGACCAAATATTCAACAACACCAGCAACCATCCCAACACACCCAAACAAAGCTGTATCAGAACACTATTCCAACGAGCCACAACACATTGCAGCACAGACAAACTTCGGGAAACAGAGGAGCACCACCTATACAACGTATTAAAGAAGAACAGATACTCAGAAAATACGGTTCGTAGATTCCTCAAGAACAAACCACGACAATCAGACCAAACACAGCCAGAAACCCTAACCACCTTACCATACATCAAAGAAGTTTCAGAAATGACAGCCGGACTACTAAGACTCCTCGGAATCGTAGTAGCACACAAACCCACCAACACGTTCAAACAAAAACTAAGACCCAGTACAACCCTTGGACATAACCAACGTCATCTACAAAATTCCATGCGAGGACTGCCACAAACACTACGTAGGACAAACAGGAAGAAAGTTATACACTTATAAACAGGATATACGAACACCAGCTCACCACAAAAAGACAAGATCCTCTCTCACTCGTAGCCCTACACACGGATGAAAAAAACCACCAATTCGACTGGGACAACACATCTATCCTGGGACACGCCAGAGAATTCCTAGAAGCCTGGCACTCCAACCACAACGCCATAAACAAACACATAGATCTATATGCCATCTATCAACCCCTCAGAAAACGAACAGGAAATCACATTACCACAAACCCCAGGAACCCCATCCAGGAGAAAGATATAAATAGAAAGCAGGAGACAACAGCTTCGCTTCACTTGGAGGTCGCCACTGATGATGTTACCTAACCAGGTACAAACCTTCACAAACCTTGCATTCATTTCCCAGCACTTGCCCCATAGCATTCTCGTACTTCCCTGTCCATGTACTTGCCCAAATGCCGTTTACACATCGTTAATATAAATGCTTCAACCACTTCTGTTGGCAGCTTTGTGTACCACTCCCTGTGTAAAACAGTTGCCATCAGTTTCCCTTTTATTCTTTCCCCTCTCACCTTAAACTGATGTCCTCTCCTCCTTGATTCCCCAACTCTAGGAAAAAAAAGGCTGGGTCCATTCACCCTATCCATGCAAACTATATAAGATCCCTCTCAGTCTCCTATGCTCTAAAGAAAAAATGCCCTCGCTTGTCCAACCTCTCCCTATAATTCATATTGTTTAGTCCTGGCAACATTTTTGTAAATTCCATCTGCACACATTCCAAATTAAAAACATCCTTCCGATCGCAATGTGACTAAAACTGAACACAACACTACAAGTGCAGCCTCACCAACATCCTGGATAACTGTAACATAATTTCCCAACTGCTCTCCTCCATGTCCTGACCGATGCATGCTAGTATGGCAAAAGCCTTCTTCACTAACATGTCTAACTATGACCCCACTTTCAGAGAATGGTCCATCTACTCAACTACACTCCCTAAGGTTCTACCAATCACCATCAAACACCTACCTTGATCTAATGTTACCAAAATATTCCTCGACCCACTTCTCCAATTTGATCTAGGTCCTGCTGCATTGTCTGATATACTTCGTCACTGTCCACGATACCACCTATTTTAGTGTCATCTTCAAGTTTCCTAATCATGCCTTGTACATTCGCAAGAATATCATTGATACAGATAACAAACAGCAATGGGCCCAGCAGCGACCCCGAGGCACTTCATGTGTCACAGGCCTCCAGTCCGAGAGCATCCTTCCACTATTACCTTCTGTTTACTACCATGAAGCCACTTGTGTGTCCAATTTGCCAGCTCTCTCTGGATTCCATGCGATTCTAACCTTCCAGACCAGCCTATCAATGGTAACCTTGTCAAAGGTCTTCCTGAAAATCATTCAGACTACGTCTACCGCCCTACCCTCATCAACATTCCTGGTCACTTCATCAATGAAATCAAACACATTTGAGAGGCATGATCTCCCACTCACAAAACCATGCAATCTTTCCAGTCTAAAATCAACTATTAATAATAATTATTAAAATTAACAATAACAAACTAATAAATAATAATAAGATGACATTTTCAATGGAGAATAAATTATCCATGGTATGTGATATTGGAACGTGCATCATGGGTGAAGGGCAGAATAGATTTTGTACCTGTGTCATTGAACTGTGTTGAAAAAAAGCAAGGTTGGCATGGTGGTTCAGTGGCTAATACTGCTGCCTCATAATGCCATGGATCCGGGTTTGGTTCCAGCTTCAGGTGACTCTCTGTGTGGAGTTTGCACATTCTCACTGTGTTTGTTTGTGTTTCCTCTGGGTGCTCCATTTTCCTTCCATAATCCAAAGATTCATAGGTCAGGTGAATTGGCCGTGCTAAGTTACCCATAGTGTTATGTGCATTCGTCAGGGGTAAATATAGGGTAGGGGAATGGGACTGGGTGGGTTACTGTACGGAGCATCGGTGTGGCCTTGTTGGGCCAAATGGTCTGTTTCCATACTGTAGGGAATCTGAAAACAAAATTTCTAAGCAAACCCTATCTTTCCAAATGCACATATATCTTATCCCTCAGAGTCTTCTCAAGTAACCTACCTACCATAGATGTTAGGTTTCCTGGTCTATAGATCCCAGATTTTTCTTTGCTTCCCTTCTTGAGTAATGGCACAACATTTGTTACCCTCCAATATTCTGGAACCTAAACTGTAGCTAACGATGATGCAAAAATATCAACCAGGTCCCGTAGTTTCTTCTGTAGCCTCTTGCAGTGTTCTTGGATGCATCTGTTTAGGACCAGGAGATTTATCCACCTTCATACATTCTAATGCATCCAACACGTCCTCTCCCGTGATATTGACTCAACCCAAGATAACACCACGACCTTTGTTAACCTCCCAAGTCTTCATGTATTTATCCACAGTAAAGGCAGAGGAGAAACATTCATTGAGAATCTCGCAAATCTCCTATGGTTCTAGACATGCATGTTCACTTTGGACCTTGAGGGGTCATATTCGCATTTAGCTATTCCTTTTACTTTAATATACTTAAAGAACCTCTTTGGATTCACCCTAATCTTCTCAGCCAAAGCTGTCTTGTGCCCCCTTTTCGCCCTCCTGATTTCCTTCTTCAGTAAACTGGGGCATCCCCTGTACACCTCTAGGGATTCCCTCGATCCCAGCTGCCTGGACCTGAGCCACGCCTCCTTTCTGCTGGTCAAAGCCTCAATATCTCCTGACATCCAGGGTTCCCTCTTTCTACCAACCTTGCCTTTTACCCTCACAGGAACATATAGATCTTGAACTGTAAACATTTCACTTTTAAAGGCCTCCCACTTGCAGGAGGTCCCTTCGCCTCCAAACAATCCTTTCCAACCAACCCCTACAGGCTCCTGTCTAATTCCATCAAAATTCACCTTGCCTCAGTTTTGAACTTGAACATGTGGACCAGTTTTATCCTACTCCATAACTATTTAAAAATTTATAGAACTATTGTCACTGTTCCCAGAGTGCTCCCTCACTGCCACCTCAGTCACCTGTCCTGCCCTAGTTCTTAGAGTAGGTCAAGTTTCGTCCCTTCCCGAGTTACACCCTCTACTTACTGCTTGAGGAAACTATTCTGAACACACTTAATACACCCCATCTCAGTACTTAATTCTATGTCATTCCCAGTCGATGTTATGATAATTAAAATGTCCTACTAATGCAATCCTATTGGCCCTGCAAGTCTCCCCAGTCTGTCTACATATTTTCGTTCTCCTAGTTACTTGTTTACTATTTGGTGGCAATTTAAATACTATCACCATTCCCTTCTTATTTCTTTGCTCCCCCGACAAATCCTCATTGGATGATCCATCAGTTCTTTTATCTCTGATTACTGCTGTGATACTCGCCTTAATCAAAAATGAAACTCCCCGTCCCCTCCTTCCACCATCTCTCTCCCGCATTAAGCACCTGTTCCCTGGTACATTAAGCTGCCAGTGCTGTCCCTCCCTTAGACATGTATATGTAATGGCTATCATATCCCTGTTTCACCTACCTATCCACGCTGTGAGTTCATCAGCCTTACCTGTCTGCCATCTTGCATTGAAACAGTTGCAATTTAATCCAACAGGAATTCCTTGCTCCCTATCATGTTCTAGCCTGACCTGTCTCTTCACTTTACTGTTTCTGATTACTGCAACTCCTTCCAGCCTCGCACTTGCCTCCCTGCTGATGAGGATCCCACCCCTCGCCAACCCCAGCCAATCTAGTTGAAACCCTCCCTTGCCCCAGTAGCAAATCTGCCTGCCAGGATATTGGTCACCTTCCAGTTCAGGTACAACGCGTCCTTCCTGAACATGTCACCTCTGCCCCACAAAAGATCCCAGTGATCCAAAAATCTCTGCCCCCTGAACCAATTCTTTAGCCACCCCTTCATCTGCCATATCCTCCTGTTCTTACCCTCACTAGCAAGGAGCACTGGAAGTAATCTGGATATTACCACTGTCATGGTCCTGTCTTTTATCCTTCTCCCTATCTCTCTACAATCACTCTGCAAGGACGTCATCACTATTTCTACCTGTGTCACTCTGTCATTTGTACCAATGCGCACAATGACCTCTGACTGATTCCCCCCACCCCCACCCTAGGTGAGAACGTTATGCAGCCGCTATAAGACATCCTGGACCCTGGCATGTGGGAGGCGACACACCATTCCGGATTTCCATTTGCAGCCACAGAATCTCCTGTCTGTTCCCCTCACTATCGATTCGGATAATTACTTCTTTAGTTATTCTGCTTGCACAACCTTCTGACAATGGGATTTATTCCTGAATCAGTTGAATTTAGCTGAATTGCTTTGCTTCAGGCAGTGGGGAGATTTTAATGAATCCTCATCAGGAATCCTTCATTACTGGGACAGAAGACTGGGCTTTTTTTTCACTCCCACACATTGCTGTGATGAGTGACAGGGAAACAGAAAGGGAGCAATAGAATGTTTCTCCACAGATAGGCTGCATTTTCCATCTGTAAGTTAAATCAGTACCGTTATCAGTCCCACACTGGACCCTGTGAGCTCTACTTGAACATTGTCCGAAATATATGACTCCATCACATTCTCGATTCCAGGTCAGTGCGGTATTGCAGAATCAATTCATTAACAATAAATGGTCCTACTTGTTTTGGAGATATGTTAATATGTGCTTGAATAAATGTAAAAATAAGCGTTTCATGTCTTCACAATGTCTGTGTTAAAATGAATATTCTAAAACATATACAGTAATTGCTGGAAAAGCTCAGCCTGTCTGTCAGCATGTAAGAATAGAATTCAGAGTTCGATTTTTCGGTCCAATGACCTTTCCTTTGAACCGGACTTATTCTTAAAGTATTTCCCCAGTTTTATTCTCCCACACAAGAAGAAATATCCATCCGGTATTCACCAACTACACTCTTCTCAAGATCTTATATGGGCAGTAAAACATCCCTCATTCTCAGGCCCAACTGTTAATTCTTAATAAAGTAATGCCTTCATCCCAAGAATGAGGAAAGAGAAACATCTTTGACAGATTTCGAAAGCAATTTTGTCTTTTTTTCTGTTTAGACAGTTATAACTACACATAATATAACAGATATAATCTCAGTAATGCCCTGTACTAACGCAGAAAACATCGCTAAGATCATACCCAACACCCCTTGCACGAAACAGAATCATTCCATTTACCTTCCAAATCACTTGCAACATCTTCAGCTTAATTTGATGTGATTCATGTACTCAGACACACAAATCCCTCTGTACCATGGAGTTCTGCATTCTCCTTGCATTTTAATAAATTTCTGCTGTTTCGTCTTTTCCCCAAAACAGAAAATTTCCATCACATATATATTGCACTGCTTTTTTTCTGCTGAAGCTTTGCACATAGCCATCCTCTGTCTGTATGCCATTGCTTGTTGCTGCGCCATCCCCCAGTTTGTGCCCCATTGCATACGCTCTCCTCTCCGCTGTCTGTATCCCATTGCAGATGCTCTGCCCTCAGTCGTCTGTATCCCATTGTAGATGCTCTCCCCTCCCCTGTCTGTATCCCATTGCAGAGGCTCTGCCTTCCCCCAGTTGTATCCCAATGCAGACGCAGTGCCCTCCCCTGTCTGTATCCCATTGCAGACGCTCTGCCTTCCCAGGTCTGTATCCCATTGCAGACGCTCTGCTTTCCCCCTGTCTGTATCCCATTGCAGACGCTCTGCTTTCCCCCTGTCTGTATCCCATTGCAGACGTTCTGCCCTCCCCCACCTGTATCACATTGTGGACACTCTGCCCTCCCACCGTCTGTTTCCCATTACAGACGCTCTGTCCTCCCCCTGTCTGTGTCCCATTGCAGGCACTCTGCCCTCCCCGGTCTGTAACCCATTGCAGACGCTCTGCCTTCCCCCTGTCTGTATACAATTGTAGACTCTCTGCCCTCTCCTGTCTGTATCCCATTGCAGACGCTCTGCACTCCCACTGTCTGTTTCCCATTGCATACGATCTGCCCTCCCCCTGTCTGCATCCCATTGCAGATGCTCTGCCTTCCCCCGTCTGTATCCCATTGTAGACATCCTGCCCTCCCCCGTCTATATCCCATTGCAGACGCTCTGCCTTCCCCTGTCTGTACCCCATTGTAGACACTCTGCCCTGCCCCGTCTGTATGCCATTGCAGACTCTCTGCCTTCCCCCTGTCTGTACCCCATTGTGGAAGCTCTGTCCTCCCCCGTCTGTATACCATTGCAGACGCTCTGCCCTCCCCCTGTCTGTTTCCCATTGCAGACGCTCTCCCCTCCCCTGTCTGTATCCCATTGCAGACACTCTGCCCTTCTCCTGTCTGTATCCCATTGAGGATGCTCTGCCCTATCCCTGTCAGTGTCCCATTGCACATACTCTGCCCTCCCCCTAGATGTATCCCACTGCAGACGCCATGCCTCCCCTGTCTGTATCCCATTGCAGACGCACTGCCCTCAGCCATCTGTATCTCATTGCAGATGCTCTTCCCTCCCCTGTCTGTATCCCATTGCAGACTTGCGTCCCTCCACCTGTCTGTGTCCCATTGCAGACGCTCTGTCCTCCCCCTGTATGTATCCTATTGCCGACGCTCTGCCTCCCCTGTCTGTATCCTATTGCAAACACTCTGCCTCCCGCTGTCTGCATCCCATAGCAGACGATCTGCCCTCACCATCAGTATCCCGTTGCAGACGCTCTTCCATCCCCCTGACTGTATCCCATTGAATAGGCCTCTGCACTCCCCCTGTCTGTATCCCATTGCAGACACTCTGTCCTCCCCCTGTCTGTATCCCATTGCAGACGCTTGTCCTCCCCCTGTCTGTATCCCATTGGAGACGCTGTGTCTCCATTTGACATCTTATTGAGTGACTATTCTGGTGCATGAGCAAACTGAGCTCCATCCCCTTCATCGGGTTCATTAGTACAGCTTGCAATTTGTTGATGAGCTCACACATATCCCTGAAGAATTCCATTCGTTACCGCTTTCCAAACACAAAATGAGTCATGATCTCTACTCTGCATTTCCTGACAGCTACCCAGGGCGTCTCTGCTTCTGCATAACAGCCTGGGATGGTTATATGGCATCCTCCTGTGCTGTGTAATTTACTGAGTACTTCATTCTGTTTGGTGCGGCCTGTTTGGTGCAGCCCATTTTGCCGCAGACCCATTTAGGCGCAGAACTATTTCAGTGCAGCTCATATTTATTCCTTTTCAAGCGTAGATAAAAACAATAATCAATGCAATAAAAATAGAAATAATGTTTATTCCCTTCTTTAAAAATGTTAAAAAGACACTTGAGTACGTATAACATTGACTCAGAGTTTTCTTTCAGAGCTAAAATGATAATTGGTCTTGCATTTATTCACATTGAAAACATTCATGAAACTATTGAACATTTGACTGATGCGCTCCCAGACGAATTGCAACCGCTGCTGGACTGGTTCGTGGATAACTATGGAGGTAGAAGATTACGCAGAGGAAATGGTCGACGTCCACCGCTGTTTCCAGTTGGAATGTGGAATTTATATGAAAGAACTTTAAACAATGAGGACAGAACAAACAATAATGCAGAAGCTGCCCACAGGAGCTGACAGTGCGACCTTGATGTGGACCAACCAGTTATTTGGAAATATATTGACAGTTTACAAAAAGTTCAGAGAGGAAGTGAGATTTACTATGAGCATTTGATAGCAGGGCACGATATTCCGTTGAAATTAAAGAAGCAGATGCTAGAATACAAACACTCGTAAGAAGATTTAGTGAGAGAAATGATGTTGAGTATTTATGAGGATTGGCCATAATTTTGAATGAACGTAATGTTTTAGATTTTTCGTAGTAATGAACTTATATCGTTTATTATTTTGTCTTTTTAACATTTTTACTGAAGAGAATAAACATTATTTTTATTTTTAGTCTTTCATTAATGCTTTTAACTAAGCCTGAAAAGTGAGAGAGATGAGATTGGAAATGACAGGGAGTTTGAATTGAGAATTGTTCTTTACTGAACATTGTTGCTTACTTGGTTGGTGGGACGTCGATGTTTCAGAATCTCCACACAAGATGTCCTGGTCCTCTCTGGCTCTTTTCAGGATCTTCCCCACATGTCGAGGTATAGGGTGAGGGAACGGATATCGGGCACTCTATTACCCGGCTTGGCCCTTTCTGTCCTATTCCAGACTGTTTTTCCTGGAATGGGGAAAGAGGAGGGACGGAGTGAGGGTGGGATTGGGTGTCCCTGCTGTTAATGCTGGTATAGGGGAAGGGGGAAGGGTGAGGTGTCCGGAGGGAGTCTGACCACAATGTTGTATCCATGCAGTGGTATTAGTGTGCGGGGCTATTGCGTCAGTGACAGATAAAGTGGGGGAGGGAAGGTGCAGAATTCAACAGTGAGTGTGGTCGTGCTTGAGCCTTATTTGGAGTTACAGTGTGAGCCTTGTTCGGGGGTAGGTCCTATAACAGATATAGAGTGAGTGTGAGGGAGGAGAGAGAATATGGTGACACTTATCCTGGCAAAGTGGGGGGGGGGGGGGGGGGGGGAGAGAATATTGATGCTTGTCCTGTACTGCTGACCAAATCTTCAGATCATCTCAGCTTTGAGGTGAGTCTTCCTGGACGTCTTGTCAAGTCTATCACTAATAACGCCACATACCCTTTCCCTCACTTCCCACAGAATCAGTTTGGATGGATCTTACAAATAGCAAGATGAATCAAACATTAGTGTTTTATATATCAAAACCAAATCTGTCACGTAAATACTTTACAACATATGCTATGGAAATTAAGTATGCAAGTATATGCAAGGGAAACAATGACAGAGTGATATTATCGCTGGGCTCTTAACCCAGACACCCAGGTAATATTCTGGGAACATGACTTCAAATCCTGCCATGGCAGATGGTGGGATTTGAATTCAATATGTATCTCGAATCAAGGGTTTATGATGACCAGGAATCCATTGTCTATTGTTGAAAAACTCATCTGCTTCACTGATGTCCTTGAGGGAAGGATACTGCTGTCCTTACCTGGTGTGGCCTGCAAGTGACTCCAGACTCAAGACAACGCTGCTGACTCTTAACTGCCCTCTGGCATGGACAATAAATACTGGTTATCCAGCGACGCCCTCATCCTGTGAATGAGTAACAAATAATCGTGGGTGCTGCAGTAATAATGGATGGTCTCAAGTTGCACCGAAACGGCAGTGACTACTAATGCTGTGAAGAACAACTTCCGTAAGTGTGTATTAGGTAGGTTGAACAGTATGTTGTGAACCAAACTAGAGAGCAGGTTATTTCAGATTTGGTATTGTGTTGTCAGGAGGACTAATAATTACCTTGCTCTGAAGCAGCTTTGGAGGAATAGTGACATCAATATGTTGCATTTTTACACGGCGTCTGAATACAATATCGAATGTTTGAACATTCTGGTCAAACATCATGGAAGCCCGGAGGCTAGAGGGTCAAGTACGCTCCAATGAATTGGGGAAGTATAATATATCATTCAATGGGAGAAGCAAAGATTGTGAGAATCATAGAGCCCGACAGCTCGGAGAAAGGCCCTTCAGCCCAAACTGGTCCATTCCGAACAAAATGTCCACTCACATTAACCCCATTTCCCTGACCTTGCCCCATATCCTTCTTATTTTTTCCTATCCGTGTATTTGTCCAAATGCATTTTAAATTTTGTGAATGTACCCTCCTCAATCACTTCTGCTGGCAGCTCATTCCATGTGTATACCACCCTGTGTGTAAAAGAAATTGCCCCTCAGGTTCTCTTTTACTCTTTCCCCTCGGATCTTAAATTGATGTCCTCTAGTCCGTGGGTTGCTCGATGCTGTGGAAAAAAAGACTGACTGCACTCACTCTATCCATGCTTCCCATGATCTTATACACTTCTGTCAGATCCCCCTCAGTCTCATACACTCTAAAGTAAAAATTCCTAGCTTGCCCAACCCCTCACTATATCTCAGACCATTGAGTCCGGGCATCCTCCTTATAAATTTCTTCTGCACTATTTCCAGTTTAATAATATCCTTCCTATCGCAAAGTGAACAACACTGAACATAACACCACCAGTATTGCCTCACCAGCATCCTGTATAACTGCAACATAACTCCCTAATTTCGATACTCATTACTCTGACTGATGAAGGCCAGTGTGTCAAATGCCTTTTTCACTGCCCTATCTACCTGTGATCCCACTTTCAGAGAACCTTGAACCTGAATTCCAAGGTCCCTTTGTCTCAATACACTCCTTAAGACCCTGCCATTCACCTTGGAACTCCTACCTTGATTTGACTTTCTAAAATGCAAGAACTGACACTTATATGTATTAAACTCCATTTGCCATTTCTCAGCCCACTTCCTCACCTGATCAAGACACTGCTGTAATTTCTGAAATTTCTGATAATCTTCCTCACTGTCCACGATACCACCTATTTTAGTGTCACCTTGAAACTTATAATTCATGCCTGTACATTCTCATCTAAATCATAGATATGTGTAATATGTAAATATATATATATATATATATATATATATATAGTGGAAGTATGCTTGTCGGACTGAAGGCTTGTGATGAGTGGAATGCCTCAGGGGTCTGTTCTGGGACTATTACTGTTTGTTTTATGCATGTATATTATATATATATATATACATAATATACATGCATAAAACAAACAGTAATAGTCCCAGAACAGACCTCTGAGGCATTCCACTCATCACAGGCCTTCAGTCCGACAAGCATACTTCCACTATTACCCTATGTTTCCTACCATCAAGCAAAATTTGGATCTGATTTGCCTGCTCCCCCTCAATTCCATATGATCTAAACTTCCAGAGCAGCCTACCATGTGGAACCTTACTGAAGCCTTACTGAAATCCATATACACTACGTATACCACCATGCCCTTGTCAAAGTTACTGGTCATTTCACCAAAGCACTCTCACAAATTTTTGAGCCATGATCCCCCATGCACAAAGACGTGCTGACTGCTCATTATCACACCCTGCCTTGCCAAATGCATGTATATCGTCTATCTCAGAGTCTTCTCAAGAACCTTACCTACTAGAGATGTCAGGTTTACTGGTCTATAGGTCCCAGGTTTTTCTTTGTAGCTCTTCTTGAATAAGGAAACAGCGTTCGCTACCCTCTATTCCTCCGGGACATCGCCCGTTGGCGACTGATGATACAAAAGTATGAACTAGGGCCCCCACTATTACGTCTCTGTCCTCCTGCAGTGTTCCTGAATATATCTGGTCAGGACCAGGAGATTTATAGAAATACTGCATAGTCTGAAAGATATGGCTACTTATTTCAGGTCAAAACACCAAAGAGTGAGTAAGTGACTCAATGATGATTAACATAACAAATTAAAGAAGATATTAATCACAGGAAGTTACTTCAGAAGAATTTCAGACATTGTGGAATCCTTAGAATTCTCAGAAAATTGCAATCCAGAAAAGGAGGGCCATGAAACTGATCAGGAAATCAAAAAGCGAACATGCATGCAAACAAACAGGAACACAAAGACTCCAAAAATCTATGATCTATATTTGAAAAGAAAATAAAAATGGCAAATGTGGAAATTTGCAATCGGGAGAGACAATTTTATGTTGGTTAACAGGGAAATAGCAAAGCAAATGACCAGTTACTTTACATCTGTCTTAATGGAGTAAGATCCAGAAAATCACCCAGAAATACGAAGTGATTGTATAGGACTTGTGGAAGTAAAGACATAAAGTCAATTCATATCAGTAACAAGGCAATATTGAACATGCAGCTGGATTGAGCATTGCTAAGCTTGACAAACTAGATGTACTTCGTCCCAAACTCTTCAGAAATAAATCACAAATAGAAGTATTTATTGCATTGTCGATGACTGTGTTCTATTTTCCTGTACATTCTGCAGAGTCTGGAAGCTGTTGTAGATAAATGAACATTAGTAAACGTGATCCAAGCACTATAGATGAATGGTAGGGATCCAAGCATCTACAAAGGGAAGAAGAGATAATGTAGAGAACTGCTGACAAATTAACTTGACATTTGTCTGGAAACTGTTGGAATCTATTATATAGGATGCGATATTGGATATTTAGACATTAACACAAACTTTGAGAGACTCAGTATGTATTTCTGAAAGGGAAATCATACTTGACAAACTTTGGAATTGTTTGAAGTTGATTCTTACAGCATAGATAATGGGGATTCAGTAGAATTGGCATATTTTAGATTATCAGAAGGCTTTCTATAAGAACTCACACAGTGAGTTCGAAAATGCAATGATGTGAAGGGTATTTGGAGGAATATATGTAAGTGGAAACTTAAAGTTTGGTTTGCCTTCCTTTAAGGGAGTCAGAATATAGATGTAAAGACATGTTGAAGCAGCTTCACAGAGTATTGGTGAGACTGTACCTGGAGTATTGAGAACAGTTTTGGTGACCAAATCTGAGAAAAAATATACTGACCACAGAGGAAGTGTAATGGACATTATCCAGATAAATCCCTCAGATGGCGAGATTACGTGATGAGGAAACTCGGTCTATGTTCTCTCGAGTTTCAAAGAATCAGCTTTGGGTCACTGTGAACTTGATAAAACTCACAAAACATACGACAAGTTGGAAATTAACAGGAAACTTATCAGGCTGTCTAATCCACCTTCAAGGAAAATAATGGCAGGATAAGGGACAAACCATTTAAGACTGCAATAAAGAGGAAATTCTGCGCGTGGAGGGGACTGACTAACACAGGGGCAAGGCAGGGCAAGATTACAGAGAATCCCCAGATAAACTACAAGTGTGTCAAGCGGAACAGAATAACCAGTGAACACGTAAGTCTCATTAGTGACTTGCCAAGTTGCATCTAAATCAACTTTAGCAGCAGTAGAAAGAGGGGAGTGGTAGAAGGCTGTTTTTGTGACTGGAGGCTAGTGTACCGCGAGCATCAGTGCTGGGTCCCTTATTATTTGTGATTCGGAGGTGCTAGTGTTGGGCTGGGGTAGACAAATCTAAAAATAGCATAACACCAGACTATAGTCTAACAAGTTTATTCAGCAGCACGAGCTTTCGAAACGCTGCTTCTTCATCAAAGTGCACAACCACGTGATGTAACTGATGTTGAGAGATTTTTAAACGTTTTAATTGTAGTATTCATAAATGATGCAGCTGTGAATATAGACGAGTGGTGGGGTTGTAATAAATAAGTTTGTATTTGATACAAAGATTGACCGGGTGGTTGGCAGTGAGGAGGAAGTCCTTATGTTACAGGTAGATACTAATGGAATGGTCAAATGGGTGGATCAATGGCAGATGGAATGTAACCCTGATAACTATGAATGAACCAGTCAGGGGAGTACTCAATGAATGACAGCACACTAGAACGCTCAGAGGGTGCTACTCCACACATCGCTGAATGTGACTGCGCAGTTAATACACAATCTGGGAAAGGCTCGGGAAATGTAAACATAGCCTTTATTAATCGAGGCATAGATTATAAGAACTATGCAGAACATTGGTGAGGGCAAGATCGAATACTGTGTATAGTTCTGGGAACAACATTACAGGAAGGATGTGATTGTAGTGGAGAGCGTGCAGAGATGTTCCCAGCGATGGAGCATATCAGCTATGGAGAGAGGTTGGATAACCTTAGGATTTTTAGTTTGGAGGAGAGAAGGCTGCGAGGTCTGTGATTCAGAAGGATAGGATTACGAGGTACATGGACAGGGTGGATAGACAGCAGCTGTTGCTGTTACTCAAAGGGCCACACTTTAAAAGTGAAGGATTTGCGCTTTAGTGAAGATTTGAGAAACGTTTTTCAACCAGAGTGTGTTGGGGTCTGGAATGCACTTCTTGGGAGTGGAGTTGTCATGGTAACCTCAAACCATTAGAAACGACACGGTTAGTGATTCACGGCTAAGGTCTTGTGTCGGAAAGTGAGCCAAATGTAGACTGTGCTGTATTTCTAGTAGTACAGAGTCTCTGCTTCTGTGATTGTATGGCTGTGGAAGGTCAATCATTGAGTAGCTTAAGGTAGGAATTGATGGGTTTCTGAAGATTATCTTAACAAAGTTGATAAGAGAGAACTTGTAATATTTTCTGAAAATATGTCAATGGCAAAATTAAGAGAAAACAGTTGCAGGTTTCTTACAGTCTGACACCAGATAATTGAGGACCCGGAAATAGAAGAACTATGGAGTAAATACTTTAGTTATGCCTTCACAGAAGAAAACAAAACAAAAAAGAAAACGTCCTAGCAATACTAGGAAACTTTAGTCTTGTGAGAAAAAGGGAGTAGAATGAAAATAGCAACTAAACAGTTTAGAGAAAGTATTGGACTGAAATTAATGGGCATAGACAAAGTCAACAGAGATTTATGAAATGGGAATCATATTTGAGAAAGTGGCTTTTAGTAAAATTATGTAGGAGGTATCAATGCCATGCGAGTAGATTATCAGAAAGATTTTTTGATAAAACCCCAAGCCTATTGTGCAAAAATGAATCCTATGGGACTCGGGCTAATATATGGCCATAGATTTAGAATGGGACAGCTGGCAGGAAACAGTGAGTAGGAATAAAACAATGATTTATTTTTAAATGGACGGCTTGGAGGATATTGTGAGGATCGCGTCTTGGGCTCCAGCTATTCCCAATACACATCATATCTTTGGGTGAGGGGCGCAAATGCAATATTCCCAAGTCTGCTGACAGCACTAAACGATGTCAGCCTGTGAGTGGATGAGGAGGATGTAAAAATGTTCCAAGTTGATTGAGACAAGTGAAGTGACTGGACAAATACGTGGCAGGTGGAGAGAAATGGGGGAGATGAGATGTTGTGTACTTTGATGGGAACAATAGAATGCAGCCTTCCATTTGAAAAGGGAGTGGTTGAAAAATGTTGCACTATAAATGAACTTAAGCTGCATTTGTGTTTGTTTCTGCGTAGACCTCCGAGTCCATGTGTGGCAGTGAGTTCTGAAGCCAGAAGTCAATACTGGGAATGGCATTGGCACGCTGACAATTGTATATAGGCCCAGCAAGTGGGAAACTGTAACTTTGAAAGGAATCTGGATCTCCCTGTACACCAGTCACTGAAAGCAATATTACAGGAGTAGAAAGCAGGAAGGAAGATTAAATGCTGTATTCACCTTAATTTCAGGTGGATTTGAGTACAGGAGTAAATGTATCTTACTGGAGCTGTACAGGGCCTTGGTGAGACCCCATCTCGAACATTGTGCAGGATTGTGTGCAGTTTTGGTCTCTTTTCCTAACAGATGACAAACCTGACATTGAGGGAGAGCAGCAAAGGATGACCAGACTGATCTCTGGGATGACAGACTTGTTGTGGGAGCAGAATTTGAGGCAACTGGACCTGTATTCAATGGGCTTTAGGAAAATGAGTGGAAATCTCAGTGAAATATATAACACTCTGACAGGGCGAGACAGATTAGAAGCAGGGATGGTAATTCCCCTGGCTGGGACGTCTAAAACAAGGGGCCACAATATTAGGTGCAGACAGGCCACTTTGCATTGAGATGAGAATAAATGCCTGCACTCGGAGACTGGCGAACCAGGGGTACTCTCTCCCAGATCAGGCTGTGGAAGTCAAGGGGCTGAATATAAATAAAGATTTCTGGAAACTAAAGGGATAGGGAGAGAGCAGGAGTGTGGTGTAAAGATAGAAGATCAGCTATCATTCCAGGTTTTTCTCCAATAACGCAATAACTGTGTTCCTGTGCAACACTGTGTTGTACAAAATCGTGCAATATTAATAATGGTGTCTATGGAAAAAAGAGGGTAAGTGGCGAACCTCCAAAAATATCAGTAAAAACCAAAAATTAAATTTGATCTAACACACAATAGGACAGTCTAAATAAATCTTCAAATTATATGTTGTAATGGAACAGTGCTGTAAATGTAACGCTTTCACACTACAGTCCCTCACTGGTGCACCGTACCTTTCACCACAATCTTCGCCAGAAAGCGCGCGGGGGCTGATTGACCATGTGATGCCGATGCCGAATTCCAGTTCTCCCCAAGATTCTTCCCACGGTTTGAAATAAAGTTCTTTCTAAATATTGACTACAATTCCCAATTTCAGGCTCAGTTTCAAGGCCTGCAGAGTCGATTGCATTCCTGTTTTTGCTGAACACATTGATTGTACCTTTGGTAGACGGAGGGTTTCTGAGGCAGGATTTGCTGTTCAGCTGGTGCCCGACAAGGAATCGCGTCACAGTAAACTCCAGTTCACTTTATAGAAAAAGGTTCATAAATTGCATTGCAGCCGAAATGTATTTAATCAACACGCGTTATCAGTGAACTGCCTGTACATAGAATGGAGGCGCAAAACTGATGGGCTGAATGGACTACAGCAGTTCTCATTTTATGTTTCACAATGTTTAAACATATTAAGGGATATGAATATTGTGTGGGGAAAACTGCGTTGAGGAGATGTTCTCCCATTAACTCGAATAGGGAAAGCTCAATGAGTTGTATGACGTATTCCTTTCCCAATGCTTCTGTGCAGTGTGGGGGAAAGCTCTGTAAATGTTGTCACAAGCTCTCAGCAGTTAGGAAGGAGTTCTCTGCAGGGTCGACAGGATTGTGTTTCCTGTTCCCTTTTCTGATAACGAGGCTGGTGCCGGCTGTTCTCTCCGGGTTTATCCTTTAAGACCTCGGAACAGTTTGATACAATTGAGTGCCTTGCTTGCCCGTTTCAGAGACCATTGAAGAATGTATCACATGTCTGTGTGTCTGGAGCCACTTTTAGGGCAGACAGGAAAGCATGGGGGATTCACTTCCTGAAAATACACTGGGAAAGGAGATGGACATCTATAATCGACATTGAACACACGATCACTATTACTGACACCAGGTATTAGTTCTCGATATTTTATTAATTATTTTTAACTTGCACCAGTTTCCAGAGAATTATCCTGGTCTGGATTAGCAATCCAATGACAATTCCACAACAGCACCATCTCCACATGGGGGCCTATCGCAAACCACACTGAACAGGTTATTTCTGTGCTGTGTGACAGCTCTGTCAAAAATAACCCCAACCAATATGACCATCGTGATGGGACTGAGGGCGTGGTAATTGGTCCGATTGTAATTATTCCCTTCTTAGGAGAAGGGACATAGTTGAGTAATTACCCACATTATGAGAAAGTGAGGACTGCAGTTGCTAATTACCCACATTGCCAGGGAGTTGTCAGAGTTGGAGCTGGAATGAAACAGCTTCCTCAGGTACACGGCTTGTTTTGTAGCAAAAGTCCTCACTCCTATTGCAGGAATGGTGTCAGGGCCAAATGCCTTTGTCGTATCTGCAGAGTCAAGCTGTTGCTTCATGTCACGTGCAGTGAATTGAATTGGTTGAAGACGGGCATCTGTGATTCTGAGGGTATCATAGTGAGGGTGAGATGGGTAATCGACTCAACACTTCTGGTTGAGGATGGTGCAGACACTGCATCTTTTTCATGGATGCACAGGGCTGTTCCATTATTTCGGATGGGGACATTTGTGGAGTCCTCACCTCCAGTAAGTTGTTTCATGGTCCATCGATTTTTATGCATGGATTTGACAGGACGAGAGAGCTTATATCTGATTTGTTAGTCTTGGGATCATCTCTCTCTCTGTATCAGATGTCAGTCTTGCTGTTCGCAGTGTAACCAGTCAAGTGCGGTAACTTTAATGGATTGTCATAGGTGTAGGTGCACGTGATTCCGACCCGACCATGTTCACCCACACTCGTCACTGACCCATGGATCGGCTTGATGGAAATGGTAGATGGATGGACTATCCTGGGGGAAAAGTTACAGATTGTCATTGAAATCTACAGCATCAGATGATAACTCAGTTTTATCTGCAATATCTACAATTCACAATTCAATTCTACTGACTGCCCCCCCCTCCCCCCACCCAAACCCCCAGTTCACACCAAGACCTATTCACCCATCAGCCCTGTATTTAGTGACCTGCTCTGGTTTCTGATGCGGAAATACTTCTATTTTCATATTCTCATTCTGCTGGAAGTCTTTCCTTGGTGTCACGCCTCCAATTTGTTACATAACCAATATCCATTTAAGGTACTAATCTGAATCTTTTCCTTTCAGTAATGTCATCTTCTGTATTTGAAGTGAATGTGTTTCCTTCTGTTTTCTCCCTGACTATGATTCAGAGCTCTGCAGTATCAGTGATGTCAGCCTTATGCAGTTTCAGAGTCAAGGAACTTGTCACCATGCGTTACGGTTCAGTTCCAAGTGTATGGCACTCCATGTTGGACAGGATGTTTGGGCATCTTTGAAAATATGTCGTTGGAAATTGTTCATAAACAGAAATTGCTGAAGAAATTGATAACGATGTTGCAGAATTTTCTGGAGTGAATGCAGAGTTAAACTTTCAGGTCCAGTGAACCTTCTATAAAGTTTTTTTTTAATTTTTATTTCCAGTATCCATAATTATTTATTTAATTGAAAAATTGTTCTGCCCCTATTCATTTCTGGAGAAACTCAGCAGTTCTGTCAACATCTGCAGAGAAAGAGAAACAGAGTTAGCGTTTCCAGTCCAGTGTGACAATTCTTCAAAACTGAATACAATTGCAAAATTGTTTTTTAATCACTTGCCAGACGTGGAGGATGGGTGGCAGGGAAAAGAGCGTGAAGCAAAAGAAAAACGGGCTTTTAGCAGTGGTGAACGAAAAGATTCTGTATTACGCGTCGACTTTAAGGTGTGTATGGGGGAAAGGGGTTCTCTCTATTGAATGCAAGATAAAAAAGACCCCACCACACAAAGTCATACGGAGGCCAGGAGGGAGAATGTTGACCATGTGGTATTATATAGATCTGGTCACAGATCCGTTTTCACTGTCGTCATCATCACCCCCTTTAGATAAAGGAATTCAGGTGCTTGACGTCTTATTGGCACTAGTAAGCGTTTCATGCTGCCGTGGTATTGTAACATGGAGAAAAACAAATCACAGTATGACGTTTGGGCTGAATGTTGGTTACCTGTCATTTTTAATATTGTTTCAATTTTGCAGTGCTTTTCTTTAAACGTTTGTTCTTGAAGTTAGCATCAGATGGAGTATAGGATGTTGAGGAGTGACATTAAAGAAACTTATAAAATCATGAGAGGTATGGGTAGGGTGAATAGCCAAGGTCTTTTCCAATGGGTAGAGGAATCCAAACAGAGGGAATAGGTTTCAGGTGAAAGAGGGTAGATTTAAAAGAGACTAAGGGCCAGCTTTTTTACACAGAGGGCGGTGTGGGTATGGAATGAGCCTCCAGAGGAAGAGTGGGAGATGCAAGGACAGCTACAACATTTAAAACTCATTTGGACAAACATATGAATGGGAAACATTTAGAGGCACATGGACCTAATGAAAACAGATGGGACTAGTATAGTTTGGAAAACCTGGCAAGCATGGACATTTAGAAAAGCTTCACGCAGAGTCATGGTGGTTTTGTGAAAGGGAAATGATATTTTTCCCTGTAAAATAATGCAAAGTATTTCTGGAGATGCCTGAAAATGTAACAACGGACTTGATAAAGGGGATCTGGTGGACACGAGGCTTTCCAGAGATTTTCCTCCAGGTATTACAAAACAAAAGTTCTTACACAAAACAGAAGCTCCAGGACGTCGGATACTGTATTAACATGGAATGATGATTGTTTAACATAGAAATCGGAGAGTCAGGATTAATGGATCTTTATGTAATGGTTTATCTGCTGGAGTACCACAAATATAAGTCTGATGGCATCAGATATTTGCCAACTATGCTGACAGCCTGAAGAAGGGGGTTGAGTGCAATATACATCCGAGTTTGAGGATGACACTGAGAATCAAAAGACAGGCTGTTACTTAATGGAGAGGACTTTCAGAAAAGGAACAGTAAAGGCATTGGAGTCTTCCTGTTAATGAAACATAAAGTCAGCATGCTGATGCAGCAAGTAACTTGGTTGGTAGATTAGGCGTTTTCCTGGGAAGAAAGGGTTGTGTTATTGAGAATCTCTAAGATGGTGAGGCGATAATTCATTGGGGTATAAATGAATGAGGAGTGATAATGCCGAAACCTACAAGACACAGAAGGGGTTGGGGAAGGTAGATGTTGAGAAGTTTTTGCCATTCTTGAGCAAAATAGATACCGAATAAGGAAAATCGATTTCATTTTGAGATGAAGAGTAATGTCTGGAATTCCCTAACTCAGAGAGATGTGGAGGGATACAAGGAGTCGGCAAGAGAGTGGAGTTGAGCCCTGGAGTAGATCAGCCATGTTCTTATTAAATGACGGGGTTAGCTTGAGGGGCCGATTGACCTACTCCTGTTCCTATTTATTAATTTCACATGTTAAGCTTTTGGAAAGTAACGGGTTATTTTGCTGGAAATCGCGTTGTACAATGTTGCATTCAAGGAGAGCAGAGGATTTGTTGTATTACCCTGGGTGGGGTATGTGGCTGTATTCCCAGCGTAACTGGGTCTGCAACATGACCCACATCTGGAGCAGAAGTTACAGTGAAGGGGAAGCCTGGAAACAGGGACTGGGCGGGTGGGGGTGTTGGTGACTTCCTGATCCAGCCTGGATTTTCCAAGTACATTTCCAAAACTACACCTAACCATTGGAGTGGCCTCGATCTGCCCCTGTTTAGCATGTCCGAGGGCTTAATGGAACATCAGAACATAGGGCTGAGGGACACAAGTGGGCCATTCGGCCATTTCACACTACTCCACCAGTAAATAAGGTCATGGCTGATCTCATTATGATCCCAGCTGCACTTTTCTTTCCATGCACCATTATCCCTGATTCACCTGTCCATGGAAAATCAGACAAAGCCAGCTTCGATGTAATATAAAGGTCCAGCCACCCCAAACTTCTGGGAAAGAGAATTCCCACTTGACTGAAATCAAACTTTGTGGATTTATCCTAATTCCTGCTCTGACGGATGTTGGAGGGTGTCACTGTTTCCTTTTCTCGTCCCATTCCTCCACTGCTGACACCAAATTTTAAATGTAGCCAGGTTGGTGATATTGCCGATGATAAAGGTCTCAGAGTGAGTCAGGTTCAGTGACAGAAACAAGTCAGGCAGATTTATTTAGTCAGCCACAAGTAACTAATAGACCGAACGGATGCGCATGGTGGATCTGTGGTTAGCACTGATACCTCCCGTCACCAAGTAGCTGCGTTCAGTTCCAACCTCGGGCAACCCTCGACGTGGATTTTCAACATTCTCCCCATGTCTGTGTGGATTTCCTCCCAGTGTTCCAGTTTCCTCCCATCGTCCATAGATATGCAGCTTAGAGCGGATTGGCCATGCTAAATTGCCCATAGTGCCCAGGAATGTACAGGTTCGATAGGTTAGTCATGGGAAATGCAGGGTTACATGGATAGAGTAGGGGGGCAGGTCCGGGGTGGGGGGGGGGATACTGTTCCGACGGTCAATGTGGAATTGATGGACGGAATGTCCTGCTTCCACTCTGTAGAGATTCTATAAAAACAACAAGAAATTTGGACGATACAAACACCTAGTGGGTATCTATTTGATCACTCTCCTCTAGGTTTTGTATGTTTCAATAAGATTACCTCTCATTCCAAGAGTAACCTGTTAAAGCCTTCATAATATAAGACCCTCATCCCTGGAATACATTAAGTGAAACATCTCCCAACTGCTTCAAATTTAATTATATCCTTTCTCAGGTAAGGAGACAAAAATAATCTCTCGCACAGATGAAGTTAATTTTTGTTTTCTCAATGGTGAGAGTATTTGAAACTCTCTTCCCTGCAGAGCATTGGAGGCAGAGATGTTGAATATGTTTGAGGCACAGACAGAAAGTTCATAAAGAATAACGGTGTCAAGGATTATCGGGGAATGGCAGGAATGTGCAGTGTTGGGGAAATGCTAACAGTGGTAAAAAATCACACTGCTCCAGCACATCCAGGAATAAAATGTAAAATGAAATGATAATATCGATAAAATGTTAAGGGGAAGTCCAAGATGGTGTCGATCTGGAAGGTCTGCCTTGTTGGGCTCTGCATCACAGCACGGGCAAAGTGGTTCCCTAACCCACTCCATCCCAGCCATTTACTTAAAATGCTTAGTTTTGGAAAGTTTTGAGAGTTAGCAGTTGTAGTAGCCTTAGTTTGTGTAGTTTTTAAGCTCTATGAGATGTTGTTTATTAATGATCAGTAATTAGAGTTCTTCCTCTCTCGAGTTCAAATGTTGCTACAGTGTGTTCTGGATAATGATGTGCTTAAATGGTCTACCTGGAGCATTAAGGTGAGCCATTGGCCAGAAAAGAGGAAAAAAATACTTTCTCGTCTTAAAAAGAGAAGGTGGATGTAGTCCTATTGCAGGAGATGCACCTGGATGACAAGGAACATTTGGCATTACAGCAGGTTGGGTTTGATCGGGTTTATTTCTCCTCTTTTAATATTACGAGGAGGGGAGAAGCCATAATGGATAAAACGAATCTTCCATTTAACCTACTAGATTGTATTTGCCATTCACGGGATTCTCATACTACCCAAAGCCTTGAACTATAGTAAAGAATATAGTATTATGAATGTTTATCGCCCCTCCCCCGCCCCCCCCCCCCCCCCCCCCCCCCCCCCCACACACACACACACTCCCAGCGTACCCTCTTAAATTCCTGGTAGATGCATTTTCAAAATACAGTTATCTTGCGTCGTGGCACATTATTGTAGAAGTTTTCAAAAGTCTTATGGACCCCACGGTGGACAGAATGTCCAAAGGTGCCCCAATGCCCTCGTTATAATGTAAGCAGTGGATATGTGTGCAGAGCGAGAGCTGGTGGATGTCTGGTGGCAGATCCACATCACAAGTAGGGATTTTATTTTCTTCTTTAACCGGCATAAATGCCACATGAGGGTTGATATCTTGCCCATTCCTGCAACAATCTTAGATTCTGTGGCAACCTGCACAATTGGGAATATTACCATTTCTGACCATGAAGCAGTATACTTATTGATTAAGATTAAGGGCAATATAATAGATTCGAGACACTAGCGAATGTATCCCTTTATTCTTCAGACTAGTTGGTTAATGGAGTAGTTCGATTAGATTACTTACAGTGTAGAAACAGGCCCTTCAGCCCAAAACGTCCACACCGACCCACCCGCTGACATTGACCCCTTCACCTAACAGTACAGGCAATTTAGCATAGCCAATTTACCTATCCTGCACATTTTTGGTCTGTGAGAGAAAACCCATGTAGACACAGGGAGAATGTGTAAACTCCACACAGACAGTCACCTGAGGCAGGAATTGAACCTAGGTCTCTGGCGCTGTGAGGCAGCAGCGCTAACAATTGTGCCACCGTGCTGACCACTACAATGGATACTGATCTTTCTTAGCCATTAATTCTGATTCAACCAGTAACTCATCGACTCTATGGGAAATTGCTAAGGCTTATGCCAAGGGAATAATTATTCCTTATGATGTAGCAGAAGGGGGAGCAGGAAAGCTGGTTTGAGGCAAAGCTGAGGGCAGCCGAGAGTGCATACTGTGATTGTCCCTCAGTGGCTAAGCTGCAGAGGATTACAACGCTTCGGTCTACAGTGAATTCCACGCTCACACTGACAGCCAAGAAGGAACTTAGTTTTGCAAAACAAAGGCTGTTTGAACATGGTGATAAGCCAGGCAGGTATTTATTCTATCTTGGCAGGAAAACGATCGCCCCTCTTAAGCCATTACCTCAATTAAGGAAGGTGCTGGGATCCTTACCTTCAATTACAAAAAGATTAATGTCTCCTGTCCCAGATTTTTCACCGATTTATTTCAGACTGAACATTTTGAGGATAGATGGATTAAGATGGAGTCATCTTTCAAGAACCTGGGTCTTCCGGGAGTAACCCCTGAATAAGTGTTGTGTCTTAATGCACCATTGTCAGCGCAGGAGGGTGTGAAGCAGCTTCAGAATGGAAAGGTGCACGTTCCTGATGGATTTCTGAGTGAATTTTATAAATAAATTATAAACCTTTTGTCAGGGCTGATGTTTAGCACGTTCCGTCACTCATACAGTCACGAACCCCTCCTTCCATCCTTAAGAGAGGCTCATATCTCTCTGATGCTGAAGGGAGGAAGACCCTGAAATATTGTGCTTCTTACCCTCCACTCTCACTTTTAAATGTTGGTTTCAAAATCCTGTCTGAGGTCCGTGCATTAAGGCTGGAAACTTTGCTGCTTTCCGTTGCCAAAGAGGACCAAACAGGCTTTATAAAGGGCCGAAGATCTTCCTACAATGTAAAGAGGTTACTCAATATGATCCAAGAGTGTCAACGACAATCTGTCCAGGGATTATTGATCCCTTTAGATGAGAGAAGGTATTTGATTGGGTTGAGTGGCCGAATCTCTTCTGTTCATTAGAACGGTTTGGTCTATGCAAAGTTTTTATCAAGTGGTTGAGGGTCCTTTACCGTGATCCTCTGGCTGCAGTTCTCACTAATGGTGTGCCAAACAGTAATATTAATATTTCTCCAGGCAGCCGACCAGGTTGACACCTTTCACCATTGTTGTTAACGTTGGTGATTGAGCCACTGGCGGAGGCCATCTGTAGGGATGCCAACATATCTGCCCCAGAAGTGGGATAGAAGTCACGTAAGATTATATTGTATGCAGATGAGGGTCTTATGTTTTTTTTTTGTCAAATTCAGCAATTTCGGTAGATCATGTGATGGAATGCATTAATTCGCTTGTTGCCTTTCTGGACGATAAGATTAATTTTACAAAGTTGCAGGCCATGCCTATGGGAGGTTTTAGGGAAATACCTGATACTGAGGACAAATCCGAGTTTCCTTTTAAATGGTCACGGGGGTGGTTTCACTATTTCAGTATATTCATTGCATTTGTCTTTGATCATTTATTTAACGTGAATTATATCCATTTGTTTGACAAAATTACACGATTCGGATAGCTGTTATTAAAATGCATATCCTTCCTCATTTCCTACACCCTGTGTGAATGCTTTCTTCGATGTTTCCCCGAGAGCCGAGTCATGTGGGCGGCACAGTGGTTAGTACTGCTGCCTCAGAACGCCACAGACCCGGGTTCACTTCCCATCTCAGGTGACTGACTGCGTGGAGTTTGCACATTCTCCGGGTGCTCTGCTTTCCTCCCACAGGCCAAAAATGTGCAGGTTAGGTGAATGGGCCATGCTAATTTGCCTGTAGGGGTAAATGTGGGTGGTGGGTCGGTGTGGACTTGTTGGGCTGAAGGGCCTGTTTCCACACTGCAAGCAATCTAATCTAAGATGTTTCTAAGAAACATAATGGCTGGTTTAGCTCTTTTATTTGGCACCATAAGTGATTCTTTATCAAGCTAACAAAATTGCAACTGCCCCACAGATTGTGGGGAGTTGATTTCCCCGATTAAAAACAATCAATTCAGTTTTTTTTTTCATCGTATGTGAGTGACTGGGCTGCTGATGTCTCGGCATCAATATGGCATTGAGCCCTCTCAGACAAAGTGAGCCCTTCTTAGTCTGTTATTCTTACATAAAATGACAACATTTATGGAGTATTTTCATAATCTAATGATGATCAATACTGTCAAAACTTGAAGGATAATGCGTCAGATCGAGGGCAACACAGCCATAACCATATTTATTACCCCTATAGTTGGTATACCGTGTTGTCAACCGGAGATGATGGACTCCAGATTTAAACTGTCGGCAGCGAGGGGGGTACCTTGCTTGGGTGATTTAGAATTCGTAGAATCCCTACAGTGTGGAAACAGGTCCTTGAGCCCAGCAAGTCCACTTGATCCTCTGAAGAGTAACCCACCCAGACCCATTGCTCTACCACCCTATATTTACCCTGACTAATGCCCCAACTTACAGATCCTGGAATACTATGAGGGATTTAGCAATGGCCAATTCATCTAGCCTGCACATTTCTGTGACTGGGGAAGGAAACCAACGCAGACACAGTTGAGAATATACTAACTCTACACAGCCAGTCACCCAAGGCTGGTACCAAACCCGTGACCCTGGTACTGTGAATCAGTGCAAACCACTGAGCCACCACGTCTTACTTGAGGGAGAAACAATTATATCATTTGATGAGTCAAATAACTCGTAAGTATGGACTACCTAGTAGAGACTTCTTCTGGTTTTTTTTTTCCAGATTAGAGATTTGATTAAAAAAAACTTTTAACAGACACATATAGATCTGATACAGAGAAGTGGGTTCTTTTTGCTACGAATACCCTCTCTGTCAGCAGCCTTTATCATGTGTTGGATTGTCCCCTCAGACAAGACTGTGCAGCTTCGTGACGTCTGTGCGGGAGAGTTGGGGGTTTAGATCTCTTCGGAGACATGGGAGGATATTTGTGAAAATGCTCGAAGGATTTTGATCTGTAATAGGACACATTCCATGCAGTTGAAAATTCTTCATAGGGTCTATCTGACACCAGAGTTTCTCTCAAAATTCAAAGTGGGATTATCTTCAGCATGTACTAAATGCAGAATGACTACAGGCACTCTTGCTCATTGCATGTGGTCCTGCTGCAAGCTTCGTATATATTTGAGCACTGTGTTAGGTGTAGTAGAGTGGGTCTTGGGGACCGAATTGGAGATGGACCCGGTTTCCCTTTTCCTGGGTCTGCACAGATTATCTTACACAGATGCACATGGGGAAAAAATCCTTACTTTCTGTGCTAGGAAAAATGTTGCGTTGGATGTCTGAAAACTCCTCGGGTCTTTTGGGTCTTTGTAAGCTCCTCATGGAAAATATCCCTTTGGACTTTCTCACCAGCATGGTGCACCAAGAAACAGAGATTAGTATAAGTCATAGAGCCATGGAGATGTAAAGCATGGAAACAGACCCTCCGGTCCAATCCATCCTTGCCGACCACATGTCCCAAACTAATCTAGTCCTACCTGCCAGCACCTGGCCCATAACCTTCCAAACCCTACCTAATCATTTACCCATCCAAATGCCTCTTAAATGTTGCACTTGTATCAGCCTCCCCCAATTCCCCTAGCAGCTCATTCCATTCACGTACCACCCTCTGTGTGAAATAGTTACCCTGTAGGTCTCTTTTATATCTTTCCCCTCTGACCCTAAACCTGTGCTCTCTCGTTCTGGACTCCCCGAACCCAGGGAGTCCAGGCCAGTGTGCCAACAGCCTTCTTCACTGTCCTGTGTATCTGTGACTCAAATTTCAGACAACCGTGCACCTGATCGCCAACGTCCTTTTGTTCCACTACACTCCTTGAGGCCCTCTCATTCATCATTAAACTCCTACCTAGATTTGACTTTCCAAAATGCAAGATGTCACACTTATCTATATTAAATTCCATTTGCTATTTCTCAGCCCACTTTCCCAGCTGATCAAGGTACTGCTGCAATTTCTGATAACGTTCCTCACTGTAAACGATGCCTCCTATTTTAGTGTCACCTGCAAACTTACTAACTTTGCGTTGTGCACTCTGGTCCAAATCATTGATATAGATAACAAACAGCAATGGGCCCAGGACCGACCACTGAGGCACTCCACTAGTCACAGGCCTCCAGTCCAACAAGCATACCTACACCATAGCCATTTGCTTCATAACGTCAAGCCAATTGTGTCGCCAATTTGCCAGTTTACCTTGGAGTCCATGCGATCTAACCTTCCAGAGCGGCCCACCATGTGGAATCTTATCAAACGCCTTACTGAAATCCATATAGATTAAGTCCACCACCCTGCCCTCGTCATACTTCCTGGTCACTTTCTAAAAACACTCTATCAAAATTTGTAAGGCACGATCTGCCACGCACAAAGCTATGCTGACTGTTCCAAGTCAAACTCTGTCTTTCCAAATGCATGCATATCTTATATCTCCAAACCTTCTCAAGTGGTTTCCGGAAACAGATGTGAAGCTTACTGGTCTATATTTCCCAGGCTTTTCTTTGCAGCCCTTCTGAATAAGTGCACAACATTTGCTACTGCCCAGTCTTCCGGGTCCTTGGCCCCTGAACTGTCATATCTCGCCTCGTGCAGTGCTCTTAGATATATCTGGTCAGGACCAAGAGATTTATCTGACTTTGTGCATTCTAATGTGTACAACAGCACCTCTACTGTGATATGGACTGTGCCAAGATATGACAATTAACCTCCCAAAGGTCATAGGTCTCCGTGTCTTTCTTCATGATAAACACAGGGGGGAAATTGAGGACTTCACCCATCTCTTGAGGTTTTACACATGCGTGCCCATTTTGGATTTTAAGACGTCCTATTCTCTCTCTGGTTGTTCTTTTTCTTTCATATACTGAATTTGGATTCACACTAATCTGCTCAGCCAAGGCTATCTCATACCTCCTTTTCGCCTTAATCAGAACTATTTGTATTTAAATTGTTTCCATTTACACCTCTTCCTCGCAGTGATTTTCACATTCGCAGCACATCTTGTCAAGTTACAGTGGATATATGGAGCTGTAAATGGATGGTAGCTGCACATCCTGTCACTTTCAGCATTGGTTACATGTTTTCCCACACTGGGCAGTGATCTAACATAGTGTTACCGAACAATGCAACAGCCTGGGTTTATATATGAATGAACCAGTCCGGTTTGCACAGCTCCCCACGCTAGACATTTAGCCTAGGATTATAGATCAAGTTTGGTGTGGGTTGCACAGAGTTCCATTCTGGACATAGCTGGGTTGCATTCAGCAGTACACTAGCCGGATCTACACAGTGTTCCATCCTGAAAGTATAATGGATGGGCTGGTTATGTGAGTTGGATTGCGAATGTGAGAGAACTAAACATCTGGTAATGCCTTTATTTTGAGTTTTCATTCTTGTGATTGGACTCTCCAAATTCTGACTCGTCCTGTTAGACCCATCCTTCTGGATGAGTGATGGTGAGTGTTGTTGCAGCATCTGAGTCTGCAACATGACCAACAGTACCAACAAAAGGACAAGAGGCTGCAGAGAGCGGAGTCTCCGTATAATGGAATGAGGGTATCACATTCAGATCAGCCGTGGTCTTAGTGAATGGTGGGGCAGGATTGAACGGACCACTCATGCAACTCATATATTTCTGTTTGATCCAAGCAAACTCCCCTTCTCTTCCAGTGTCCCATACTGGCGGAGAGGGAGTCACCTTCTGCTGTCCTTGTATAACAGGATTCTGGGGCCTCACTAACCTCCAGATTTCCCTGTGCCCCAGTTTTGAGCTCGGAGTGACTCCCTTCTGTCCCTGTCTCCCAGTCTCAAGCAGTTCAATGACTGCGTCCCGTTCCTGTGTCATAGTCTCAAGCAAATGAGTAACTGCCTCCTGTTCCTGTGTCCCAGGCTCGAGCTCTGAGTGACTCCCTCCTTTCCCTGTGCCCCAATCTCAAGCAGTTGAATGACTGCCTCCTGTTCCTGTGTCCCAATCTTGGGCAGCTGAGTGACTGCCTCCTGATCCAAGGTTTGCGATAGTAAATGTCCTCCTCCTGCTACTGAGTAACAGGCTCCAATATCTCTGTGCTCACCTGCTGCTCCTGTGGAATGGAATTGAGGGCCTGAATGGCCTCTTCACATTCCTTCCAGCTTCTCTTGAGTAAAAACCTTTCCCCTGTTTCTGTGAAACACCATTAAAATCTGAATAATGTATTTTTGTATTTTACTCTCACCAAATGAGCAAACAAGCTGACTGACAGAATTCAGAAGCCGAATAGCCTCCTCCTGTTCCTGTGTTATACACTCAAGAGACAATAGAGTCTCAGAGATGTACAGCACGGAAAAATACCTTTCCGTCTGATCGTCCATACCGACCAAATATCCTAAATAAATCTCGTCCCCCTTGCCAACACTTGGCCCATCTCCCTCTAAATACCTCCCATGCATGTATCCATCAAAGGCCCTTTAAATGGTATAATTGTACCTGCCTCCGCCACCTCTTTTGGCTGTTCAATCCATACACACAGCAGTCTCTGTGTGAAAATGTTGTTCCTCATGTCCCTTTTTACATCTTTCCCTTCTCACCTTAAATCTTAGTCTTCTAATTTTGGACTCGCCTATCCTGGGTAAAATACGTGGACTGTTTGTCTTATCTTTGCCACTCATGATTTTATAAACCTCTTTGAGGTCACCCCTCAGCCTCTACACTTGAAAATAACACCAGCCTATTCAAACTCTCCCTGTGACTCTAACTCTCCAACACCTGCAACATTCTTTTAAATCTCTTCTGTACCCTTTCAAGTTTGACAATCTCTTTCCGACAGCAGGGAGACCATAATTAAAGGCAATATTACAAAAGTGGCCAACCCAATGTCCTGTACAGATGCAACATGTCATGCAAACGCTTAGACTCAAAGCACGGACCAATAAAGCGAAAATCACCAAGTGCCTTCTTCACTACACTACCTACCTGTGACGGCACTTTCAAGGAATGGAGAACCTGCACCACAAGGTGACATAGTAGTTCAGTGACTAGCATTGCTGCTTCAGAGCGCAGCGATCAGGGTTTAATTCCATCCTTGAATGACTGCCTGTGTGGTGTTTGCACATTCGCCCCGTGTCTGCGTGAGTTTCCTCCGGATGTTATGTTTTCCTCCCACAGTATAAAGATATACAGATAAGGGCAGATTGGCCAAGCTAAATTGAGTAAAGTACCCAGGGATGTGTAGGCGAGGTGGAGTAGTCATGGGAAATGCAGGCTCAGAGAGATAGGGTAGGGGTTTGTCCAGTGGGATACTGTTTAGAGGTTCGGTGTGTCCTCGATGGGCCGAATAGCCTGTTTCCTCACTGTAGGGATTCTATAATTTCTACGGAGTTCTCCTTGATTGGCAGCTTTCGACAGGAACCTAACTATATGTCTTGCCTTGATTTGTCTTTCCAAAATGCAACACCTCACATTTAACTAAAATAAACTCCATCTGCCACTCCTCGGTTCACCAAAGCAACATCCCATTATAGTCTGAAAGATTATTCTTCACTGTCGACTACACCACCAAATTTGGAATTATCTACAAACTTACTGACCATATTTCATATACTCAAATACAAATGATTTGTAGAAGTGACAAAAGGCAGTAGACCCCCTATTGAACTTTGCGGCACGCCACTGGGCATAGGTCTCCAAGTTTAATGAACAAATGTCACTGTCACGCCCTGTATCCAATATTCAAGAAAAGTTTGGATCTAAATGACGAGCTCTCCCTGGATTCCAGGCAGTCTAACCTTGCTAACCGGTCTATCATGTTTTCTTAAATAATGACACAATGTTATCAGCCCTCCAGTCTTTTGACACCTCACCTGTGGAAATCAATGTTACAAATGTGTCAGCAAAATGCTGAGCAATCCCTTTCCTAGCTTCCCACAAACATCTGGGATACAACTGCTCAGGTCCCAGGGATTTGTTCACCTTTATGTGTTTTAAAATGCCCAACGCCTCCTTGTAATATAGACACTTTCAAGGTATCGCTATATATTTCTTCATTCTCTCGCTCTTGTAACCTCCACCACATTAAATACGTGGGAGAAATACTTGGTTAGTATCCCTCCAATCTCCTGTGGTTCCACACGTAGGTAGCCTTACTGATCTTTAAGGGGCCCTATTCTCTCCCGAGTTAATCTTTTGCCATTAAAGGATTTGTAGAATTTCTTCAATGCCTCATGAACCCTATTTCTAAAGCCATCTCATGTCCACATTTTTATGGCCCGATTTCCCCATCTACTATACACTTGTTGTCCTTATACACCTCTCGGGTTTCAGTTGATCTCAGCTCTGTTTACCTGACACATGCCTCCTTCCTTTTCTTGATCAAAGCATCAATATATCAAGCCATCCAGCACTCCCTGCACCCACCAGGATTGCCCCTCTCTCTAATGGGAACACGTTGGCTCTGGACTCTCTGGAACCAAGTTTTGATGGTCTTGCATTTTACAACAATCCCTTTACCTCTGAATAGGGTATTCCAATCAGCCTTTCACAGGGCTCGCCTAACACTTTCAAAATTGGCCTTGTTCAAAGTTAGAACTTTAATGTTTACATCAGGTCTTTCCTATTTCAAAACTAATTTAAAACTAATATTTATGTGTATCAGACTTGAAAGTTAAATAAACACTTCCTGCCCCTCCGTAACAGGCTCAAGAGGCTGAATGGGCTCCTCGTGGCCCTCTGTAATAGACTGGTAAGACTGAATGGCCGCCTCCTGTCCTTGTGTTACAGACCCGAGACATTAAATGACACAGCAACTCGTGGATTACGAGCAGCCGTTAAACTGTATCTGATGGAGGTCCATCCCTTCCCAGGTAGAGAAACACAACCAACGCAATGTACTCAAGGTACCCTCTCAGTAACACCTCATACAGCTGCAGCGACATATCTCTTTGTTTTGAAGGATTCTGTTGGCAAAATGTGCCAATATTCTAGATTTCCACCTTTTCAAGTAGCAACAGGCTAATATGGGCTGAAAGGCCTTTCTCTTATCTCTTTTTAAGAGGCCCATAGGGACAGAATTGCTTCGACCAGTTGCTGACCAGTAATCTCAATGCTCTGTCGCAAGGTTATGAAAGGATTTGATAACAGGGCACTTAAAACCAGGAGCAGCCTCACACTGGTCAATAAGTATTATACTTTGGGTTAAGTTATCTAGAAACTTGCCCACCTAACTTTTTTTATGCCACCCATCTGTTATTTTATAATTGTCTCCTTTCATAAACAGAGCGGAACATATATAGACCCCTGCAGTGTTCTATTCATACACTCATACACTAGTTAAAAAAAAAGATTTAAAAGATTTAAAGATTTATGTTCCATCCCTCAGCAACACTCATCTATTCCATCCAAACCCAGTAAATGTTCCCTTTTATAGTGATATGAAAAGTGATGTGTGGAACTGGTTAATTGAGCCTGTTTGTTTAGTCATGATTTGGAGATGCCGGTGTTGGACTGGAGGTGTACAAAGTTAAAAATCACACAACACCAGGTTATAGTCCAATATATTTAATTGGAAGCACATTAGCTTTCGGAGTGCCGCTCCTTAATCAGGTGATAGTGGAGGACACACTTCTAAGGCAAAGAATATATAGCAAACATTAACAGTGTGATGTAACGGAAATTAGACATTGAAAAATACCTTGATTGTCTGTTGAGTCTTTCATCTGTTTGAATACCATGATAGTTTCATTTCTTTCACGTGTAAATCACAAAACCTCTTTCTTTTAAAGTTGCATTCTCAGGTTAACTATAACAATGAGTGATAGCTAGACAATATGTTGAAGGTGTTTGCCCCCTGTGTTCTCTGTCTTTACCATAATGCTTAGATTGATTCTAATCTGAAAAGTGAGATAACAGAGTTTTACATGAATTCATGCAGTTTTTGAGCTCAGAGGTTTACATGAATTAATGCAGTTTTTGAGCAAAGTATGATGTAACTCTGCAAGTACAAATTCACCCCACAAAATATATATGTGCATGTGAGTCTTTGTCTGTTTGTGTGTGGGTTTGTCTTGGTTGGGGGTTGTGAGTGTGAGAGGGAGTGTATTTGTGTGTATAGTGATGTAGAGTGTCTTAAGTCTGTGAGGGGGTGCATGTGTGAATGTGGGAGTGTGTGCGTGTCTGGGAGGGAGTTGAGTATCAGTGAGAGAGAGTGTATATATGTGTGCATGAGTGTAGAGTGGTCTACGTCTCTGATCGGATGCCTGTGAGAGTGTGGGTGTCTGAAAGTGTGTGTGTGTCAGTGTATGTGTGCGTGTCTGTGTACATGTGTGTCCGTATGTATGTGCGTGTATAGGAGTGCCTGTGTGTGTGTACAGTGCAATGGTGGTCACCTGTAATGTGACATGAACCCAAGGTCCCGGTTGAGGCTCTCCCTATGGGTATCGAAATTAGTTATCAGCCTCTGCTCGGCCACTGTTCGCTGCTGCCTGTCCTGATGTTCGCCTTGGAGGACGGTCACCAGAAGGTCCAAGGTTGAATGTCCTGGACCACTGAAGTGTTCCCCAACTAGAAGAGAACACTCCTGTCTGTTGATTGTTGTGTGGAGCCCATTCATCCGTTGTCGTAGCCTTTGCTCAGTTTCCCAGTGTTTGTTCACTGACTGTGATTAATGCCAATCTCCATGGATTCTAATTATCCCCCCAGTGGAGGGTTTCCATCTTTTAATGATAAATGGGCGCCGTTCAATGTGTTATCCCAAAGTGTGAGCGGGAGCATCACCGAGAGCACTGACAGGGATCAGCAGATTTAGAGAGATCAGAATCTGAGAACATTAGACTGGAATGTTCCAACAATGGATCAGAATCCGAGAACATTAGACTGGAATGTTCCAAAACTGTATCCGAATCTGGGAACATTAGACTGGCATGTTCCAACAATAGACAGGAGTTTATCCAATTATGTTTGGCGTCTTTCTGCATTTTATTGGTGGCCATTATCATCGCGGATCTATTACGCCCTTCTCATTATTCAATATTTTTATTATCCTTTCCTGGCTATCGTTGGTGTTCCTGGTAAGTATCACTGTTCAGATATTTCTTTCTATAAACCAGTTATGACTGCATTACTGTTCGTTTATATAGTCTACACTTCTTGTCACTATTATTTTCGTGTTGAAACTCTCAATCCATATATTCACTCTGCAGACCACTACTAACTACATCTCCCTCTCTGTTCTGACATTGTTACTCATGGGTCTCTATGTTGACCTACTCAGTTTCAGCGGAGAACTACAATTTATTGTATCATTGCCTTTGTTATTTAAATATCAACAGCATGGAGGTCACTCACTACTGTTCTGGTTACAAACTCCACTTCCTTCCACTGTTTCCATCTCATCGCTGATCAATATCTGCAACTGAAGCAGACAAGCCACAACTGTGAGCTGGTTCATGACACCATTGAAATGCTCACCACTCCAGAATATATCTCACTGGTTTATTCCATCTCCTGTTTGAACCTTGAGCTATGAAGTACAGTCTTAAGGAAGCCAAAAGTCTGCCGCTGACGCTCCGGCTTCAAACCTGCCGAAGCAAATCTGATTCGAACTCACACCAAACTCCCATTCATCTCTCATTCATGTGCACGCCGATGTATATTGCTATTGTGTCTGGCAATGCCTTTATTTTAACATTCTCAAACACTTTACCGTATCTGTCCATGAAACCTCTCTCGTTCTCTCTCTCTGTCGATTAACAAAAGGCCTGTCAGCTATTCTTACTGAAAATAGTTTCCTCCATGTGCGTTCCTTCTCAAACAATGAGTTTCGCATTCAACCTCGCCTATCGCGCACACACACGGACTCTCCCTCAGTCTCTGATGAACACACACACACAGCAAATCTTCTCATTGTCGACATTGTAGTAATCTGATGCGAGTATAGTTAGCATATGACAGTAAAGTTTGCAATACTCTCTATTCTGGGCAGATAGTGCAGTTCACTGAGCAACACACTAGCATGGTCTGCACAGCTCTCCATGCTGGGCTGTCATCTTGTCCCAGTTTATGTTGTTTATGGTTTTTTCTGTCAGGCAGATTCAGAATTTGATGTAACAAACCGTTCCAGCTGATCTGACAATGCCTTTATTCAATGTTCTCATTCTTGTAAGTTTACTCTCGAAGATCTCACTTCTCCAGGTAGTCCCACTGCCCTGTCTTTTTCCCCATATTTCCACAACATCTTTTCAGTTAACTAATTGTCTCTTTCTGCCTTTAATGTGAATATTTCTGTCCCTCTGTATCTTTCCCTGGCCTTTGTTTATGGCTCTCTCGTGTATCGAGTGCTGGCACTGTGAACCTCAAAAACAGTGAAATGGTGGGCGCCAGGCTGTTGTTCACTTCCCGGTATGTCCCAATGGGATGGTCCATGGACAGGGCTGTTTCAGAAGTTATGAGACAATCCTTGTAACTTGGTCTGTACCTGTATTTGTCCCTCTCAGGTGACCTTACGATCAGTAGCAAGAGGAAGCCCCTAGAGTAAAGGACCAGACATCTAAATTGTGTGACAATGCTGTCACTTGTTTTTTAAAATATTATTTTCTCCTTTCTTTAAATAAGAGATCTTAAGGCCAAACTGCCGACTGAAAACGGCTCAAGTAAATGACTACGACGTTTTTAGGGTTTATAATAAATAGCAGTAACAACGGCCTAGTAACTTATCCCCAGCTGCTAATCTCTCTGAAATCTGACTTGATGCTGTTTCCTCCTGAATTGGAGAACTGTATGCAAGAATGTATATCTGAATGTTCCATTTTTCCAAGGGATATGTTTATGGGATGTTGGTATATTGGAAAAGTTCATTTGTAGAAGGTACTGTATCCATTATTCGGCTATGGTTTCCAATAGTTAAATTATTCTAAATTCTTCTTCATTTTGTATGGATTTTCATTAGAGTCTTTAAGTATGTTTTGTTTTGCTTAATGGTGAGTGGTTTGACTAGTAACATCACATCTGGAACTCCCACTTCACATCTACCTTTAAAATAAGGAAAGGTTGCAATCGAGATACCTTTTTAAAATAGTTTGAGGCAGTCTGATTGGTCTAGTGCAAACTGGGGTCTCTTGTCTGGTTCTAAATCGACAATACCAAACTGGTTTAGACTTACAATCCGTACAGTGTGGAAACAAGCCATGCGACCCAATCATTTTGAACCGACCCTCCGAGAAGTGACCCATCCCTTTCCCCTATTATTACACATTTACCCCGATTAAGCACCTAACCCACACATTCCTGAAAACTATGAACAACTAACCATGACCAATCCACCTGACATGCACATCTTTGGGTTGTGGAAGGAAACCAGAGCATCCAGAATAAGCTCATGCAGACACCGGAGAGTGTGCACCGAGAGACTATTGGGTTCAAAGGTCGAGTATGGTAGTTGCTCGTGTCTTTTGTTCCGCATGTTGAATTCGGTTGGTTTAAACAGTGTTTTGTGTATAAATATTATTTCAGTCATTAAAAGTTTTCTGTGTGTGGAAGAAGTGAAGTTGGGGGTTTTACAAAAGGTAATGAAGGCAAAGCTGTAGGAATTAACAGACAAGCTGGAGTTGGGGCTGTGTTTGTCTGTGAGAAAATGAGAGATAATTACAGCGAGAGCTTGGCAATTACATTTGGTGGAAACGCCATCAGAGTCTTTGGAAATGGCTAGAATTCAATTTCAAATGAGGCACTTTGAACATGAGAAGGAATTGAAACAGTTTGAATTATGATGAAAAGTAGAAATAAAACAAAAGGAAATGAAGAAGAAAGAGAGAAAAGGAGAGAAAGCAGAGAGTTCCAACTTCAAAAGTTAGTAATTAGAGAGGAAAGTTGATATAGAAGGTCGAGATTAAGGTAGACCGTAGGCTAGATAAGGAGGATAGTGAGGATGAGCAACCCCATAGTAGCCAAAGGCCTGATGGAGAGCTGTTGAAATAAACCCAGGCATTATCTTAATTTGATGAGAAGAATTTCATTTTTAATTTCATTTGAGAAAGTGGCTAAACAAATGCAGTGCCCAGTGACCATGTGGATTTCGTTGATTCAAACAAAGCTGATAGGTATTTGCATCCCTATCGGAGGCGGTATCTGAGGAGGAGGAGGAGGTGAAGAAAGCCATCTGAAGTGCTTATGAGCTTGTGCCAGAAGCTGACAGACAGCATTACAGGAATCTAAAAAAGGGTCGCTGGTTAAACGCACATTGAGTTTGAAAGGATCAAACAAAGTAATTTTGAAAGGTGGGTAAGGGTATTAAAAACAGAGCAAACCTATGACACTGGTAGAGAGATTCTTATTTTGGAGAAGTTCAATAATTCACTTCCTGCAGTCGTGAGAACTCGTGTGGAAGAGCAAAGAGGTAACAATACAAGATTAGAAGCTGAAATGGCTGATGATAATGATTTGGTTCAGAAATCAAAGTCTGGTTTCTGTGAGGGATTGAGAAGAATGTGTGAGATCTTCTTAAAACATATCCCTGTGAGAGTAAGGTTTATTGGCATAGGCCAGGAGTAGCAGGTAAAGGGGTTACAGCATTAAGAGGCACTGGAGCATGTAATTCTTTTATGCTGAGATATGAGGAGCTGTATCATTGAGAAGTACTGTTGGAGAGATGAGAAGTGCTCTATTACGTAATGTGTGGTTGGAGCGTCCAGTGGAAACATCAACAGATTTACTCCACAATAGGAAAGGAGGCCTTGAACTTGGTGTTGGCATTACAACATTCCAGCATTTAAATTGCCAATAACATACCTGAGACAAATCTTTATCACTGATCGTGACCCCTTAAAGTTTTTGAAGAAGTTTGGAGAGAATAATACCAGTCTGTTTCGATTGAGCTTATTATTGCTGCCATTCAATTTGAAATTATACCGTTGATAGGGCGAGAAACCTAAGATTTGACCCGTTCTGGAGACTTGGATGAAGAAAGACAAAGGCATTCTGTGGGAGGAGTAAAATGACTGAAATCGAATCTAGTTGTGAACATTTGTCTGCTCAGAATCAATGTAATATATATGCATTGCAGTCTACTAATAGAGGAAGGTTAGCAGGTCTAAAATTAATCCATCTTTGTGTATTGATGGTGAGTTTATTAAAGGTGAGTTGTGAGTTTACTACCACTGTAAAGAGGTTATGTTCTCTTAGGTTATTTTTGAATGGAGGTTCTAAAGGCAGAGGTGCAGAACTGAAATCTGAACACAGTTTAAGTAAATAACTGAGGAGGTCTTTAGGTTTCATTAAATGGTGGGAACAATCGAAGGGCAGTGGCCAACTCTCCCAGACCAGGTTTTCTCGTTTTGTTTTTAGCTGCAGCATTCAGAAGCTGCTGGGGATCTTCGAAGGTTTGGAAGTATCAATACATGATCCCCAGCTGCTTTTCTCTCTGAGATCTCTGTTGATGCTGATATCTCCTGGATCAGAAAATTGCATGTAAGAATCTGTATTTGAATATATCTTTGTGCCAAGCAGTGTACACCAAGAAGGTACGGTATCTATTGTTTGTGTAAGTGTTTCGACATATAAGCTACCCCAAAATATTCTTTTCTTCGATTGGATTTTAAATAAAGCATTTGAATAGATTGTATTTTACTTAATGTCGAGAGGTTTGACCAGTCACAACGTATCTGGAATGCACACTTCACATCTATGTTTAAAATAAGGAAAGGTTTGGGTCTAAGCGGCCTTCTTAAAATATTTTGGGGGGATCTGGTCTGGTCCACAACACTTGTACCGAGGGGTTTCTGACTGGCTCCTATTATTGAAAAGTTAGTGGAGGGGCTGGGGATGGTTTGCTGGAGGTTGTGCTGTGAGCTGCCTCAGACATTCAGGGAGACCTGAGGATTTGGTGACCCAACTCTGGATGGAGCATGGGAACTGTAGTTACAGCATCTGGGTCTGCAACATGAACAACAAATGGAGCAGAGGCTGCAGAGAGGGGAAGCTCTGAAACCACGCAGTGAGTGTGTGCTGGGAAAGGGACCTGCTGGACCCACCCCGGGTTTTCTAGGAACAGCTTCCCAAGCTCCACTTAACCCAGGAGCAGAGTGTGAGGGGACCATGATTAAACAAGGAGCTAGTGACAGAGCGGTGTAACCTCCTTCAACACGACCTGCAGCTTCACACCAGGGGGAGGATAGTGCTGCCAGTGGCCGTTATGGTCACAGTTTCATTCAGCTTCTATGATTCAGAACTTTCCAGGCAGGACTAAGTGACATATACATCATTTCCCAGTATCTCCACAACAGTGTCACCATTCGGTAATGGAGGATATATATGGTGGATGAGGGCAATACATTGTTTCTCCCACAGCAGGGAGCTGCCGGATGTATCCAGTACAGTGGGATTCCCGATGGTGTATATGGCATCTGCGGAGTACCCATGTCAATGGGGAGAGGTAGAGGAACTGTTACAGTGAACCCATGCACAGTACATCATGTTAGTGAATACCCACTGTCCTGGCAGCAGTCACGGCCTCGCAGTCAGCCATTCCCATCGTCATCGTGTCTTCACGTAGAAAGAAATGAATATATCTTGGATAAAGGCAAGTTTCAGAACATCAGCCCCACCACCAATCAAACACATCAAAGTATTCCATGTGGACGGAGAGCAATGGGGTCACTTGGAGTGTCCGGGAGCAGACGATCAGGGATGGAGCAAAACCTCCCATGTCTCAACGGGTCTGAGTGAACACCCCAGTACTCAGTATCATTAAGTCCTGTAATCCCTCTCCATTTCAGTCACATATTGCCTTCCATTATTACTGTAAATGAGATGACAGGTTATATCATGTTCCATTCCACCTGCCAAACTATTATCTATTGCCTTTACCTCTCTGAATCTATCTGTAGACCCTCCACCCTCTCTTGATAATTTAATCTCTTGCGTATCACCAGCAACATCACCAAACTCAGCATCTGTATATCTGTTCCATCCTCCTGATCATTGGTATAGATTGTAAATAGTTGAGGACCCAGCGCTGGTCACTGTGTGACCCGACTGGTTACGTTCTCTCTTACTGATTGACAACTGATTTATCCTGAGTGCCTACTTCCGGTATGATACCCAGGCCTCCCCCATTCCTTTGCAACACAGTCGAAGGGTTGAATAAGAAAAAGGAGCATTTGTGAGGAATCCAACCCCTCGAACCTGCTCCGCCATTGAATACAATCATGGCTGATGTCATCGTGGCCTCTGTTCCACTTTCCTGCCATCTCTCCATCGTAAAACTCGAGTCTCTTGTTGTAGATTGCGCCACGGGGAAGGAGATCCACTCCACATCTACACTTTCAATTACTTTTAGCATTTTACAGACCTCAATGAGATCTCCTTTTATTCTTATAAACTCGAGAGTATAGGCCTGAACTGTTCATTTTCTCTTCATAAGACAAACACTTCAAATATGGAATCAATCTAATGAACGTCTTCTGAATTGCCTCCAATGCAAATACCTCATTCTGCAGGACACCCAAACGGTACTTCTGTTGCAGCCTCACTAATGCCTTGCATAGCAACACCAACACTCCCTACCTTTCTACTCTATCCTTTTACAAATAAACACTGAAATTATGCTTGCATTTCTCATTACTTGCAGTATGCACAGGCAGGATTTCTGTGATACGCAAGCAGACACCCAGATCCCTCTGCACCTAAGCACTTTGAACTTTCTCTCCATTTAGATAATAATTTGTCTTTCTATTATACTGGCCAACTTGAATAGCCCCATATTTATTCACTTTAACTTTCCTTGCCAAATGTTGGCCCATTCACCCAACCTATCCATATGGTTTTAAAATCTCTTGCATTATCACTCTGATGTAATTTCCCACCGATGTTAGTATCATCTGAAAATGTGGCATTGTATTTTCTATCTCGTCCACCAAGTACAGTAATGCTATCGATCGCAAATGAGAACTGAAATCAATGGCACCCCACAAATTACATTTGCCAAAATAAAATGACACATTTATTCCATCTGACTCCATTTTGTTGGTTAACCAATCCTCCATCAAAGCTAATAAATTACTCCTAAACCCACGTTGTCTGATCTTACCACTTACTCTTTGGAGACACGACATATCCAAAGCCTTCAGGAAGACCAGATACATTCCATCTCCAGGAATCCTACTAACCACCTTGCTTGTCACATCTTTAAGTAACTCAAACAAACACTTCAAACTTGATTTGTCCTTTGTAAAACCATGTTGACTCCAATGGATTGTGGTTTAACTGTGCAAATGTCCTCAACAATGGATTCTAATAATTGTCTTAAGTTACAATAGTTTATCGTTACGTTTTCCTCCCAAATGTATACAGTTATTATAATTTCTTCCCTTTCAAAAACGTTTACGTTTTCTTTGAATTCCTGTTTAATGGGGAAAAGGTTTTAAGAGATCTGCTCCAATTGCTGTTTGAGGCATGTGTGGCTGACAGGACTCATCATTCTGCTGGTGTACAAAATCGATGGGGTGACGTCTTTCTGGTGTTCCCATGTTGTCGTCTCCAAGGCCAGATTGGCCTTCTATCAATGATGATTTAGGGGGTTGAGGGATTATGGAATCCTCCTGTTGCTGTGTAACCTTTTTAGGGGCTAATGGGTCTTCTCGTACTTCTCCATAACAGGTGGAGACACTGAACGGTCTCCTCATGTGTCCCGGAGATGGGACCGAGGGAGTGATTGGTCTTCTCTTGTTCCCAAACAACAGACATGTGTCTGAATTACCTCTTCCGTTCTCATGAAAGAAGTGTCAGATTTTTTTTATCCTTATCCAATTCCCTTGAAATCGGCTCGGTGAGTCTGAATGGCCTCCTATTATCCCAGTGTAACAATCTCCAGTCACTGTGTGACCTCTTCCAGTTCCTATGTTACAGACCTGAGGAGGCTGAATGGACTGATCCTGTTGCTGTTGTAACACGATTCTGATGCAGCATGGCCTAGTGTTACAGGATCGAGTCGCTGATTGGCTTCCTTCTGTAAATGTATGTCAGGCTCCAGGGACTGAATAGCCTCGTCCTGTTTTGGTGTAACAGGCTCGAAGGACTGAATATCCTCCTGTTGTCCCTCTCTAACAGGCTGGAGAACGGAATGGATTCCTCCACTATCTGCGTAATTCGCTTCACTTGTTGACTCCTTCTGTCATCTATGTTGAAATAGGAAAATCTTTAATTTATGTAAACTCCCATGGCTATTGGGTCAACCTGATCATCCTTTCGTTAGAAGCGAGCTCCTTCATTCCAGGAATCATCTCTGAGCTGCTTCCAATATTACAACATCCTTTCTTCATCAGACTAAATCAGTACACAGTATTCCAGATGTGATCTCACTAAGACCCAGTACAGCAGCAGCAACACTTTACCAGCCTGTTGTCAGGTTCCCACCCAGGTGAGAGCAGTCTCAGCTCTCTGGGGGAAACAGAGCATTGTTGGAAGATCAATGTCCTTCTCTACTCCACAGCATAACGGGAGATCTGGAGAAATTAATGTTTGAGAAGATCATAAATGATGTGGCGAGATGATCTCCACCATGAATTTCCCCAGTGCCCACATTGCTCAGATTCCACAGAATCCAGTAAGGTGGAGCGCAAAAACAGCAAGGAGGAACAAACATTAATGGGAGTTATATATCAAAGTGAAAACTGCAATACAAATGCTGGACATGTTATAAAACAGGAAATGAGATATACGCATTTGTAGGTACTTCAGTAATAATGTACTGTTTAAATTCTATCTAAACTGTGTTAACCCGATTGAATGCTAATGCTGGGAAAAATGGATTTCATGACCACTTGTGAGATGGTTTGCATTAACATTATGTCGAGCACTGAGCTCGAGATCAGGTTATTTAGGAATTGGTGTTGAGTGATCAGAAGAGCTAATTGAAACTTTTGCTGGAAAGGACCTTTTGGGAACAGTGACCACAATGTATTGGTTTTCTTTTATGCTGTTTGAGTACACGGCAGTTTTTGTTTTATTTGCAGTAAACGTTATAAATCTGAGTCATGCAGCCATGAAGGAGTGAAGAGAAAGTGGGGGCTACAGATGCTGGAGATCAGAGTCGAAGAGTGTGGTGCTGGAAAAGCGCAGTCAGGCAGCATACTGAGAGCAGATAAATCCATGTTTCGGGCATAAGCCCTTCATCAGGAATGAAGCTTCTGGGCCAAGGGGACTGAGAGATAAATGAGAAGGGGGTGCGGCGGAGGGAGGTAGCTGGGATTGCGATAGGTAGATGAAGATGATAGGTGATGAAAGGAGACAGAACGCCTCATCTACTGCATCCATTTAACCCGACGTGGTCTTCTCTACATTGGCAAGGCAGGAGGTCAACTTGTGGATCATTTCAGAGAACTTCTCTCGGACAACCACATTGAACAACTTCATTGCCTTGCGGCTAAGCACTTTAACTCCCCTTCGCACTCTGCCAAGTACATGAGAGTCCTGGGCCTGCTCCATCGCCAAACCCGAGGCACCAGAAGCCTGGAGGAAGAAAGCCTCCTCTTCTGCCTTGGGACCCTCCAACTACAGGGGATCATAGTGGATTTCCCCATTTCCCCATTTCCCCTTATCCCACTTATCCCACTCCAAACTTCCAAGTCACCACCGCCCTTTTGAATGTTCCTATGTGTCCACCTTCCTCCCTATCAATCTGGTCCACCCTCCTCTCCGACTACTACTTTCATACCCACCTTCATCTACCTATTGGATGAAACGAGGCAGCTTAGAAAAATGCCAAGTGTTGCAGTAAGCCAGTGGATTCAGAGAAATGTAGGACCCAGCAAAGGATGACCAAGAAACTGAGAAGAAAATCAAAAATCGAAAAAGCGTGCAAACGAAAGAAAAACATAAAGACTGCTAAAAGACGTCTACCAATGTATGAAAACAAATGAAAACAAGGCCAAATGTGGAACAGTTGGTGTGCGTTCAGGATAATTTATTGCAGAGAACAGAGAAATCGCAGGGAAAAGAAACAGTTTATTTGCGTCTATCTTCATGGAGGAATGTCCAGAAAATCTTCCAGAAATACCAAGTGACCATGAGACTTGTGTAAGTAAAGTCTAACATCATTCTTATCAATGTTGAGGTTATCTTTGAAAAGAAAGCTGGATTGAGTATTTATAAGTCTGACAGACTAGATGCACTTCATACAAGATTTTCAGAGGAAGCAGCAATAGAGATGTTGATTGCATCGCGGATTTTCACTTTATTTTCCGACACATTCGCCAAACTGGATAAGGCAAAGGTTATAAATATTATCCAACAATTTAAGAAAGGATGAACGTGGAGAGTGGTGAACTACAAACCAGTTATCTTGTCATCTGCAGTCAGGTATCTGTTGGACTCGATTACAAAGAACTTGCTACTAGATATTTAGAAGGTAATAACATAACTGGGGAGTGTGAGAATGTACCGATGAAAGGAAAACCAGAAGTGGAAAACATTGTTTGGAATGGTTTGAAGATGATTCTTGTGGACAGAGGCAATGATGAACCAATAGATAACGTATAGTTGGATACGCATGAGCTTTTTTTAAAGAACTCACACAGTAAGCTCATAAGAAAAGTTAAACCGAGAGGTATTGGGAAGAACATATGCAAATGGGAAAGTAAAAATTAGGTTTACATTCATGTGAATGTAATTGGAAGATAGAGGACGTCGTGCACCAGTTGCATCGAGTGTTCATGAGACTAAACTTAGAGTATTGTGTATCGTTCGGAGTCCCAATCTATGATAGAATATACTGACTACAGAGGAACTGCAAAAGGTATTCTCCAAATTAACCCCTAAGTTGGCAAGTTTGTCTGATGGGGAAACTCAGCCTGTGATCTCGAGTTTCGAAACATGAGAGGTGATTGTCGTGAATCTTAGAAACATCGAAAGGACTGAATAACAGAGGGACATGAAGAAGTACAAGTAGGCGAGATCTGGGAGAATCCCACGATATTCTACACGGACAAGTAGAACAGAATAATCAGCAAACAGTTAGTGTCCATTAGAAACCAAAGGGGCAATCTGTGTGTCAAGTTGGAGAACATTGATGGATTGTTACATGAGACCTTCACATCTATTTTACTTGGGAGAAGGAGGAGGCAGGTACAGAATTCAAGAAGATGGACGGGGAAGCTCTTGAACAGATTGATGTAAAATACGAGCACGGATTTGAGGTTTTGTTCTGTACAAATTTGGACCAATCTCCATGTCTGAATGAGTTGTATCACAGGTGGCTGTTGGGGTTACCTGTTAATTAGAATCTGACCATAAGAGAGGTGCCAGAGAACTGGAAAACTGCTAATACGATTCCACTTCACAGGAAGGGTAGGAGACGTAGACCAGGGAACGATAGACGAGCGAGTATTAGATCACTGTTAAGGAAACTACTGGGGAAAATAGGGAAGGAGAATATCGAACTCCAATCAGAGTCGCAAGGTTTGATCAGGGATCATCATCATGACTTTATCAGGAGGAAGTCACATCCAATGGATTTGATTGAATTAGTTTGAGGAGGTCGATTGTTTAGTTTTTTAGGAAGGCATTTAACAAGTTTCCAGCTGGGAAACTGAGAAATAATGTAAAATCTCACAATATGAAGGATAACTGGACAAGTTACAACGAAAATTGTCTTAGTGGCAGGACGCAGAGGGTGGTGAGAGAAACCTGTTTGTGTGACTGGAGACCAGTGTCCCCTAGTGTACCACAGGGATCAGTGTTGTGTCCCTTATTGTTTGTGTTATTCATAACAAAATATAGATCTGAATGTGGAGGGGTCTAGGTGGACAGTGGGGAAGGTGTGTTAAGTATGTTTGACATAAAGATTGACCGGTTGGTTCGCAGTGAGGAGGAAGGCCTTAAATTACAGGAAGAAGCAGATGATTGGTCAGATGGGCAGATCAATGCTTGATAAATATGAGGTGATGCACTTTGGGAGATGGAACCAGGCAGGGGAGGACTCAATGAATGGCAGCACATTGGGAAGCTCAGATTGTGCTTCCCCGCACATCCCTGAATGTGACTGGACAGGTTAATGGACTAGTTAAGAATTGGACGTTAGGTGTTGTGTTTCCTAATCAGGGCGTAGATTATAAGAGCAATATGGGGCTTTGGTTCGGCCAAAATGGAGTACTGTATGCAGTTCTGGGAACCACATTCCAGGAAGGATGTGATTGTACTGGAGAGGGTGCAGAGGTGATTCACCAGGATGTTCCCTGGGATGGAGCATATCAACTATGGGGAGAGGCTGGATAAGCTCGGAATGTTTACTTTGGAGCAGAGGAAGCTGAGGGGTCAGGCATTCAGAAGGATAAGATTATGAGCGACACGGACAGGGTGGATAGACAGCAGCTGTTCCTTTTACTCAGAGGGTCAAGAACAAAGGACCATCCTTTTAAAGTGAAAAGTTTGAAGTTCAGAGATGATTTAAACATTTTTTCACCTCGGGGTTGTGGGGTACTGGGATTACTTCCTCAGAGGGGAATTATCATGGGTAACCTCACAATCGTTAAAAAGTACTTGGACGAGCACTTGGAAGTGTCATAACATTCCTGGCTATGGTCCTGCTGTAGGAAAGTGGGACTAATATAGATCGTGCTGTATTTCTGTTGGCACAGAGTCTATGCCCATGTGAGTGTATGGCGTGGATGGTCAATTATTGAGCAGTTTGCGGCAGGAATTGATGGCTTTCTGAAGAGTTATATTCATAAGGCTGATAAGAGTGAACTGTATTAGCTTGTTAAATTATGTCAGTGAGAGAAATATGAGAAAACACGTGCAGTTTCCTTTCAGTTTGAAATCAGAGAATGGAGAATGGAGAATAGGGAAATGGCAGAACTATGAAGCCACTACTTCAGTTCTGTCTTCACAGAACTTTCAAACAATACAAGGAAACCCGAGTCTGGTGTGGGAAAATGATAGAGTACATGGAACATAGAACATAGTAAGTAAATGGTTTAGCAGAAATTATTGTGGCTGAAAGTAAAGGTCATAGGCAACACTAACATAGATTTATGAAATGGGAATTATGTTTGAGAAACAGACTGGAAGACAAATGAAAGAGAAGCAATGGATGCAAAACATGTTGATTTTTAGACAGACTTTGGTAAACCTCCAAACCCAATTTGCAAAATCAAATCTGAGTGGATTGGGGCTAATATCTGGCTATGTTTCTAGAATGGGACAGCTGGCAGGAAATGGTGAATAGAAATAAACAGACTCGTCAATCAACATACCTTACATTGTCTGTAAGGTATGATTCTGTGAGTATGACTATGTCCCAGACTCCCCATTACCTTCCCCAGATATCTCCTGTCTCATCAGCAGGACGGGCAAAGCAGAAGTGGCGGCACATTGGGATACAGTTGGAAGGGAATTGCTCTTGGAGTCCTCAACAGTGACTCCGTATCCCATGAAGTCTCGTGGCATTAGTTTGGACATGGGAAAGGAAACCTCCTGCTGATTACCATGTACCAACCTCTCTCAACTGATGAATCAGTACTCCTCCATGCTGACCAAAACTTGTAGGAAGCACTGAGGATAGCACGGACGCAAGATGTACTCTGGGTGGGGGATTTTAATGTTCACCACCAAGAGTATCTCAGCGACAGCATTACTGATCGAGCTGGCCAGGTCCCAAAGGATATAACTGTTAGACTGGTTCTACGGCAGGTGGTGAAGGAACCAACAAGAGGAAAATACATACTTGACCACAGCCTTACTAATCTGCCAGTTACAGAAGCATCTGTCCATGGCAGTATCGGTAAGAGAGACAACGGCACAGTCATTGTGGAGACAAAGTCACACCTGCACATTGAGAATAACCTCCATCATTTTGGGTGGTACTATCATGGTGCTAAATAGGATAGACTTCAAACACATCTAGCAGCTCAAATCTGGATGTCCATAAGGTTTTGTGGGTCATCAATAGCAGCCAAATTGTACTCCCACATAACCTCATGGCCTGGCATATCCCCCTCGCAACAATTACCATCAATCCAGAGGATCAACCTTGGTTCAATGGAGTGTGCAGGATGGCAGGAGCAGCACCAGGCATACCTGACAATGAGGTGTCAGCCTGGTGAAGCCACCAAAAAGGACTACTTGTGCGCCAAACAGCATAAGCACTAAGTGATAGACAGAGCTAAGTGATCCCACAAGCAACGGTTCAGATCTAAGCTCTGCAGTCCTTCGATATCTAGCCTAGAAACATTGGGGACAATTAAACAATTCACTGGAGGAAGAGCCCAGCACTTCAGTGAATAAGAAAAGGCTGGTCCATTCGCAACAATCTTCAGTCAGAAGTGCTGAGTGGATGATCTATTTCAGCCTCCTCCAGTGGTCCTCAGCAATTCATTTACCAGTCATCAACCAATTCGATTCAGTCCACGCGATATCCAGAAACGATTGGAGATACTGGATACTCCATAGGGTCCATAATCTGACAACATTCTGGCAATAGTACTGAAAACCTGTGCTCCATAACTTGCCACTCCCCTAGTCAAACTGTTTCAATACAGTTACAACAATGGCTTTCCCGATTATGTGGAAAATTACCCCAAGTATCTCCTGTATATAAAAAGCAGAACAAATCCAATCCGGCCAATTACCACTTCATCAGTCGACTCTCGATCATCAGTTAAGTGGTGGAAGGTCTCAGTGCTTTTCGGCAGCAACCTGCTCAGCAATAAACTGGTCAATGACGCCCAGTTTGGGCTCCATCAGGGCCACTCAGCTCCTGACCTCATTACCGTGGTTCAAACATGGACAAAAGAGCTGAATTCCAGAGTAGGGTGAGACTGACAGCCCTTTAAGTCAAGGCTGCATTCGACCCTGTGTGGTATCAAGGGGCCTTAGCAGCACTGGAATCAATGGGTATTAGATGCAAAATCCCTGCTGGTTAGATTCATACCTGACACGTAGGAAGATGGTCATGGTTGATGAAGGTCAGTCAACTCAGCTCCAAATCTGTAGGAGTCCCTCGAGCAGTGACTGAAAACTTCTTCAGGGCTGCTTCTTCAATGACCTTCCTTCCATTTTAAGATCAGAAGTGGGGATGTTCGCCAATGGTTGTACAATGTTCTGCAACATTTGTTACTACTCAGATACTGAAGCAGTCCATGTTCAAACGCGACAAGGTCTGGAGAGTATCCAGGCTGACAAGTGGCAAGTAATATTCGGCCCACACGAATGCCAGACCATGACCATCACCAATAAAATACAATCTAACCTGCCCCTTGGCATTCAATGGTGTTACTATCACTGAATCCCCAATATCAGATTCCTGGTGGGTAATCATTGCTCAGAAACTCACTGGTCTCGCCACATGAATACAGTAACTATAAGAGCAGGTCTGAAGCTAGGAATACTGCGGCGAGTAACTCACATCCTGACTTCCAAAAGTCTGTCCATCATCTACAATGCATAAGTCAGAAGTGTGATAGAAGACTCCCAATTTGCCTGGATGAGTGCAGCCCCAACAACACTCAAGAAGCTTTATACAGTCCAGGACAAAGCAGCCAGTTTGATTGTCCCTTCATCCACAATGCTCCACCCTCAACGCTCAGCAGCAGCAGCAGTGTTTTACTATCTACATGCTACAATGAAATGATTCACCAAAGATCATCAGATAACATCTTCCCAACTCACGACCATGTCTATCTAGCAGGACAAGGGCTACAGATGTATGGGAATATCATCATCTTCAGGTTCCCTCCAAGCGATTCACCATCCTGACTTGGAAATATATCACAGCTCCTTCACAGTCACTGGGTCAGAATCCTGGGATTCCCTTCCTAATGGCATTGGAGGTCAACCACAGCAGATGGACTGCAGCAATCAACAAGGCAGCTCAGCACCACCTTCTCAAGGGCAACTAGGGACAAGTAATAAATGCTGGCCCAGCCAGTGACACCCAGATTCACGAAATAAATAAATAGAAATTAACAGAGGACGGTTGCTGAGGTATCACAGGGATCAGTGCTTGGGGCCCAGCTGTTCACAATGCCCTTTAAACATTTGGTTGCTGGAATCAGGTACAATATATCCCATCCTGCTGACAGCACTAACGGATGTGGGATTATGAGTGGGTGAGGAGGATGTAAGAAAGCACCGAGAAGATTAAGACAAGTGGAGTGAATGGGTAAATACGTGACAGATGGAGAACAATGTGGTTAGAGGTGACGGTGTGCCCTTTGGTGGAAACGATAAATTGTCAGCCTACCATTTGAAAGGGATTGGTTGAAACATGTTGATGTCCAAAGGGACGTATGCTCCTCTTTGTTGTTTCCTTCTGCATAAACCTCTGAGGCCTATGCAGTGCAATGATTTCTGCAACCATAAGTCAATACTGGGCATGGCATTGGCACGCTGAGCGGTGTACATAGGCCCACCAAGTGGGGAGCTGTAACATTAAAAAGGATCGGCATCTCCTTGTACACCAGACGCTGAAAGCAATATTGCAGAAGCAGAAAGCAGTGAGGAAGATAAATGGTGTGTTGACCTTCATTTCAGGGGGATGTGAGTCCAGGAGAAAAGCTGCCTTACTGCAGCTGTACAGGACCTTGGTGAGATATCATCTTGAACATTGTGCAGTATTGTGTGTAGTTTTGGTCTCCTTACCTAATAAAGGAAAAAACCTGACATTGATGGAGAGCAGTGAAGGATGACCAGACTGATCTCTGGGATGACTGGTTTGTTGTGGCAGCAGAGTTTGGGGTGACTGGGCCAGTATTCCATGGGTTTTAGGGAAATGAGTGGAGATCTCAGTGAAATATACAAAACTCTGACCGGGTGAGACAGATTGGAAGCAGGGATGATAATTCCCCTGGCTGGGACTTCTAAAACAAGGGACCACAGTATTAGGTACAGGCAGTCACTCTGCCTTGAAATGATAATAAATGTCTGCACTCACTGACTGGGGAACCTGGGGAATTCGCTCGCATCTGAAAACCGAGACACTGATTATAAATAAGGATTTAGAGACAGTAAAGGGATGGTGGGAGAGCAGGAGTACGGTGTGGAAATGAAGGGCCAACCTTCATTATATTGAATTGGGTCGCAAACTCGATGGATCAAACGTCCTACTGCACCTCCTATTTTATAGCTTCCCAAGGTTACTCACATTAACGGATATGTATATCGTGTGGGGTAAGTGCATCGAGGAGATTTTTTCCATGAACTCGAATGGGGAGGTTCAATGTGTTTTCCATTCCCGATGTTTCTGTGCAGTCTGTGGGAAAGCTCTGTAAATGCTGGCACAATCTCTCAGATGTTAGTAAGGAGGTTTCTGCAGGGTCGACAGGACTGTGTTCCCATTCCCTTTTCCGACATTTATGCTGTGGCCGGGTGTTCTGTCCGGTTTCATCATTTCAGAACTCGGAGTAGTTTGATACAAATGAGTGCGGTTGCTTGGCAATTTCAGAGACCATTGAAATGTTTATCACATGTCAGGGTCTTTGGAGTCACTATTAGGCCAGCCCAGGAAATCATGGGAGATTCACTTCCTAAAAATACATTGGAGAAGGAAATTCTGTTTACAATCCATATTGGCTTCAAGGTCACTGTTACCGACCCCAGATTTTAGATCTCGATATTTTATTAATTGTCTTTAACTTCCACCCGCTGCCAGAGCATTAGTCTGGTCTGGATTAGTAATCCAGTAAGATTTCCACAACATCACCATCTCCACATGGGGACCTGTCAAAAATCACACTGAGCAGGTTATTTCTGTGCTGCTTGACAGCTCTGTCAAAAAGAACTACCACCAATTTGACTGTCGTGATGGGACTGAGGGGGTGGTAATTGCTCAGATTGTAATTATTCCCGCCTTAGGGGACGGGACGTAGCTGAATAATTTTCCATATTGCCAGGGAGATGTCAGAGTTGGAGCTGGAATGAAAAAGCTTCACCAGGGACACGGCTTGTTGTGCAGCACAAGTCTGCAGTCCTTTTGCAGGAATGGAGTCAGGACCCATTGTCTGTGTCGTATCTATTGTGTTCAGCTGTTTCCTCATGTCACGTGCAGCGAATCAAATTGGTTGAAGACTGGCATCTGTGATTTTGTGGGCATCATAATGAGGGTGAGGTATATCATCGAGTCAACACTTCTCGCAGAAGATGGTGCAGATAAAACATCCTTCTCTTTTACACTGATGTGCAGGCCTGTTCCATTATTTAGGATGGGAATGTTTGTGGAGCCCTCTCCTCCAGTAATTTGTTTAATCGTCCATCATCATTTATGACTGAATGTGACAGGACTGCAGGGCTTCGTTCAGATCTGTTGGTCAAGTACGGTAGCTTTAATTAGTTAGCATCAGGTTAACGTTCATGTGATTCTGACTCTGACATGTTCACCCACACTCGTCACTGAGCCATCGATGGTGTTGGTGGCAATGGCAGACTGAGGTGTCATCCTGGCAAAAATTACAGGTTGTGGTTGAATACAGGTCTGCCTCTCCTGCTGCTGTGGTTCCAGCACTACATGAATACGCAGATTCGAGTTGCAATATCTGCAATGCAATTCTGCTGTCTGTTCCCCAATTCTCACTGAGACCCATTCACCCATCAGCCCTGCAGTCAGTGAGTTGGGCTGGTTTCTGATGCGGAAATATTTCCAGTTTCATACTCTCATCCTGCTGAGGGTCTGTCTCCCCGGGTCATGCTTCCGATCTGACCCATTCCGCAAAAGTACTTAACTGATCTTAATTCAAATGTTTAATTCACCTGAATCTTTTTCCTTGAAAAATACCATCTTCTGTGTTTAAAGTGAATGTGTTTCCTCTGTTTCTTTCCCTGACCATGATTAAGAGCTCTGTAGTGTCAGTGATGCCAGCATTATGTAGTTGCAGAGCCAATGAATACTCTGGATTCCCAATCATCTTCACCACATTGTATATTTTCTCTTTTGGTTTGATGCCTTATCACTCATGGCTGCCTTGTTCTCCCATGAGTATGTTTCAAGTTCTTGGGTTGCATTTCTGGTATTATCTTCCGAATTATCCCGAGACTCCTCCCATTGCTGCTCCATGGTCTTTCCTGCTCAGCTCCCCTTCCAATTAACTCTGGCCAGCTACGCCCGCGTGCCTTTGTAGTTACATTGCTTAATTATAACCACATTACATCTTGAAGAGAGCGTTAGATATAAACTGAAAGAAGGAGTTTTGGGAGATGGGACACGAAGAATAATTGGTGGATTTCTTAACTAGATACAACGGGAGAACGAGAGAGAGGATATAGATATGGAGATGTGGAAAATAAGAAAATGACATTATCGAAAGCAGTAGATGAACATCCTCCAATGTTTTGACAATGCCTGTGTGCTGTGGTCCTTTGTACAGTGGATGTACAACAGAGTAATATGTTCAAATGCGGAGTCTGATGCCAGAATATTTATCTCCAATAATATGACAGACACTGGCTTTGGAAAGATCGCAGCAGGCCAACATATTGGACAGCACGGTGGCTCAGTGGTTAGCACTGCTGCCTCACAGCGCCAGGGACCTGGGTTCAATTCCCACCTCAAGCGACTGACTGTGTGGAGTTTGCATATTCTCCCCGTGTCTGTGTGGGTTTCCTCCGGGTGCTCCGGTTTCCTCCCACAATCCAAAAATGTGCAGGTTAGGTGAATTGATCATGCTAAATTGCCCGTAGTGTTAGGGGCAGGGGAATGGGTCTGGGTGGGTTGCGTGTCGGTGTGGACTTGTTGGGCCGAAGGGCCTGTTCTCACGCTGTAAGTAATCTAATCTAATCTAATATTGAAGTCTCGATAGAAAGGGGATTAACTGAAATAAATTGGGACACCAGAATCAAGACGTTGGAGCACACATCCTGCTAAGAATAAGAGATTAGAGTTGGGAATCCCAGAAAAGGAGGGAACGTTGAGAGGATCAAATCATGTTTTAATGATTTATCAATTTTATACATCATATGCATCATTTTGTGTTAGGTATGTCTCTGTTGTTTTATTACAATGTCTTGTACACATATGAAAAATGCGACTTATCTGCACACATACATTGATTAAACAGTGTATATAAAATCATTTTTACACCATTGAAAATGTCCTGTTGTCGTGTTACGAGGATACATGAACACCAACTCGCCACCAAAAGACATGACGCACTATCACTATGTTCCATACATACAGACAAAGAAGGGCACCACTTTGACTGGGACAAAGCAAACACACATACTAAGACACGCAAGGACTTTATTAGAGGAATGGTATTCTAACCAGAAGTCCATCAATAAACGCATCAATTTAGATCCTGTCTACATTCTCTTGTTAAAATAACCGGAAATGGCATCACCCACTTTAAGAAACCAAGATCTATAAATAGAGAGGCGGGACATACTACTAGCACTTCAGCAGATGCTCTCACTGATGATGTCACCTAGTCATGGTGACGAAACTTCTGAAAACATACCTTCAAGCTCAGCGAGCTAACTTGCACACATATAAATTGTTATTTTTTGTTTATTAGTGGAATTTAGGAGTTCTCTGTCGCTCACGTTTTGACAGGTTATGATGTGTGGTGAGCTTTTCTAGGTGTGTGGTTTTAATTAACAGAGGGGTTCGAAATTGATGTCATGACAGTTTGGGGCCTTGCCGTGTGGCACTTGGACCGACTTGAACAGATTTGAGATACAACAGGTCCCAGCAAATTCCAACTCATTGCAATTAGTGACTTTGATCTTCAAATAAAACCAGTCGGAAAATTCGTTTAATTTTGTGACTTGTGGTTGGTTAAATGAAAAGTGAGGGAAATGGCTTTTAACATTAATAAAGAGGTTCCTAAATTTTCCAAGGAAGTTTAGAAAGACAGAAGGAGGACATTTTTTAGAATTAGCAAATAGGTTGGAATTGGGTTTAACCAGGGAGAAAAGAGAAGTTGCAATTGTAATGGAATTGGTTAAGCACTTTGATGTATCAGAGAAATAGGCAAATGCAGTAGAGTTAGAAAAATTTAAATTGCAAATGTGGCAACTGGAGTTAGAAGATAAATAAAGGGACGGAAACAGGGAGAGAGACGAAAGAGAAAGAGAGGAAAAAGAAAGAGAAAGGGGATTTGAAATTCAGAAGTTGGGAATTAGACAAGAAAGTTAAATTAACAGGATGGAGATTAAGGGAGTACGTAGGGATGTATACAACTAGGTTAGTAACTTGCCATATTTCGGTGAGAAAAATGTCAAAATCTTTTTTATTTCATTTGAAACAATGGCTAGACAGATGACGTGTCCAGTGAACTTGTGGGTAATGCAAGTTCAGATTAAGCTGGTGTGCACAGCTGGTGAGGTATGTGCAGTACTTTCAGATGAGGGATCAAGAGATTATCAAGATGTAAAATTGGCTATTTTGATTGGTTATGAATTGGTACTAAAAGCATATAGACAGAAATTCAGAAAAATAGAGACGGAACCAGGTCAGACTTATATTGGGTCTGAACGAATGAACCACAGTCATTTTGACAGGTGGGTGCTGGCCTTAAAAATGGATAAGACCTGTGAGGCTTGAAGGGAGATTAATCTGCTGGAGAAGTTAAAAGACTTACTTCCAGAGATAGTAAGCATTCATGTGAATGAATAGAAAGTTCAAGAATTGAGAAGCGAGGCAGAAATGGCAGGTAAATATGCATTGTTGCATGTGATGAAATTTAGCTTCTAGCGGGAATTTCATCCTGTGAGGGATAGAAATTGGGAGAAGGGACGATCACACATTACGAAGCGAACAGTAGCTCACAATAGTTTACCACAGGTGAAGAAAGAAGCCCAAGGGGGTTGAAATGTGTTGAACGGCCTCAGGTGCTCTCACTATAAGGGAGTGGAACACATAAAAGTACAGTGCTGGAGGTTTAAGAAGGGCACAGGGAAAAAGTTGTTTTCACTGCAGTAAGTTGGGACACACCGTGCTGGTCGTTAAAGGAAGTCACTTTGGGGAAAGTTTTGGTAGAAGAGGCTAAGCCCAGTGGCATTAGTGAAACTGGTAAAGGAGACCCCAAGTGGAGCCGAGGAGCTGCAGGAAATTGCACAGCCTAGGCAAAGGCTGGGTATGGAGGCAGTGCTTGATCTCTCTAAAGAATTCACCTCTGTAGATAAAGTTTACTCAGAAAGAACAGGGGGAGAAGGACAAGAAGTTATAATTTTGTGAGATACGGGATCTGCTCCGTCTCTAATAGTTGAGAAGTGAGGCGCGGGAAAAGCACAACAGATCTGGCAGCATCCAAACAGCAGGACAATCGAATATCAGGCAGAAACCCATCGTCAGGAACATGGTGAGGGGACAAGGGGGATGAAAGATAAATACAAGGGTAGTAGCTGAGCTGGTGGGAGGGTCCCTGGGAAGGCAATAAGAAGATGTAGGTGGGAGTTATAGTGATATGTCAGAGGGTAGGGTGGAGTCGATAGGTGGAAAGGAAGATGGCTAGTTAGGGCAGTCCAAGAGGGCAGTGCTAGGTTGAACGATTGGATCTGGGAGAGGTTGGTGGAGGGGAGATTTGGAATTTGGTGAAGTCAACATTGATGCTATACAGTTTGAGGGTTCCAGCTGTCCTACCACCGATAGGAGTCCTATCACCCTCCTCTCCATCCGACCACCATCACACCCCACTTGCATTTACCTATAGCCCTCCAAGCTCCCTTCCACCAAGCTCCACCCCCACCCTCCCATTTAATTCTCAACCTCCTTCCCGCTCCCTTACCTCCCACTTTCCTGATAAAGCATTTATGCCTGAAACGTCAACGCTCCTGCCCCTCGGATGCTGCCGTCGTGCTGTGCTTTTCCAACCCCACACTTTTCAACTCTCATCTCCAGCATCTGCAGCCCTCACTTTCTCTCACCCTCTAATAGTAAGAGATGAAAGATTTTTTCACTCTTTCTGGCATGTTAATCAAGAGCGTGATAATTTGTGGAATGGGGACAGAAATTAAGCATTCCTTGTATAACATCAGGATGGAATGCCAAATCAAGATTAGGGAAGTAACAGTGACAGTGAGTAACAGAGTTTCAGTTCCAGTAATACAGTTTGTTCTTGAGAACGATTTAGCAGGAGGCGAGGTGGGATAGGCACCCCTTGTGGTGGAGAAGCCAAAGGAAGACTAGGGAATTGGTGAGTTAAAGGAAAATTACCCAAGAATTTTTCCAGACTGTATAGTAACAAGATCCCACTGTCATAAGTTACAGCAGGAAGGAAAAACGACCGAAAAAGATAAATGGGTTGATGCTCAATGAACTGACACCCTGTTTGATGTAACGGTGCAGGAAAAACCTGAACAGGCAGAGGATCAGGCAGAGGTGTTTAGTCCAGAAAGGCTAATGGACTTACAACAGATATATAAAGTCACAGGCAGTAATAAAACCAGCACCTTTCTTGCCAATTCCTGCATTCGAAGAACCTTGCACGTGGGTTATGATTAATTGTGTAGCTCCCCTTTCTAAAGTAAAAGTGGAAACCAATATTTGCTGACCATAATGGATGTGTCTACCAGATTTCCAGAGGCAATTGCATTATTGGAGTATCAAGGCAAAAAGGGGGTGGAGAGGTTGGTAGCTTTCTTTACTCGCTGTGGGCTACCCAGAGAGATTCAGTCAGACCAAGGGTCTCATTTTACCACTCAGCTGTTTAAGGAAGTCATGGATGGCTTTGGCTTACAGCACTTCAAATCAAGGACGTCCCATCATGAATCCCAGGGAACCTTGGAAAGGTAGCATCAGACGCTGAAGACTATATTAACAGTGTACTGTCAGGGTTGGCCAAATGATTGGGATAAAGGTGCCCCATTAAATTGTTTGCCATTAGAGATCCCCCAAATAAATCTACTCACTTTACTTCCTTTGAGTTAATATTCGTACATGAAGTGAGAGGTCCTTTGAAATTTATTAAATATAAATTGACAGGACCGAAGTCGGAAATCTCACACCTGGATTAGGTGAGCATTTGAGAATTTTAAAGCAGGATTAAGCACCACACCAGCTTTAGCTACACCAAATATTCTGAAACCCTTTGAAAATTGTGTTTGATGCTCGGGTTATAGGGGTCGGAGATACAGAAAGAGGATGATGGAATTAAATGGCTAATTGGCCACTTGTCGAAAAAACTCAATATCCACCAGAAACAAAAATACAAAATCTCCATTATTGAACAAGAATGATGAAGTTTCACACTGGCCTGACAATATTTTAATGTGTATATGACAATTGTCGGAAATGCTTGTGGACAACTACAAATCTCTCGCATTTTTTGGAATAATTAAAGACCAGAATATGAGACTATTTACTTGGAGTCTTACCTTACCGACTTTAAACTCATAAAATGTACCTGCTGTGGCTCCTACAATGTGATAGCAGATGTGTTTTCGCGGATTTAAAAGAAATCAGTGTAGATAAGGTTTGACTTATTGCAGAATTATTGTGAATGATATTATTGAGATTAATACTTTCGTATTTAATATAATTGGGATTAAGAATTAGAGGAAAAGAAATGTAGCCATCTTTTAATTCTGCTGGTTCATTTTATTTTCTGAAGTGGGAAGATGTTATGAAGCCAAAAACATGTATGGGCACTTTAAGACAGATCGGGCGAGAGTGGATGAGAGAGAGAGAATGTGGAGGGAGAGTGAAGGAGCAGGGAGAGAGAGAGATTGAGAGAAAGGGGCTAGAGAGAGAGAGGGGGGGGCGAGAGAGAGGGGGAGGAGAGAGAGAGAGGGGTGGGCGAAAGAGATAGAGGGGGTGAGAGAGAGAGGGGGCGAGAGAGAGAGGGGGCAACCCCTTGTCATGGTACAATGGAGATATGGAGCCGTAAATGGGTGTGAGCTGCACATCCTGTCACTTCCAGCATGTGCTGCAAGTTTCCCAGTGCTGGCAGTGATCTAACAGAGTGTTACAGATCAATGCACTGGGGTGGTGTACACTGTCCTACATGCTGGGAGGGTAACTGCTCCTGGTTTACACAGGTGAAGTGTTCATGTTTATAATTAAATCCTGTTTTGTTTTGAGATGTTCATGCTTTTTCATAAATATTGTTGTGGATTGGAATTAATATGAATTACATCCCAGACAACAACAACTCGCTGCATCGAAACATCTGGCCCCTTGACACCTTTTGCTCAATTTGATGGGCCCTGATAACGTCAGCAACAGCACATTTGCCTTGTGTGTCAGAGAGAGTAGTTACATTTCCCTTAAACCCTTCCTCAATCTCATTAAGAAGTGATTAAGCAAAGAAACGACATGTTTTTACAGTTCAACCAAATAAAATAAAATTTTGTACAAAGTTGGAAAGATAGAATAATCTGGAGTGTATATGTCCATCCCTTCAGTGTTGTTTGGATTTGTTTGTATGGGAACAGGGATTGCAGTTTAGAAATAATTGAATGAGCAACAGAAAGGATTTTCTTTTTAAATTTCACTGGAATTTCAGTGAAGATTCTGAAGTCTGCTCTACACCCACCAGAGGGCAGATTATTGTAAACTCCCCATGGAGCAGTCAGGCAGACTCACAGCAATGTGCTCTGAGCCAACTAGAGGGCAGACTATTGTAAACTCCCCATGGGAAGTCAGGCAGACTCACAGCAATGTGCTCTGAGCCCACTAGAGGGCCGGCTATTGTAAACTCCCATGGAGCAGTCAGACCGACTCACAGCAATGTGCTCTGACCCCACTAGAGGGCAGACTATTGTGAACTCCCCATGGAGCAGTCTGGAAGATTCTGGACAGAGATCAGAATAAAAATACATTTAATGTATGCACTAAAGACAAGAAGCAGTACAAAGCTCCCAACATTTTACATATTGGTAAAGCACGCTGTAATGAGAAAGAGAAAAGAGCCGATATGTAGCCATCCAAACCAAACAGCTTTTGGAGAGAATTACACATTAAAAAGAGGATATCTTCAACTGGACGTTAATGTAATGCAGCATTTTTTTTTCAGGAGCATCCAAATGCGACAGGACTGATGCTTAAACCCAGAAAAGGAAAGGGACTGTGTTCATCCGGAGAAGATGTATTCTCATTCGGATCAAACTCAAACTCAGCAGAGCTCACTGGTTCATAGTATTTGCATCAGTCTGTGCAAACACCTTGTGTAAACATGTGGAATAAACTTCCGTTAATTTGGGCAAAACTGCTGTATCAATCTGCACAAGACTCTTGTCTTAATTTGTGCAATAAGCCTGTGCTCAGCCGGGCAAAAATGTTGGATTAATTTGTCCAAAGAATATGTGTTAACTTGTACAAACGTCTTGTGTCAGTTTGTTGGGGAATCATGTGTGGTTTTGTGTCGTGTGTGTCCGGGGTTGTTTAGGATTTGAACCTGCAGCTTTGTGTCTGTGTCTGTGTATGTATTCCCAGGCTGGGCTGAGTGGGTGGTTTGGGGGGGGGGCGTGGGGGGAAAGATACAGGAGCAGACTGGGTCAGCCCTGGTCTAACCCGTTGACCTGCTGTTTCCTCCCAGACACAGCAAGATCCCATGAGCAGCAGTGTAACCACAAAGAGATCGTGTGTGTCCCTGATGCTGGTTATGGGTTTGATTCTGTCTCCTGGACAAGAGGGAGCAATCCTCCTGTTGAACAAATTCCAAACATTTCCCCCTTCCCTCTCTATGCCCTGCACTCTCTGATCTCCGTCTTGTGCTCTCTCCATCTGAGATCGCTCTCTCTGTTCTCGCTGACTCCATCTCTGATCTCTTCCCTCCCTCTCTCTGCTACCCCCTTACTCTCTCCATCTCCGAGATGTCTCTGTTCCTCCCCTCTCTCCCTCTATCTCTTCCTCTGTGTCCCCCCCCCACCCTCACTGTCTCCATCTCAAAGATCTTTCTCTCTGTCTCTCAGATTTCTCACATTTTATCCCCCTGGCCTATGCACATGACTCTGACATTACAATGGGGCTTTGGAGAGTTGAGGTATTCATTCCCTCTTCCGGGAGTCCTTCCTTCCAGACCCTGGGGGTGTAACCAGTTTGTGTCATAATCCCAAAGCCCCGGTTCCTTTAACCCCAGGCCTCAAATCCATTTTAAACCAAAGAACCTTCCAGTGGGACAGTCAGCGCTCTCTTTCACTACTCTCTGTCTCTCTCTCTCGCCGCTTCACACCCCCATTCTCCCTCCACCCCTCTCTCTGTCCCTGGAGCTGGATTGAGAGAGGGAGGCAGTGACATCTGTGGGATCAGACTGTGCAGCAGCTCTTCCTCCATCTTTTCCCCCCCTTTGTCTCCCCCAGTCCAGACCAGAACACACCCCCTTGTGGTGAGGATCCCAGGGACAGCCTGAACCCCACCATTCTTTTCTGTGTGTGTGCGTAAATGAACGACAAGGAGACAGGACAGTTTCTGATTATTCTCTCTCTGTGTGTCTGATGATTCCTCGCGGCAGAAGTGATTTAATTCTCTCTGTCTCTGTGTCGTCCCGAGCTTCAGCTCCTGGATCCAATCTCCTCCTCACCCCCAGGGTTAGGGGGAGTGGGGGGGGGGGGCGGGAACACACTGAGAAATAAAAACAAATCAATTTGAAATAAAATACAACAGTGGCACCGAAAGCACAGCAAGATCCCACAGCTCTCTACCATCTCCAATCTCCCACGTGACCTTGGTTCAGTTTAATTATTGCAGAATGAATGAATTGCTGACCATCATAGCGACATTGAAATACACAGGCATCACCGCAGAGCACTTGACCAGAGGCTAGAAACATTAACAAACATGTACGCACAGCAAGATCCCACAAGCATCAACCTAACCCCACTCACATCTTGGGTGAAGCTGGTTAAGGGTTGACGTAATTGTGTCAAATCCCAAGGCCCCAGTTACCTTAGCCCCAGGCTTCAAACCTGTTCAAAAACGACAAGGCCGCAATCCGACAGGACCCGGTTAACCAGAGGTCCCTGTAAAAGCCAGCCCCCCCCTCCCCAGAGAGAGGAGATTAAATCTCGGGGGAATACACAGACCAAACTCATCTGGGCCCAACAGGCTGCAGCCTGTCATACAGGCCTCAGGACTGCGTTCCCCCTCTGGAGGAAGCTCTTGTCTGAAGGTTTCCTGCTCCCAAACACACACTTTTCAAATCCTCAGGTGGCCAGGAAGATCCCTTTGGGAGGAAAGAGGCAACATTAGTGTGAAGGCTGAGCAGGAAAATCTTTCACAGGGGGATAGCACAGCAAGAGCCCAGCTTTTCCCCTCTCAGTGAGACAGACAATTTCTCAGCAACATCCAAACACAAACACATCGGGTGATGAGTTGAGTTTTCATGTTGAAAAGTTTTTGAAATGACGGGTTAGCTGATTAAAACCACTCACTGCCTGCAACGATGGCATTAGGCAATTGACGCACAGCAAGATCCAACAAGCGACAGTGCTGCCTAAGCTCGATAATCTGATCGTTTTTATTTCCAGTTTAATTATTTCCTGTCACCCCAGAATCAAATACTTCAGCTATTTCACAATCTCACACTGCCCCCTCTCTCTCCTGTTTCTCTTATCTCACCATTTTCCATTTCTTTCTCTCACTCTCTTTCTCTCCGTGTCCTATTCGATCATCCTGCCCTCTCTATGGCCCACTTTCCTCTGAGAGTGTGACAATTTTTTCCAGAGGGTCAGATATTTTGGGTTAGAGTTCCCTCCCGAGGGAGTCCCGTCTCCCAGATCCTGGGGGCTTCACCTGTTTGTGTCACCAATGCCCCGGTTACTTTAACCCCAGGCTTCAAACCCGTGATCTGACAGGTCCCAGTTAACCAGAGGCCCCGACAAACAAGGCTCCCACCCCCAGAGGAGATGAAACCTCGGGGGAAGAAACAGACCCCCCACTCACCTGGGCCCCACGGGCTGCAGGCTGGCCAACTGGCCTCAGGACTGTGCTCCCCGCCCTCTGGAGGTTGTTCTTGTCCAAGGCTTTCCTGGCCCCCAGGCATTTTGGATCTTCACTTTCCTGCTTTCCCAACAAACGTTCCTCGGGATAAAAGAAAGAAGAGATGAGTTGGTGGGGGGCAAGGGAAGCGAGAGCAGTGTGATGCAAAATTACACAACAAGATCCCACCACTAACTTCCCCCATCCCCAATGCATTTCATAACCTCACAGCAACATCAAAATACAAACAAATCATAAGAAAGCAATTAACCAGAGGCTGGAAATATTATTAAACACACACACACACACACTCACACACACACTGTCACACTGTCACAACCAGACAGGGAGGGCTGCTCACTCTCCATACAGAGAGAGAACAGGGTTTGATCAGGTTGGGGTCTCAGCCCCTCTTTCCTGTCTGTATCCAATTATCCGGGACTCACTTCTCTGTCAACATTTAACTAACTCAGCTTTCAATCAATGCAAACATAGAGGCACGATAAAATTCCAGTGAAGAGAATTCCCTCTTCAAACATCCTTTCAGAATTCCTCGTCATCCCTCGTATAGAATCGGAGAGTCATGCAGCATGGACACAGATTCGTTAGTCCAATCTATCCACTCGGACCAGAGAACCAAATCTGATCTAGTCCCATTTGCCAGCATTTGGTCAATATCCCTCCTCTTTCAGATACATTTAAATTCCTGCCCAGATTTGTCTTCCCAAAATGCAAAGCTTCATATTTATCTAAATTAAACTTCATCTGTCACTCCTTGCCCCTTTGGCCCGTGTAATTGTGGTCTTGTTGTACTCTGACAGAATTCACTACACCACCGTCATCTGTAAACTTATTAACAATGCCTCCGATATTCACATCCAAATACTTTATATAAGTGTCGCAATTCAGTGAACGTAGTACTGATTCTCGCAGCACACTGCTGGTCACAAGCTTCCAGTCGGAAAAACAACCCTCGCCCTTCAAGCCAATTTTAAATCCAACCGACCAGCTTCCGCTGTGTCTCATGTGACCGAACCTTACTCATCTGTCTACAAATCGGAATGTTATGAACACCTTGCTGAAATGCATACAGACAACGTCTGTCAAACTGTCTTCAACAATCTTCTTTGTCTCCTCTTCATAAAACTCAATCAAATTAATGACCCATGATTGCCCATGCAAAAAGCCATGTTGCCTACCTGTGATCAGCTCTTGCTTTCCCAAACGTACTTGAATCCTGTTAGGCATGACAGAAGTCAGGCTCACCTGTTAAGAGTTCCCCAACTTTTGGGTCATTGTTTCCTTTTCAAATCCTACTCCTCGACGGCTCACGATAAATGTTAAATCCAACCAGGTTGATGATATGGCCGACGGTATAGGTCTCAGACTCGGCCAGGGTAAGTTTTAGGAACAAGTCAGGCTGTTCTTTTCAATCTGCTAAAACAAGATGTTTATGATCCAGAGCAATGTTAGCCAAAATCTGATGAAATGATGAATGGCAAACAATTTGGATATTGCAAATATATAATCGATGTTTCTCTTTCTAAACACACACACACACACACACACACACATACAATCACACACACACACACACAATCACACACACACACAATCACACACACACACAATCACACACACACACACACACGCGCGCGCACACACACACACGGTACATAAAATCTCTGCAATTTTAAGTTGAAAAAACTTTGTCCAGATATTAGTGTAATTCGTGACAAAAGGAAAAGTTGCGAAAATGTCCAAAATGTTATTCTTCTTCTCAGGTGTTTCTGCTCACACAAAGTACTTGTGATGGGATTTTATTCTGGAAGAGTTCGATTTGACTGAATTCTTTTTTTTTTAGGCAGTCAGGAGATTCCTACAATTTCTGGTCAGGAGTCCTGCATGAAGGTGGCTCAGTGGTTAGCACTGCTGCCTCACAATGCCAGGGACTTGGGTTCTGTTCCAGCCTCGGGTGACTGTCTGTGTGAATTGCACTTTGCACCTTCTCCCCATGGCTGCATGGGATTGTAAAGGGTGCTCCAGGTTCCTCTGGCAGTCCAAAGATACGTCGGTTATGTGGATTGGTCATGTTAAGTTATCCATAGTGTTCAGGGATTTCTAGCTTAGCTGCATTTGTCAGGGGTATATATAGGGTGGGAGAATGGGCCTGGGGAGGCCAAAGGCCTTGTTTTCACACTGTGGAGATTTTATAAAAAAATAGATTGGCAAAGACGACAGAGATTGTCTTTTTTCTAACATTGCTCTGATGAGCATCAATGAGTGCGAGAGAGTTCAACAGGCCGTTCCTCCTCAGGCAGATTACATTTTCTCCCTCTCTGAGTTGAATCACACAGTAATGTCATCCTCTCCTAAACTGGACCATGTGAGGTATCCTTGCACGTTGTCCGAACTATGACTCCATCACATTCTCTGGTCCATGTAGGTGCAGCATTTCTAGTGTCATACACAGAGCCATACCCTTAGCAGAAAATGGGCCGAGTTGATTTGGAGATGTGTTCATATATCACTGCGTGATTTAAAAATAAAATGTGTAATGTATTCAGAAAACCTGAGTTAAAATTAATGCATCTTATTATTAACACAAAGAGAAATTGCTGGAAAAGTTCAGCAGATCTGACAGCATCCAGCTGTCTTTTAAATGTTGTAGTTATACCAATCTCCAACCCTTCCTCTGATAGCTCATTCCATAATGCTCTATACTCTGCATGAAAAGGTGCCCCTGAGGCCTCTTCAAAATCTTTGCCCTCTCACATTTTACCAATGACTTCTAGTTTTAGACGCCCCTACCTTGGGGGAAAAAAACCCCTGACTGCTCACCCTATCCATGACCATTAAGATTTTATAAACCTCCACTGCTGCGAAATGTGACTCTAATCAACCCGAATGGCTGTACTTCCAGTCACCCTGGGCCGAAATTCTGAATTTCAATACTGACACCTCTTCCTTCTCCATCAGTTTGATTAAACACACCATGAAACATCTTTGTGGGGTTTGAAATGAGAACCTTGTGCCCATAGATAGAGCAATAGGCCCAAAGCTGCAATATTATTCTCCTGTGTGTTTGTTCATCAGCCTGTTCTGACATGCTTTGACACACCTCCACAACAAGTAGGACTTGAATCCAAACCATCTGGTCTAGAGTTAGGGAGAATATCACACATGTTCAGCAAATGGAATCAAATCCAGAATTCTGGCTCAGAGGCAGGGGCATTACCCACGATGCAAAATCTAATCCATGCCCAGAATTTGGGTCACATTTTAACTACCAGCATTCAGTCGGTGTGGATTTATTAAAATCTGTTTAATACTGCTGTACTACACAAAAAACTTTCCATTGTTAAACAAATGCAAGATATTTGTCGCAACTGTAACTTGCTGAGCGCATGTGCTGTGCCATCAAGATAAACCATGAACATTAAATTTAGATTACATCACATTACAATGTGGAAACAGGCCCTTCGGCCCAACAAGTCCACACCGAACTGCAACCCACCCATAATCTAAAACTACGAGCAATTTAGCATGGCCAATTCACCTGACCTACACATCTTTGGACTGTGGGAGGAAACCCACGCAAACACGGGGCGAAAGTGCAAACTCCACACCTGAGGCGGGAATTGAGCCCAGGTCTCTGGCGTTGTGAGGCAGCAGTACTAACCACTGTGCCATCGTGCCACACACAACATCTTTAATTGCTTGGCTTTGATTTCTATTTTAAATCGCTATTATCTGTAGTCTGCAATATTAAGGACATAAATCATGCAGACACACTCTGCACAATGCTGGGTCTCGAATAGATATTTATCACTGAACACCAGAGACCAAGAAAGACTATAATTTCTGGTCCCAAAAAACCGATCACTATTACCCACCTCTAACGTGTGACTACGCTCTTCCTAAAACCATGAAATGATACCAAGCCGCATGATTACTGTCCAGCCGCTCCTCCCCACTGACTGTGTCTGCAATCTGTCCCTCTCCCCCCCCCCCCCCACTCCCCAACCGCACAAGACAAACCCAGCTCAGGGTCTTTGTGAAAATCAAGGCCGAAGTGTGCAGGCATCCTGGAGAGGGGGAGAGAATTGTAAAATTAAACGGGGAAGGTGAGAAGGTGGTAATATCACTCACTGGGCTGAGGAGTGGCAGATGGAGTTTAGTTTGAATTAATGCGAGGTGTTGGATTTGGTAAATCAACCAAGTGCAGGACCTATAAAACTAAAAGTAGGGCCTTTGGCAGTGTTGGAGAACAGAGACCTTTACTGTCAGGTATAATTTTTAAAATTTGCATCTCATATAAATAGTGTGGTTAAGAAGGTGTATAGCACTCTTGTCTTCATTGGACAGACCTTTGAGTATCGGAATTGGGACGTCATGTTGAGGACATATAGGACATTGGTGAGACCTCTTCTGGAATACTGTGTCCAGTCTGGTCATCCTGCCCCCTCATTCCATAGGCACACCACCCTCTGGTTGAAAAAGATGCTCCTTATGTCACTGTTAAATTTTTCACTTCTTACCTTAAACCAATATCCTCTAGTTTTGGACTTCCCGTACCCTTTGAAAACATCTTGACTATTCACTTTGATATTATTTACCTTGATATTATTAAGATGGAGAGGGTTCAGAAGAGATTAACCTGATGTTGCTGGGAATGGAGGGAGTGAGCTATAAGAAGAGGCTGGATAGGCTGGGACGTTTTTTATTGGAGAGTATGAGATTAAGGGGTAACTTTACAGAGGTTTATAAAATCATGAGGGATACAGATAAGCTGAAGAGCTGATGCCTTTTCCCTCGAGTTGGGGATTCACAACTGAGTGACATTTTAAGATGCAAGGAAAAAAGATTTACAAAAATAATTATTTTAGACAGAAGCTGGCTTGGGTGCGGAATGAACTTCCAGAGGAAGTGATGAAAGCAGTGACAGTTACAACGTTTAAGGGACATTTAGATCCGTACATGGATAAGACATCCGTTTGGATGGTGTTGTGAGCAGCTGCCCTCTCCCTCCCCCTCTCTGAATGAATCTCTGTTGGTTTTCATCCTCTGCCAATACCTGGGCAGTGGCGTGGAGGGGCCAGCAGAGGGTAGTATTGCATCACTTTAAATACCACAGAGACTGCCAGACCTGCCCCTCACGGAGACAGACAGATATACACACAGCAATTGTTCGGACACGGTGTGAAGCTCATCTGGTAATTTAAACTAAACACCAAGAAAAGCTCAATTTGCATCATAAACTGATAAAATCTGAGTGACAGTGAACTCCCAAATTCCACTGTTTAAATAAAAACATCAATTTATTTTTTAACTCTGAAAGTGAACATTTTACATCAACTATTCACAACTCTGAGACCCCCATCCCTTAACTGCCTATTACCCCACTCCAACTGTGTAGCGATATACTATTTCAATAAGACATTTATTAAGATTACATCAGCTGTTGTTTTCGGTGTTTTCGTTCAGCTGTGGATGTCCCTGGGTTATCTTCTTTCTTTTTACTGTGAATGTTTCATATGAAAAGGTACCTTTGATAGAGATTGGTTTCCAATTTCTTGGATCTGTGTTGATGGCATTTGCTCTTGTTTGCAATTTTCAAAATGCCTGCATTCTTAATATCCCAAACATCGGATCATTTATCGAAAACCAATAAATTCAAACTTGATTTGGTTTGAGTATCCTGGGGCATAAATTAAACTGATTGGTAAAATTCCAATTGTTGTCCAAAGAGCAACCAACTCAGTGATCAATTTCACAGCCAAATGTGTCATATTTTCAGTTGTCCTTGACACTCTGTGTCTGCCATCCTCTCATATACATAGGAGCTTGGAAGCTCTCAGTTCAGAACTGTATTCACTCTCTCTTAAGGGTAAAGTACACACTTCCAACTTCATAACATTAATACCATGATGTCAATGAAGATAAGCAGAGCACATCCGGAATTCTCTTGCCCCATGATTTGTCAATATTTCATTCACTGTGCCTGGTGGGTGTCAGGATTTTTGTTGGTCTGTTGACAGTATGTCATTATTTGATTCCCTCCGTGGGAATATATCAGTATTTCACTTGCTCGCACTCGTGAGTGTGTCAGGATTTCAGTTGTTTCTTGGGGTCTGTGATGCTATGACAATTTCAATGTTTGTAAATGGCACCGAAACTGGAAGAACTCTGAAGGCGAGGGAGGACAGTGTGGAACTCTAACAGTAAAATCACTCATTGGTGTAGTTTTCACGCAGATGGGGATCAGTGCAGAGCAGTGTGAGGTGATGCACTTTAGTCGGAAGGACAATGAACGACAATATAAAACAGGCTGTGCCATTATAAAGGGGCTGCAGGAGCAGAGAGCGCTGCGTGTATATGAGCACAGATTGTTGAAGATATCAGGACAAATGAGGAGAGCAGTAACTATCACAGATTAGTTTCAGTTTCTGAGCTGTTTACGGGAGGTGGTGCAGGAGGGAGCGTACATGCTCCCTTCCTGGGAGGTGGGAGAGGTGTGTTGTGAGCCTACCCTCCTGCCCACCGAGACCGTGGGGATTCCATTTGTACCAGCTTGACACAAAAGGGAGATGGCATCAGGGGCACGGCTTCTAGGTTGTGCCGGGGGGAAACGGAGCTGCCAGTGGGTTTAAAGTGAGAATTGCCCTTCACTGAACGTTGCTCCTTCCTCGGTCGGTGGGACATGGATATTTCAGAATCTCCACACGAGGCGTCCCGGTCCTCTCCGGCTCGAACCAGGGTCCTCCCCAAATGGCAGGGGGAGGGGACGGTGAACGAATGGATATCCAGCACTCCACCACCCCGATAGGCCCCTTCTGTCCTAATCCTGTTTCTCCTCGAATGGGATAAAGGGATAGAGGGAGTGAGGGTGGGAGTGGGTGGTCCTGTTGTTAGTGTCGGTGTAGGTGGGGGTGGGGGGAAATTTGGTGAGGTGTCCGGAGGGAGTCAGTCCACAGTGTTCTATCCAGGCAGTGTTATTGGTGTGGGAGGTAAAGTGGAGGGAGAGAGGGGGAGAGTGAGAGAGGGGGGAGAGAGAGAGGGAAGGGTGAGAGAGAGGGGGGGAAGGGAGAGAAAGAGAGACAGAGAGAGAGACAGAGACAGAGACAGAGAGAAGGTGCTGCATGCAGTAGTGAGAGTGGTGGAGCATGAGCCTTGTTCGGGGGTCGGTGCTATAACAGATATACAGTGAGTGTGAGGGAGCAGAGAGAATACAGCGGCCCTTACCCTGACAGAGCGGGGAAGGTTATTGATGCTTGTCCTGTGTTGCTGGGCATTTCTACAGACCGCAGATACTGCACTGAGCTGGGTGGGGAGCTCAGACCATGCTCGGTGGGTCTAGTGGTGTGCCCCCCTCTGGGAAGAGAATGGTCCCCGTCTGTACCAGGACTTCCATGCCCCTGTCGACAAACCGTGGTGTAATTGTCCCTTATCCCCCATGCTCGGGGTAAACTGTGCAGGGCAGCTCCGAACTGAGAAAGCTCAACCGTGTGCCCATTTGCCTTTTAACGATAGCACCTGTGTCAGGGATCACGGAATATCCAGGGGCATCCGGGCGATGGTGAGTACCTCCCGCCATGATGGGTGGGAGAATCGGGCTGGTATTGAATGAGAGGAATACCATGGGGTGGGGTGGGTAGTTCATGAGGTGAGTTCGATACGATAACACCAGGAAACTAGCTCAGCCTCGTGCAGATAATCCCTCTGTCACACTCAATGAAAATGTCACTGAGACAAATTATTGTTAGAAAGTGCCCAATGAGTCATAGATTGTGTTGAAACCAATTCCAGTTAAAAGGATGCAGAACAAATGCTCATCAGACTTCACACCAATATCCCTTCTTCCCATCTTTCCTGGGAAGGTTAGCTCATGTTACAGGATTCAATCCAAGTGTCTAAATTTCAGCATTCTGAAACCTGGGAACACATCTTTCAATGACACTGTCCCTCAGTCTCCCTCTCTCTGTCTATTCTCCAAAACCCGCCCATGTGGTGATATTTAAACTGATTCCCCCGCCATCCCACTCTGGCAGTGATGTTCAACCCCAAAACACCCCCTTGTCATGGCACAATGGAGATATGGAGCTGTAAATGGATGGGAGCTGCACATCCTGTCACTTCCAGCATGGGCTGCAAGTTTCCCCACGCTGGACAGTGATCTAACACAGTGTTATTGAGCATGCACTGGGCTGGGGTACACAGGCTTTATATGCAGGAGCGGGGGGGGGGGGGGGGGGGGAGGGGTGTAACTGTTCCTGGTTTACAAATCAATGCATTGGGGTGGGTTACACAGTCCTACATGCTGGGAGGGCAACTGCTCCTGGGTTACAGATCAATTCACTGGGGTGGTGTACACAGTCCTACATGCTGGGAGGGTAAGTGTTCCTGGTTTACAGATCAATGCACTGGTGTGGTGTACACAGCTCTACATGTTGGGAGGGTAACTGCCCCGGGTTTACAGATTAATTCACGGGAGATCACTGCACAGGTCGCTGTGCTGGTCAGAGTATCTGGTTGAGGTTTATAGATGATGCAATGATTAGATTAGATTACTTACAGTGTGGAAACAGGCCCTTCGGCCCAACAAGTCCACACCGACCCGTAACCCACCCATACCCCTACATTCACCCCTTTACCTAATACTACGGGCAATTTAGCATGGCCAATTCACCTGACTTGCACATCTTTGGACTGTGGGAGGAAACCTGAGCCCCCGGAGGAAACCCACGCAGACACGGGGAGTACATGCAAACTCCACACAGTCAGTCGCCTGAGTCGGGAATTGATGTGGTTTGTTTAGCTCCTTATGCCGAAGGGATATTTGTTTCAGGTTTACACGTTAGTGCATTGCTGTGGTCTGCACTTCTTCAGGTGCTGGACAGATATCTTGTCCGGGTTTATAGATCAATGCACGGGTGTGCTCTGCACAGCTCACCGCGCTGGAAAGATATATGGTCTGGGTTTATCGATCAATGCCCTGATCTGATCTGTGCAGTGTGTCACTCTGGACAGATTGCTGGGTTGTATGGACCAGTGTAATGGATGAATCTGGACAGATTGCTGGGTTGAACTGAGCAGTACACAGGTCTGGTCTGCACAGTATTCCACGGTGAACAGATACCTCCTCTGGGTTTATGGTGTCTGGGCTGGTTCTGTGAGGTGGATTGAGAATGTGGTCTATCTTACCCTTTCAGATGATCTGGCAATGCCTTTAGTTCCCATTCCTGTGATTGGACCCTCCGTCTCTCACCCCATTAATGTTACAGTGTGCCCAGGCACAGTACATCATGTTGCTGGGGTGGGTAGGGAGGAAAGGTGAAGGACAGGTCAAGGAGTTCCCCGGAACGTTCTGTCCCTGACATTCTATAACTGCCATTCCTCGGAACGTTCTGTCCCCAACATTCTATAACTGCCATTCCCCGGAACGTTCTGTCCCCAACATTCTATATCTGACATTCCCCGGAACGTTCTGTCCCCGACATTCTATAACTGCCATTCCCCGGAAGGTTCTGTCCCCAATATTCTATAACTGTCATTCCCCGGAAGGTTCTGTCCCCAACATTCTATAACAGCCATTCCCCGGAACGTTCTGTCCCTGACGTTGTTTGTGAACGGCCGGACGTCAGTGAATTGAACAAACGATAAGATCCCGAGGGAAGAGATCCCATTCCAGGGAGAAGGGGACACTGTTCCGAAGGCCCCTCAGGCAGTTAAAGGGGTGAATACGTTTTCCCTGTGTTTACATTTCTTCACGACACAGGATCGTCCACAATTTAGACCAAAATACAGGAATTCCCAAACTCCGTTTGTCTTCAGGAAACTGGGAGAGAATCCTTCAGGACAGCAACGTTTCCACCTTCCGTATTAGGAACTGGGAAGGAGTGACCTGCGTCTGCTCTCGCGTGACCGAGTGTGTGGGAATGTTCTAGAAACCATCTGTCCTTATGGATGTGTCTCTGTGTGTTTGGGGAGGGAGGGTTTCTTGTGGTTTATGTCACATTTTTGTCAGTGATCAGACTTTCCCATTTGTTATTACAGCTCCAATTATTTTAATAAATCCCTGAATACAGGGACACATTTGAAAATCTCACTGGGTCCCCGATCAAACGGATCCCTTTGCCTCCAGGCTGATGGATAATGGGTTTGTTTTCCTTCCTCACAGTTAACGTAGTGACCATCTCGGTCCTGCTTTATAAAGATTGTGGATTGTCTCCATGTGTCAGACTTTACCTGGGGACCAAGGCAGCGGCGGGTCTCCTGGTCATTATCATCGACCTGATCCTGAGACACATTCCTATTGTTTATCGGGAACGGTTTTATTTCCTGAGGGACTCCGTCCCCGTGTGTAATATCCACGCCGTCCTGCTTTATGCAGCCACTGACTGCTCGGTCTGGTTCACCGTCACTTTCACCTTTGATCGGTTTGTGGCCATTTGTTGCCAGAAGCTGAAAAGTAAATATTGCAGTGAGAAGACGGCGGCTGTGGTTCTGGGAGCAGTGACTGTGCTGAGCTGTTTAACGGACATTTCCTGGTATTTTATGCTCACGGCTCGGTATTGGCTGGTGAACTCCCCCTGGTTTTGTGATGTTACACTCGCTGTTCGATTCTCCAGTGTCTGGGTCACAATCGAGTTCCTCCACCACATTCTAACCCCGTGTGTCCCATTTCTCCTGATTCTGCTGCTCAATGTTCTCACCGTCAGACACATTGTAGTGACCAGCAGAGCCCGCAGGAGACTCCGCGCTCACACCAATGGGGACGCTCAGTCTGACACTGAAATGAGAAACTGAACAAAATCCATCATTTTACTGTTTGTGATCTCAGCCAATTTCATCCTGTTATGGTCAATGTTAATGGTGTTTTCTATATGGTACCGGAAGACTGATATTCTGGTTTCCCCTCTGTATCTCCATTACTTTGTGCAGGAATTGGGCTTCATGCTGCAACTCCTCAGTTGCTGCACAAACACCGCGATTTATGCCGTGACCCAGACTAAGTTCAGGCAGCAGCTGAAGAATGTGCTGAAATATCCCTTCACCCAAATCCATCCATCCATCAAATTCCCTCATTAATCAATCCATCCAGGATTTTCTCATTTCAGTTCAGTGTTTCAGCGATGGAGCAGCCTGTCACTATGGTAACAGACTGAGGGTAGCGCTGGTTTGTCCATCCTTATCCCACAGGGGGGGTTACAGGGAAATATTTCAATGTTTCTCACAACTCAGGGGCCAGTGAGAAAAGGCACCATCCCACTGACTGTATCCATCACTTCCATTTGTAAACAATAAAAATGTTGATTAAAGCGTGCCGAGCAGCAGAGTGACCGATGTTGTTGTGTGTCTTTGTGTTGGAGAAGCTGAGCTGGAGAGAGGCAGACTCAGCCCCAAGTCTTGGTCCTCAGATAAGGGGAGGGCACCGGGCCCTGTGCTCAGGAGCTGGGGTTAACTCCCACTGTTCCCCCCCCCCCAACTCCAACCTGGCCTCCCCATTTCCTCTCCCCCACTCTTCCTCCTCAATTCTGTCTCTCCCTTTCTCCCTCTTTCTGCACACTGTCTCTTTCTCACCACCTCTCCCTTTCACTCTCACTGGTCCCCTCTCAGATACCCCCCAACCCCGGTTTCGCCACCTGCCTCCACTATTCTTTCTGCCTCACTCTCCCCCTCTCTCTCTCTCACACCCCCAACATGAGTTTATCCACCTGCCTCCATTCTTCTCTCTCCCTCTCACCCTCACTCTCTCTCTCTCCTGCCGTCTCTGTCTCCCTCCCGCAATGTCGTCTCTACCCCATTTTCCCCACCGCCCACTTCCGACATCTCTCGATCATCTCACCCCCACCCCCACACGCAGCCTCACCACAAACCCCCAGTCTCTGGGTCAGAGGGAGAGGGAAGGACTAGGGAGACAGAGTTTGTCAGAGAGAGAGGAAGAGCGGGGCAGGAGGGAGAGAGATTGAGTCAGAGAGAATTGGAGGGAGGTGGGGAGAGAGAGACCAAGATAGGGGGATCGAGAGTGAGAGAATGTGGAGAGAGAGCGAAGGAGCAGGGAGAGACAGAGGGAGAGAGATAGGTAAGGGAGAGATAAGGTGAGGGAGGGAGAGAGAGAAATAGGGGAGGACATAATGAGAGAGGGGTCAGAGAGAGGGGACAGAGAGAGGGGGACAGAGAGAGGGGAACAGAGAGAGGGGGGACAGAGAGGGGGGAGATAGAGGAGGTCAGAGAGAGGGCGACAGAGAGAGGATGGACAGAGAGAGAGGGGGACAGAGAGAGAGTGGGGACAGAGAGAGAGGGGGACAGGCGAGGGGGACAGAGAGAGAGGGGGCAGAGATTGAGGGGGACAGAGAGAGAGAAGGGGGATAGAGAGGGGGGAGGGGACAGAGAGAGAGAGGCGGTACAGAGAGAGGGGGACAGAGAGAGGGGGCAGATTGAGGGACAGAGAGACCGGGGAGATAGAGAAGGTCAGAGAGAAGGGGACAGAGAGAGGGGGGGCAGAGAGAGAGGGGACAGAGAGTGGGGTAGATAGTGGGGGTCAGAGAGAGGAGGACAAAGAGAGAGAGGGACAGAGAGAAGGGGACAGAGAGAGAGGGGGACAGAGAGAGAGGGAGACAGAAAATGGGGTAAATAGTGGGGGTCAGAGAGAAGAGGACAAAGAGAGAGGGGCACAGAGAGAAAGGGGGCAGATAGAGATAGGAACATAGAGTGAGAGGGACAGAGAGAGAGGGACAGAGAGAGAGGGATAGAGAGAGAGGGGACAGAGAGAGAGGGACAGAGAGAGGGCAACAGAGAGGGAGGGACAGAGAGAGGGGGGACAGAGAGAGAGGGTGACAGAGAGAGGAGGACAGAGAGAGGGGGACAGAGAGAGGAGGATACAGAGAGAGGAGGACAGAGAGAGAAGGGGTCAGAGAGAGGGGGGAGCAGAGAGAGTGGGGCACAGAGAGCCGGGGGACAGAGAGAGGAGGATAGAGAGTGAGGAGGACAGAGAGAGAAGGGGTCAGAGAGAGGGGGGCACAGAGAGAGGGGGGGCAGAGAGAGGGGGGACAGAGAGAGGGGGCACAGAGAGCCGGGGGACAGAGAGAGGAGGATAGAGAGAGAGGAGGACAGAGAGAGAAGGGGTCAGAGAGAGGGGGGCAAAGAGAGGGGGACAGAGAGAGGGGGGAAAGTGAGAGGTGGGTGGGAAGGAGAGGGGGGCAGAGAGAAGGGACAGAGAGAGGGGGAGATAGAGGGGGACAGAGAGTGGGGGACAGAGAGAGGGGGACAGAGTGGGGGAGAGAGAAGGGGACAGAGAGAGGGAGGCACCGAGAGGGGGGCGGAAAGTGACAGTGGGGAAAGTGAGAGGCTGGTGGGAAAGAGAGGGTCGCAGAGAGAGGGGGACAGAGAGAGGGGGAGATAGAGGGGGACAGAGAGTGGGGGACAGAGAATGGGGGATGGAGAGAGTGGGGGACAGAGAGAGAAGGAGTCAGAGAGAGGGGGAGAGAGAGGGGGGCAGAGAGAGGGTGACAGAGATGGGGTCAGAGAGCGGCGGAGAGAGAGAAGACACAGAGAGAGGGGGACAGAGAGAGGAGGCAGAGAGTAGGGGATGGAGAGGGAAGGGCAGGGAGAGAGGGCGACAGAGAGAGAGGGGGACAGAGAGGGCGACAGACAGAAGAGTGACAGAGAGAGAGGGGGTCAGTGAGGGGGTACAGAGAGGCGGGTGGGAGAGAGTGGGGGTCAGAGAGCGGGCGACAGAGAGAAGGGGACAGAAATACAAGGGGACAGTGAGAGGGGGGACAGAGATGGGGGCAGAGAGAGAGGGGCAGAGAGCGAGGGGCAGAGAGAGACAAGGGGGGCAGAGAAAGGGCAGACAGAGAGTGGGCCAAATAGAGGGGGACAGAGAGAGAGGGGACAGAGAGAAGGGACAGAGAGAGGAGGACAGAGAGAGAGGGGCAGAGAGAGATTTGGGGGCAGACAGAGGGGGACAGAGTGAGGGGGGAAGAGAGAGAGGGGGACAGAGAGAGAACGACTGAGAGTTAGATAGAGAGAGAGGGGGCAGAGCGAGGGCGAGAGAGAGAGGGGCACAGAGAGTGGGAGAGATAGAGAGGGTTAGAGACAGGGGCCAAAGAGAGGGGACAGAGAGTGGGGGAGATAGAGGTGGTCAGAGAGAAAGGGGGGCAGAGAGAGAGGGGCAGAGAGAGGGGAGCAGATAGAGGGCGACAGAGAGAGGGCGACAGAGAGAGGGGCACAGAGAGAGTGGACAGAGAGAGGGGCACAGAGAGAGAGGGGACAGACAGATGGCGACAGAGAGAGGGTGACAGAGAGAGAGGGGGACAGAGAGACAGGAGGGCAGAGAGAGAGAGAGGGGGCAGAAAGAAGGCGACAGAGAGGGGGACAGAGAGAGAGGGGAACAAAGAGAGGGGGACAGAGGGAGGGGGACAGAGAGAGAGAGGGCAGAGAGAAGGAGACAGAGGGGGACAGAGAGAGAGGGGGTCAGAGAGAGGAGACAGAGAGTGGGGGAGATAGAGGGGGTCGGAGAGAGAGGGGCAGAGAGGGGGGGGCAGAGATAGGACGGCCGAGAGAGGGGGGACAGAGAGAGGGGGGGGGGGGGGACAGAGGGAAAGGGAGCAGATAGATGGCGACAAACAGAGGGTGACAGAGAGAGAGGGAGACAGAGAGAGAGGAGGGCAGAGAGAGAGGGGGCAGAGAGAAGGCGACAGAGAGAGGGGGACAGAGAGAGAGGGGGACAGAGAGAGAGGGGGACAGAGAGAGGGGGACAGAGAGGGGGGGCAGAGAGAGAGGGGGGACAGAAAGCGGGGGGCAGAGTGTGGGGGACATAGAGGGGGACAGAGAGAGAGGGGGACAGGGTGAGGGGGACAGAGAGAGCGGGCCAGAGAGAGGGGGGACAGTGAGAAGGGGGAAAGAGAGAGACGGGTGGGAGGGAGAAGGGGGCAGAGAAAGGGGCACAGAGACTGGGGGAGATAGAGGGGGTCAGAGAGGGAGGGTCAGAGAAAGGTGGATATAGAGGGGGACAGAGAGCAGGGGACAGAGTGAAGGGGACAGAGAGAGAGGGACAGAGAGAGAGGGATAGAGAAAGGGGGGACAGAGAGAGGGGACAGAGAGATGGGGACAGAGAGAGGGGGGACAGAGAGAGTAGTGCAGAGAGAGAGGGGGTCAGAGAGATGGGGACAGGGAGAGGGGGGACAGAGAGATGGGGGGACATATAGAGAGGGGACAGAGAGAGGGGGTGACAGAGAGAGAGGGACAGAGAGAGTGGGGACAAAGAGAGCGGGACAGAGAGAGGGGGACAGACAGAAAGGGACAAAAGAGGGGGAGGTAGAGGCGGTCAGAGGGGGAGGGACAGAGAGAGGGGACAGAGATTGGGGGAGACAGAGCGGGACAGAAAGAGAGAGGGGGACAGAGAGAGGGGGCAGACAGAGATGGGGCAGATAGAGGGGGACAGTGTGAGGGGGCTAGAGAGAGGGGGGACAGAGAGAGGGGGACAGAGAGAGGGCAGCAGAGAGAGGGCGGCAGAGAAAGAGGGGGACAGAGAGGGGGGGCAGAGAGAATGGGCAGAGAGAGGGTGACAGATGGGGGCAGAGAGCGGGGAGGGAGATAGGGGACAGAGAGAGAGGAACAGAGAGAGGAGGTGACAGAGAGAGGGTACACAGAGACAGGGGGACTGTGAGGGGGTACAGAGAGACGCGGGTGGGTGAGAGTGGTGGTCAGTGAGGGGGCGACAGAGAGAGGGGGACAGAGAGAGGGGGAGATAGAGGGGGTCTGAGAGAGAGGGGGTCAGAGAGCGAGGGGGCAGACAGAGATGGGGCAGATAGAGGGGGACAGTGTGAGGGGGCTAGAGAAAGGGTGGACAGAGAGGGGGGACAGAGAGAGAGGGGATATAGAAAGAGGGAGACAGGGGGGGGCAGATAGAGAGGGACAGAGAGAGAGGGGACATAGAGAGAGGGGGCAAGGAGAGAGGGGACAGAGAGAGGGGCAGAGAGAGGGGGGGATAGAGAGTGGGGGAGATAGAGAGGGACAGAGAGAGATGGCTGCAGACAGAGGGAGACAGAGTGAGGGGGACATAGAGAGAGGGGACAGAGAGAGGAGGACTGAGAGAGGGAGACAGACAGAGAGGGGATAGAGAGAGGGGCACAGAGAGGGGAACAGAGAGTGGGGAACAGAGAGTGGAGGAGATAGAGAGGTCAGAGAGAGAGGGGGTCAGACAGAGAGGGGGACAGAGAGAGAGGAGGGCAGAGAGATGGCGACAGAGTGTGGGTGACAGAGAGAGAGATGGGGACAGAGAGAGATGGGGACAGAGAGTGCGTGGCAGAGAGAGCGGGACAGAGAGAGAGGAGGACAGAGGGGGGGGGGGCAGAGAGAGGGTGACAGAGAGAGGGGGACAGGGAGGGGGACAGAAATAGGGAACAGAGGAGGGCACAGAGAGGGGAATAGAGATAGGGGGACAGAGAGAGAGGGACAGAGAGAGGGGGGAACAGAGAGAGAGGGGAGAGAGGGGGACAGAGAGATGGGGACAGAGAGAGGGGGACAGAGAGAGAGGAGCAGAGAGATGGCTGAGAGAGAGAGCGGACAGAGAGTGGGGGAGAGAGAGGGGAACAGAGAGAGAGGAGGATAGAGAAGGGGGCAGAGAGAGGGGGTCAGAGAGGGTGCACACATCGAGGCAGAACAGAGATGAGGGACAGAGAAAGGGGGAACAGAGAGAGGGGGGACTGAGAGACGATGACAGATAAGGGGCAGAGAGAGGGCGACAGTGAGAGGAGGCATAGAGTGGGGGGCAGAAGTATGGGGACATAGAGAGGGGGACAGAGAGGGGGAGAGAGAGACGGTGACAGAGTGGCGGCAGAGAGAGGGCAAGAGAGAGGGGCAGAGAGAGTGCGACAGAGAGGTTGACAGAGAAAGGGGGGCGTGATAGAGGGGGTGAGAGAAAGAGGGGGACAGAGAGAGGGGGCAGCGAGTGGGGGAGATAGAGGGGGTCAGAGAGAGGGGACAGAGCGAGAGGGGACAGAGAGGGGGGACAGAGAGAAGGACAGAGAGAGAGGGACAGAGAGAGGAGGACAGAGAGAGAGGGACAGAGAGAGGGGGGACAGAGAGAGGGTGACAGAGAGAGGGGACAGAGTGTGGGGGAGATAGAGGTGGTCAGAGACAGGGGAACAGTGAGAGAGGTGACAGAGAGGGAGGGGGCAGAGAGAGGGCGACAGTGAGAGGGGGCATAGAGTGGGGGACAGAGGTATGGGGACATAGAGAGGGGGACAGAGGGGGGGAGAGAGAGACGGTGACAGAGTGGGGGCAGAGAGAGGGCAAGAGAGGGACAGAGAGAGGGCGACAGAGAGGTTGACAGAGAAAGGGGGCATGATAGAGGGGGTGAGAGAAAGAAGGGAACAGAGAGAGGGGGCAGCGAGTGGGGGAGATAGAGGGGGTCAGAGAGAGGGGACAGAGAGGGGGACAGAGAGAAGGACAGAGAGAGAGGGACAGAGAGAGGAGGACAGAGAGAGGGACAGAGAGAGAGGCACAGAGAGAGGGGGGCAGAGAAAGGGGGTGCAGAGAGAGGGTGACAGAGAGAGGGGACAGAGAGTGGGGGAGATAGAGGTGGTCAGAGACAGGGGAACAGTGAGAGAGGCGACAGAGAGGGAGGGGGCAGAGAGAGGGCCACAGAGAGAGAAGGAGAGAGAGAGAGGCGTGACAGAGAGTGGGGGACAGAGAGAGGGGGACATATAGAAGCAGGACAGAGAGAGGGGGAACAGATAGAGATGGGACAGAGTGGGGGGACTGAGAGACGGTGAGAGAGAGGGGGCAGGGAGTGGGCAACAGAGAGGGGGGCAGAGAGAGGGGGACAGAGGGAGGGGGGACAGAGAGAGGTGGCAGAGGGAGGGGGACAGAGACACGGTGACAGAGAGGGCGCAGAGAGAGGGCGACAGAAGGAAGGGGGACAGAGAGAGAGAGAGAGGGGAACAGGGAGAAGGGGACGGGGTGTGGACAGAGAAAGAGACGACAGAGAGAGTGGGAAAGAGAGAGGGGGACAGAGAGGGAGAGACAGAGAGGGGGTCAGAGCGAGGACTACAGAGGGAGGGGGCTGAGAGAGGGGTGACAGAGAGTGAGGGTGCAGAGAGAGAGGGTGCAGAGAGCGAGGGGGCAGAGAGAGATTGGGCAGAATGAGGGCGACAGAGAGAGGGGACAGAGAGAGAGGGGGCCAGTGAGGGAGGGACAGACAGAGAGGGGGACAGAGAGAGTGGGGGACGGGAGGGGGCAGAGAGGGGGGACAGAGAGAGAGAGGGGATCAGAGAGAGAGGTGGAAAGAGAGAGAGGTGGACAGAGAGAGAGGGGGACAAAGGGGGGGACAGAGGGAGATGGGGCAGAGATAGAGGTGGACAGAGAGAGGGGGACAGAGAGGGGGGAATAAAGAGTGGGGGACAGAGAGAGGGGGACAGAGAGGGGGCAGAGTGAGGGCGACAGAGAGATTGGGGGCAGGGAGAGGGGGGACAGAGAGTGGGGGAGAGAGAGGTGGCAGAGAGAGGGGGAACAGAGTGAAGGGGACAGTGAGGGGGGGACAGTCAGAGAGGGGTCAGAGAGAGAGGGGGACAGAGAGGGGGGCAGAGAGGGGGGACGGAGAGAGAGGTGTCAGAGAGAGAGGGGGACAGAGAGAGGGGGACAGAGAGAGGGGGACAGAGAGGCGGGACAGAGAGAGAGGGGCACAGAGATACAGGGGTACAGAGAGTGGGAGACAGAGAGTGGGGGACACAGAGTGGGGACAGAGAGAGAGTGGACAGTGAGAGGGTCAGAGAGAGGTGATTGGGAGGGAGAGAGGGGCAGAGAGAGAGCGACAGAGAGAGGGGTCAGAGAGCTGGGGACAGAGAGAGGGTGGCAGAGAGACGGGGACAGTGGTGGCGGACAGAGTGAGGGGATATAGAGAGAAGAGGACAGAGAGAGGGGGACAGAGGGAGGGGGACAGTGAGAGGGGACAGAGAGTGGGAGAGATAGAGGGGGCAGAGAGAGGGGACAGAGAATGGGAGACAGAGATGAGGGACAGAGAGAGAGGGTCAGAGAGAGAGGGGGCAGAGTGAGGGCGACAGAGAAAGGGGGACAGAGAGAGGGGGGTCAGAGAGGGGGACAGAGAGAGAGGGGGGTCTGAGAGGCGGACAGAGAGCGCGGGGGACAGAGAGTGAGGGAGATAGAGGGCGTCAGAGAGAGGGGGACGAAAAGAGGGGGAGGTAGAGGGGATCAGAGAGTGGGGGAAAGAGAGTGGGCAGAGAGAGGGCAACAGTGAGAGGGGGACAGAGAGAGAGAGAGGGACAGAGAAAGGGGGGACAGAGAAAGGGGGGACAGAGAAAGGGGGGACAGAGAGAGGGACAGAGAGAGGGGGGACAGAGAGAGGGGACAGAGAGAGGGGAATAGTGAGAAAGGGGGACAGAGAGAGGGTGGACAGAGAGAGGGGGACAGAGAGAGGGGGGAACAGTGAGGGGGTACAGAGAGAGGTGGGTGGGAGAGAGTGGGGTCAGTGAGAGGGCGACAGAGAGAGGGGGACAGAGAGTGAGGGAGATAGAGGAGGTCAGAGAGAGAGGGGGTCAGAGAGAGAGGGGGCAGAAAGAGACAACAGAGAGTGGGGGAACAGAGAAAGGAGGACAGAGAGAGAGGGGGCAGAGAGAGGGCGACAGAGAGAGGGGGATACAGAGAGAAGGGGACAGAGAGAGAGAGAGGGACAGAGAGAGGGAGTCAGAGACGAGGGCAGAGAGAGGGGGCAGAGAGAGAGGGGCTGAGAGAGAGGGGCAGAGAGAGAGGGGAACAGAGAGTGGGGCACATAGAGATGGACAGAGAGAGAGGGGATATAGAGAGAGCGAGACAGAGGGACGGGGGGCGGATAGAGAGGGACAGAGAGAGAGGGGACATAGAGAGAGGGGGCAAGGAGAGAGGGGGACATAGAGAGGGGCAGAGGGGGGGGCAGAGAGTGGGGGAGATAGAGAGGGACAGAGAGAGATGGCGGCAGACAGAGGGAGACAGAGTGTGGGGGACATAGAGAGAGGGGACAGAGAGAGAGGGGATAGTGAGAGTGGCACAGAGAGGGGAACAGAGAGTGGGGAACAGAGAGTGGAGGAGATAGAGGGGTCAGAGAGAGAGGGGGTCAGACAGAGAGGGGGACAGAGAGAGAGGAGGGCAGAGAGATGGCGACAGAGAGTGGGTGACAGAGAGAGAGATGGGGACAGAGAGAGATGGGGACAGAGAGTGCGTGGCAGAGAGAGCGGGACAGAGAGAGAGGAGGACAGAGAGAGGATGGCAGAGAGAGGGGGACAGAGAGAGGGGGACGGAGGGAGAGAGAGATGTTGACAGAGAGGGGTCAGAGAGAGGGCGACAGAGAGAGGGGGTCAGAGAGAGAGGGGGAGAGAGAGAGAGGGCGACAGAGAGAGGGGGACAGAGAGGGTGGGCAGATAGAGGCGGGACAGAGAGGGCAGAGAGAGGAGGGCAGAGACAGGTTGAACAGAGAGAAGCTGAGAGAGAGAGGGGGACACAGAGAGGGGGACGGAGGGAGAGAGAGATGTTGACAGAGAGGGGTCAGGGAGAGGGCGACAGAGAGAGAGGGACAGAGAGAAAGGGAGAGAGAGAGAGGGCGACAGAGAGAGGGGGACAGAGAGGGTGCACAGATCGAGGCAGGACAGAGATGAGGGACAGAGAAAGGGGGAACAGAGAGAGAGGGGGGACTGAGAAACGATGACAGATAAGGGGCAGAGAGAGGGCGACAGTGAGAGGGGGCATAGAGTGGGGGCAGAAGTATGGGGACATAGAGAGGGGGACAGAGGGGCGGAGAGAGAGACGGTGACAGAGTGGGGGCAGAGAGAGGGCGAGAGAGAGGGGCAGAGAGAGGGCAACAGAGCGGTTGACAGAGAAAGGGGTGCGAGATAGAGGTGGCGAGATAAAGAGGGGGACAGAGAGAGGGGGCAGCGAGTGGGGGAGATAGAGGGGACAGAGAGGGGGGACAGAGAGGGGACAGAGAGAGTGGGACAGAGAGAGGAGGACAGAGAGAGAGGGACAGAGAGAGGGGGGACAGAGGGAGGGTGACAGAGAGAGGGGACAGAGAGTGGGGGAGATAGAGATGGTCAGAGACAGGGGAACAGTGAGAGAGGCGACAGAGAGGGAGGGGGCAGAGAGAGGGCGACAGTGAGAGGGGGCATAGAGTGGGGGACAGAGGTATGGGGACATAGAGAGGGGGACAGAGGGGGGAGAGAGAGACGGTGACAGAGTGGGGGCAGAGAGAGGGCAAGAGAGAGGGGCAGAGAGAGTGCGACAGAGAGGTTGACAGAGAAAGGGGGGCGTGATAGAGGGGGTGAGAGAAAGAGTGGGACAGAGAGAGGGGGCAGCGAGTGGGGGAGATAGAGGGGGTCAGAGAGAGGGGACAGAGAGAGAAGGGGCAGAGTGGGGGGACAGAGAGAAGGACAGAGAGAGAGGGACAGAGAGAGGGTGACAGAGAGAGGGGACAGAGAGTGGGGGAGATAGAGGTGGTCAGAGACAGGGGAACAGTGAGAGAGGCGACAGAGAGGGAGGGGGCAGAGAGAGAGCGACAGTGAGAGGGGGCATAAAGTGGGGTACAGAGGTATGGGGGCATAGACAGGGGGACGGGGGAGAGAGAGACGGTGACAGAGTGGGGCAGAGAGAGGGCGAGAGAGAGGGCCAGAGAGAGGGCGACAGATAGAGGTGGGACAGAGTGGGGGGGGGGGCGCTGAGAGACGATGAGATAGAGGGGGCAGGGAGCGGGCGACAGAGAGGGGGGGCAGAGAGAAGGGGCAGAGGGAGGGGGACAGAGAGACGGTGAGAGAGAGGGCGCAGAGAGAGGGCGACAGAGAGAAAGAGGGACAGAGAGAGAGAGGAGGACAGGGAGAAGGGGACGGGGTGTGGTCAGAGAGAGAGACGACAGAGAGAGTGGGAAAGAGAGAGGAGGACAGAGAGGGAGAGACAGAGATAGGGGGTCAGAGAGAGGACTACAGAGGGAGGGGGCTGAGAGAGGGGTGACAGTGAGTGGGGAAGACAGAGGGGGACAGAGAGAGAGTGGACTGAGAGGGGGGGCAAGAGAGAGAGGGGGACAGAGAGAGGGGAGACAGAGGGTGGGGGGATATAGGGAGGAGGCATAGAGAAACGGTGACAGAGAGGGGGCAGAGAGAGTGTGACAGAGAATGGGAGACAGAGATGGGGGACAGAGAGAGAGGGTCAGAGAGGGGGACAGAGAGAGAGAGGGGGGTCAGAGAGTGGGACAGAGAGAGAGGGGGCAGAGAGTGAGGGAGATAGAGGGGGTCAGAGAGCTGGGGACAGAGAGAGGGTGGCAGAGAGACGGGGACAGTGGTGGCGGACAGATTGAAGTGTTATAGAGAGAAGGGGACAGAGAGAGGGGGACAGAGGGAGGGGGACAGAGAGGGGGGACAGAGAGTGGGAGAGATAGAGGGGGCAGAGAGAGGGGACAGAGAATGGGAGACAGAGATGGGGGACAGAGAGAGAGGGTCAGAGAGGGGGACAGAGAGAGAGGGGGAAGAGAGTGAGGGAGATAGAGGGGGTCAGAGAGAGGGGGACGGAAAGAGGGGGACGTAGAGGGGGTCAGAGAGTGGGGGAAAGAGAGTGGGCAGAGAGAGGGCAACAGTGAGAGGGGGACAGAGAGTGAGGGTGCAGAGAGAGAGGGTGCAGAGAGCGAGGGGGCAGAGAGAGATTGGGCAGAGTGAGGGCGGCAGAGAGAGGGGACAGAGAGAGAGGGGGCCAGTGAGGGGGGGACAGACAGAGAGGGGGACAGAGAGAGTGGGGGACGGGAGGGGGCAGAGAGGGGGGACAGAGAGAGAGGGGGTCAGAGAGAGAGGTAGAAAGAGAGAGAGGTGAACAGATAGACAGGGGGACAAAGGGGGGACAGAGGGAGAGGGGGACAGAGATAGAGGGGGACAGAGAGTGGGGGACAGAATTTGGGGACAGAGAAAGGGGGACAGAGAGAGAGGTATAGAGAGGGGGGACAGACAGAGACGGGGACAGAGAGAGAGGGTGTCAGAGAGAGAGGGGGACAGAGAGGGGGGGCAGAGAGAGAGAGGGGGACAGAGATAAAGGGGGACAGAGAGGGCGGACAGAGAGAGAGGGGGACAGAGAGAAAGAGGGGAACAGAGAGAGGGGGACAGTGAGAGAAAGGGGGACAGAGAGAGGGGGACAGAGGTAGAGGGGGACAGAGAGTGGGGGCAAAGACAGGGAGCAAAGAGAGAGGGGAAATTGAGGGCGACGGAGAGAGGCGGGTGGGAGGGAGAGGGGGACAGAGAGGGGGACAGAGAGAGAGGCACAGAGAGTGAGGGAGACATAGGGGGTCAGAGAGACGGGGACGGAAAGTGGGGAAGGTAGACGGGGTCAGAGAGAGCGGGACAGAGAGAGGGGGAGATAGAGGAGGTCAGAGGGAGGGGGGCAGAGAGAGGGAGTCAGAGAGAGAGACAGAGAGAGGTGGACAGAGAGAGGGGGACAGAGGGGGGGGAACAAAGAGTGGGGGTCAGAGAGAGGGACAGAGAGGGGGCAGAGTGAGGCCGACAGGGAGATTGGGGGCAGGGAGAGGGGGGGCAGAGAGTGGGGGAGAGAGAGGTGGCAGAGAGAGGGGGAACAGAGAGAGGGGGACAGTGAGGGGGGGACAGTCAGAGAGGGGTCAGAGAGAGAGGGGGACAGAGAGGGGGGCAGAGAGGGGGGACAGAGAGAGAGGGGTCAGAGAGAGAGGGGGACAGAGAGAGAGTGGGACAGAGAGAGAGGTGGACAGAGAGAGAGGGGGACAAAGGGGGACATAGGGAGAGGGGGACAAAGAGAGAGGGGGACAGAGAGAGGGGACAGAGAGGCGGGACAGAGAGAGATGGGGACAGAGATAGAGGGGTACAGAGAGTGGGAGACAGAGAATGGGGGACACAGAGAGGGGACAGAGAGAGAGTGGACAGTGAGGGGGTCAGAGAGAGGCGATTGGGAGGGAGAGAGGGGCAGAGAGAGAGCGACAGAGAGAGGGGTCAGAGAGCTGGGGACAGAGAGAGGGTGGCAGAGAGACGGGGACAGTGGCGGCGGACAGAGTGAGGGGTTATAGAGAGAAGAGGACAGAGAGAGGGGGACAGAGGGAGGGGGACAGAGAGAGGGGATAGAGAGTGGGAGAGATAGAGGGGTAGAGAGAGATGGGACAGAGAATGGAAGACAGAGATGGGGGACAGAGAGAAGGGGGTCAGAGAGGGGGAAAGAGAGAGAGGGGGCAGAGAGTTAGGGAGACAGAGGGGGTCAGAGAGAGGGGGACGGAAAGAGGGGGAGGTAGAGGGGGTCAGCGAGTGGGGGAAAGAGAGTGGGCAGAGAGAGGATAACAGTGAGAGGGGGACAGAGAGTGAGGGTGCAGAGAGAGAGGGTGCAGAGAGCGAGGGGACAGAGAGAGATTGGGCAGAGTGAGGGCGACAGAGAGAGGGGAGAGAGAGAGAGGGGGCGAGTGAGGGGGGGACAGACAGAGAGGGGGACAGAGAGAGGGGGGACGGGAGGTGGCAGAGAGGGGGGACAGAGAGAGAGGGGGTCAGAGAGAGGGGACAGACAGAGACGGGGACAGAGAGAGAGGGTGTCAGAGAGAGAGGGGGACAGAGAGAGAGGGGATAGAGAGAGAGGGGGACAGAGAGGGCGGACAGAGAGAGACGGGGACAGAGAGAGAGGGGAACAGAGAGAGGGGGACAGAGAGAGAGAGGGGGACAGGGAGACGGGGACAGAGATAGAGGGGGCAGAGAGTGCGGCAGAGACAGGGGGCAAAGAGAGAGGGGACATTGAGGGGGACGGAGAGAGGCGGGTGGGAGCGAGAGGGGACAGAGAGAGGGGGACAGAGAGAGAGAGACAGAGAGAGGTGGACAGAGAGAGGGGGACAGAGAGATGGGGAACAAAGAGTGGGGGCCAGAGGGGGGGGGGGGACAGAGAGGGGGCAGAGTGAGGGCGACAGAGAGATTGGGGGCAGGGAGAGGGGGGACAGAGAGTGGGGGAGAGAGAGGTGGCAGAGAGAGGGGGAACAGAGAGAGGGGGACAGTGAGGGGGGGACAGACAGAGAGGGGGGCAGAGAGAGAGGGGGACAGAGAGGGGGTCAGAGAGGGGGGACAGAGTGAGAGGGGTCAGAGAGAGAGGGGGACAGAGAGAGAGGGGACAGAGAGAGAGAGGTGGACAGAGAGAGAGGGGGACAAAGAGGGGGACAGAGGGAGAGGGGGACAGAGAGAGAGAGGGACAGAGAGAGGGGGACAGAGAAGCGGGACAGAGAGAGAGGGGGACAGAGATAGAGGGGTACAGAGAGTGGGAGACAGAGAGAGAGAGGGGGACAGGGAGAGGGGGACAGAGATAGAGGGGGGCAGAGAGTGGGGGCAGAGACAGGGGGCAAAGAGAGAGGGGACATTGAGGGGGACGGAAAGAGGCGGGTGGGAGGGAGAGCGGGACAGAGAGAGGGGGACAGAGAGAGAGGCACAGAGAGTGAGGAAGACAGAGAGGGTCAGAGAGACGGGGATGGAAAGTGGGGAAGGTAGACGGGGTCAGAGAGAGCGGAACAGAGAGAGGGGGAGATAGAGGAGGTCAGAGGGAGGGGGACAGAGAGAGGGAGTCAGAGAGAGAGAGACAGAGAGAGGTGGACAGAGAGAGGGGGACAGAGAGATGGGGAACAAAGTGTGGGGGCCAGAGAGAGGGGGACAGAGAGGGGGCAGAGTGAGGGCGACAGAGAGATTGGGGGCAGGGAGAGGGGGGACAGAGAGAGGGGGACACTGGGGGGGGGGGACAGACAGAGAGGGGGACAGAGAGAGAGGGGGACAGAGAGGGGGTCAGAGAGGGTTGACAGAGAGAGGGGTACAGAGAGAGAGGGGAGCAGAGAGAGAAGGGACAGAAAGAGAGGACAGAGAGAGAGGAGGGCAGGGGGGCAGAGAGAGAGCAGGCCAGAGAGGGGGCAGAGAGATAGGGAGAGAGAGGGCGACAGTGAGAGGGGGACAGAGAGAAGAGGCGGGCAGAGAGAGAAGGGGCAGAGTAAGGGCGACAGGGAGAGGGGCAGAGTGAGAGGGAGACAAGAGGGGGGAACAGAGAGAGAGGGGGACAGACAGAGTGGGACAGAGTGAGGGGAGACCGAGAAAGGCGGGTGGGAATGAGAGGGGGGAAGAGAGAGGACGACAGTGAGAGGGGGACAGAGAGAGAGGGGGCAGAGAGAGAGGGGGCAGAGTAAGGGTGACAGAGAGAGGGGGACAGAGAGAGGGGGGGAAAGGGAGGAGGAACAGAGAGAGGGGGGACAAACAGAGTGGGGACAGAGTGAGGGGGCAGACAGAGATGGGGACAGAGAGAGAGGGGAGGCCGAGAGAGGCGGGTGGGAATGAGAGGGGGGAAGAGAGAGGACGACAGAGAGAGGGGCACAGAGATTGAGGGAGATAGAGGGGGTCAGAGAGAGGGGGACGGAAAGAGGGGGAGGTAGAGGGGGTCAGAGAGTGGGGGAAAGAGAGTGGGCAGAGAGAGGGCGACAGTGAGAGGGGGACAGAGAGAGAGGGGGCAGCGAGAGAGGGGACAGCGTGAGGGCATCAGAGAGAGGGGGCAGAGAGGGGGGACAGTGAGTGGAGACAGACAGAGAGGGGGACAGAGAGAGAGGGGGCAGAGAGAGGGGGCCGAAAGAGGGGTTTTCAGAGAGAGAGAGGGGGACAAAGAGGGAGAACAGAGAGGGGAGGCAGAGTGAGAGGGGGTCAGAGAGAGAGGGGAACAGATAGGGGGGCAGAGAGAGAGGGGGACAGAGAGAGTGGACAGTGAGGGGGACAGAGAGAGGCGGGTGGGATGGAAAGGGGGCAGAGAGAGGGCGACAGAATGGGGGACCACAGAGAGACGGTGACAAAGTGGGGGCAGAGACCGGGGGACAGAGAGAGGGGGACAGCGTGACGGTGACATAGAGGGGGGGAGAGAGAGGGGGACAGAGGGAGGGGGTACAGAAAGGGGACAGAATGAGGGCGACAGAGAGAGAGTGGGAACAGAGAGAGGGGGTGATAGAGTGGGGGACAGAGAAAGGGTGAAAGAGAGTGCGGGACAGAGGGAGAGGGGGCAGAGAGAGGGGGACAGAGAGAGGGGCGACAGAGAGAGACGGTGACAGGGGGCGACATAGAGAGGGGGACAGAGGGAGGCTGACAGAGAGACGGTGACAGGGCGGGGGCAGAGAACGGGGGACAGAGAGAGGGGTGACAGAGAGGGGGGCAGAGAGATTGGGACAGCGGGAGGGGGGACAGAGAGACGGTGACATAGAGGGGGCAGAGAGAGGGTGGACAGAGAGAGGGGAGACAGAGGGAGGCGGGACAGAGAGAGGGGGACAGAGAGAGGGGAGACTGAGGGAGGGGAGACAGAGGGAGGGGGGACAGAGAGAGGGGGACAGAGAGAGGGGAGACTGAGGGAGGGGAGACAGAAGGAGGGGAGACAGAGGGAGGGAGACAGAGGGAGGAGGGACAGAGAGAGGAGAGGCAGAGGGACGGTGACAGAGAGGGGGCAGAGAAATGTCGACAGAGAGAGAGGGGTCAGAGAGCTGGTGAGAGAGAGTGGGAAGAGAGAGGGCGACAGAGAGAGGGGTCAAAGAGCTGGGGAGAGAGAGGGTGGCAGAGAGATGGGGACAGTGATGGCGGACAGAGAGATGGGGTACAGAGAGAGGGGGACAGAGAGATGGGGAACAAAGTGTGGGGGCCAGAGAGAGGGGGACAGAGAGGGGGCAGAGTGAGGGCGACAGAGAGATTGGGGGCAGGGAGAGGGGGGACAGAGAGAGGGGGACACTGGGGGGGGGGACAGACAGAGAGGGGGACAGAGAGAGAGGGGGACAGAGAGGGGGTAAGAGAGGGTTGACAGAGAGAGAGGGTCAGAGAAAGAGAGGGGGACAGAGAGAGAGGGCACAGAGAGAGAGAGGTGGACAGAGAGAGAGAGAGAGGGGGCAGAGATAGAGGGGTACAGAGAGTGGGAGACCGAGAGTGCGGGTCACAGAGAGGGGACAGAGAGAGAGTGGACAGTGAGGGGGACAGAGAGAGGCGATTGGGAGGGAGAGAGGGGCAGAGAGAGAGCGACAGAGAGAGAGAGATAGAGGGGGTCAGAGGGAGGGGGCAGAGAGAGAGGGGTCAGAGAGAGGGGGACAGAGAGAGGGGGACAGAGAGAGGGTCACAAAGAGTGGGAAGAGAGATGGGGCAGAAAGGGTTGTACAGAGAGAGGGGACAGAGAGAGGGGCACAGAGAGGGGACAGAGAGATGGCGACAGAGAGTTGGGGGACAGAGAGAGGGTGAACAGAGAGACGGGGACAGAGAGACGGGGACAGGGAGGGGCGACGGGAAATAGAGAGAGGGCGTGACAGAGAGAGTGGGAAAGAGAGACGGGGACAGAGAGAGGGGGACAGTGAGAGGGGGGACAGAGAGAGGGGGCATTGAGAGAGGTGGACAGAGAGGGGGGACAGAGATTGGCGGGTGGGAGGGAGAGGGGGGCAGAGAGAGAGTGACAAAGAGAGGAGCATAGAGAGTGAGGGAGATAGAGGGGATTAGAGAGAGGGGGACGAAAAGAGCAGGATGTAGAGGGGGTCAGAGAGTGGGGGACAGAGACTGGGCAGAGAGAGGGCGACACTGAGAGGGGGACAGAGAGAGAGGGGGCAGAGAGAGAGATGACAGTGTGAGGGTGACAGAGAGAGAGGGGACAGAGAGGGGGACAGACAGTGGAATAGATAGAGAGGGGGACAGAGATAGAGGGGGACAGAGAGTGGGGTGCAGAGATTGGGGACAGAGAAAGGGGGATAGAGAGAGGGGGACAGAGAGAGGGGGACAGAGAGAAAGGGGACAGTGAGGGGGGACAGAGAGAGATGGGGACAGAGAGAGAGGGTGTCAGAGAGAGAGGGGGACAGAGAGAGTGGGGGACAGAGAGAGAGGGGGACAGAGAGGGCGGACAGAGAGAGAGGGGGACAGAGAGAGAGGGGGCAGTGAGAGGGGGACAGAGATAGAGGGGGACAGAGAGTGGGGGCAGAGACAGGGGGCAAAGGGAGAGGGGACATTGAGGGGGACGGAGAGAAGCAGTGGGAGGGAGAGGGGGACAGAGAGAGGGGACGGAAAGTGGGGAAGTTAGACGGGGTCAGAGAGAGCGGGGCAGAGAGAGGGGGAGATAGAGGAGGTCAGAGGGAGGGGGCAGAGAGAGGGAGTCAGAGAGAGAGAGACAGAGAGAGGGGGACAGAGAGAGGGGGACAGAGAGAGGGAGAACAAAGAGTGGGGGACAGAGAGAGGGGGACAGGAAGGGGACAGAGTGAGGGCGACAGCGAGATTGGGGGCAGGGAGAGGAGGGACAGAGAGTGGGGGAGAGAGAGGGGGCAGAGAGAGGGGGAACAGAGAGGGGGGACAGAATAGCGGGTGGACAGAGACGGACACAGAGAGACGGTGACGGGGGGCGGACAGGGGGGAACAGAGAGAGGGTGGCACAGAGAGAGCGGGACAGAGAGACGGGACAGAGAGGGAGTGACAGAGAGATGTGGACAGAGAGGGGGGACAGAGAGGGGTGACAGAGAGACGGGGACAGAGAGAGGGAACAGAGAGAGTGAGGTTCAGAGAGGTGGGCAGAGAGAAGGGGACGGGAGGACAGAGAGAGGGGGACAGAGAGTGGGGGCAGAGAGAGAGGAGACAGAGGGGGGACAGAGAGAGTGGGGACAGAGAGAGTAGGACAGAGAGGGAGGGGACAGAAGGAGGTGGGACAGAGACGGTGACAAAGCGGGAGCAGAGAGAGGGCGACAGAGACAGGCGGAGATAGAGGGGGGTCAGAGAGACGGGGAACAGAGAGAGGGGGCAGAGAGAGGGGGGCAGAGAGCAGGGAAGAGAGAGGGGACAGAGGCAGGGGAAACAGAGAGAGGTGGGACAGAGAGACGGCGACAGAGAGGGGGACGGGGGGTACAGAGAGAGGGCGGGACAGAGAGAGGGGGACAGAGAGACAGGAACAGACGGGAGGGCGGGGGTGGGGGGACACAAAAAGGGGTACATAGAGAGGATGCCAGAGGGTGGAGGGGCAGAGAGACGATGACAGAGAGTGGGCAGAGAGAGGGCGACAGAGAGGGGGGATGGGGGTGACAGAAAGAGAGGGATGGAGAGAGAGGTGACAGCGTGAGGGGTGACAGAGAGTGGGGGAACAGAGAGAGGGGGACAGAGAGAGAGGGACAGAGAGAGGGGGGACAGAGAGAGGGGAGACAGAGACGGGGCAGGAGGAGGGCGACAGAGAGAGAGGGGGACAGAGAGAAAATGTGATAGAGAGGGGTGCAGATAGAAGGACAGAGGGAGAGTGGACAGAGAGAGGGGAACAGAGAAAAGGGGGACAGAGAGATGGTGACATGGGTAACAGAGAGAGAGGGGGACAGATGGAGGGGAACAGAGAGACGGTGACAGAGTGGGGGCAGAGATCGGGGACCGAGAGAGGGGCGACAGAGAGAAGGGGGCAGATGGGGGTGGGGACAGCGGGAGGGGGAATAGAGAGACGGTAATATAAAGGGGGCAGAGAGAGAGGGCGGTAAAGAGAGGGGACATTGAGGGGGGCAGTGAGAGGGGACAGAGAGAGGGGTGGCAGAGAGAGGGGAGACAGAGAGAGGGGGACAGAAGGACGGGGTCAGAGAACGGGGGAGAGAGAGAGGGTGGCAGAGAATCGAGAACAGTGGTGGCGGACAGATAGAGGAGGGGGCAGAGAGATGGGGGACCAAGAGAGGGGGCGCAGAGAGTGAGGGAGATTGAGATTGAGGGGGTTAGAGAAAGGGGACGGAAAGAGGGGAATGTAGAGGGGGTTAGCGAGTGGAGGACAGAGCGTGGGCAGTGAGAGGGGGACACAGAGAGAGGGAGGCAGAGAGAGAGTTCGACAGAGAGAGAGGGGGACAGAGAAAGAGGGGGACAGAGAGAGGGGGCATGGAGAGATGGGGTCAGAGAGAGAGGGGACAGAGAGAGGGGGCACAGAGAGAGAGGGGGACAGAGAGGGGGGGACAGAGAGAGGGGGACAGAGAGAGGGGGCAGAGAGAGATGGGTAGAAAGAGGGTACAGAGAGAGGGGACAGAGAGAGGAGAACAGAGAGAGGGGACAGAGAGAGGGGGACAGAGAGAGTGGGACAGAGAGGGGGCAGAGAGGGGGCGACAGAGAGATTGAGGGCAGAGAGAGGAGGGGACAGAGAGCGGGGGAGAGAGGGGGAACAGAGAAAGGGGAGGACAGAGAGACGGGGACAGGGAGGGGGGCAGAGGGAACAGAGAGAGGGTGGGACAGAGAGAGGGGGACAGAGAGACGGGGACAGAGAGGGGGGACAGAGAGAGGGTGACAGAGAGAGGGTGACAGAGAGAGGGCGACAGAGAGAGGGGGCAGAGAGAGGGGGACAGAGAACAGGGAGATAGAGGGGGTCAGAGAGAGGGAGTGAGAGAGAGATGGGGACAGAGAGAGGGGGACAGAGAGAGGGCGACAGGGAGAGGGGGACATAGAGAAGGGGCACAGAGAGAGACGGTGACAGGGGGGCGACAGAGAGAGGGTGACAGAGGTAGGCTGACAGAGAGACGGTGACAGAGGGGGGGCAGAGACCGGGGGACAGAGAGAGGGGCGACAGAGAGAGGGGGGCAGAGAGATTGGGACAGCGGGAGGGGGGATAGAGAGATGGTGACAAAGAGTGGGGACATTGAGTGGGGGGGACAGAGAGAGGGTGTACAGAGAGAAGGGAGACAGAGGGAGGGGGATAGAGAGAGGGGGGACAGAGAGAGGGGAGACCGAGGGAGGGGAGACAGAGGGAGGGAGGACAGAGGGAGGAGGGACAGAGAGAGGAGGGACTGAGAGGGGGGTCAGAGAGCTGGGGAGAGAGAGAGGGTGGCAGAGAGATGGGGACAGTGATGGCGGACAGAGAGAGTGGGTTCAGAGAGAGGGGGGACAGAGAGAAGGGTGCAGAGAGAGGAGACAGAGGGAGGGGGAACAGAGGGGGGAAAGAGAGAGGGGGACAGAGAGAGAGGGACAGAGAGAGGGGGTGAGAGGGAGTGGGCACATGAGAATGCGGGACAGAGAGAGGGGTACAGAGTGGGGGAAAGGGAGGGTGTCAGAGAGTGGGGGACAGAGAGAGTGGGCAGAGGGAGAGGGGGCAGAGAGAGGGGGACAGAGAGTGGGGGACAGAGAGAGAGGGGGACTGAGAGAGAGGGGGACAGAGAGGGGGGAAAGAGGAATGGTAACAGAGAGAGGGGGACGGGGGCGGGGAAGAGAGAGGGGGCCAGAGAGAGGGGGACAGAGAGAGGGGGACAGAGAGAGATGGGGCCAGAGAGGGAGGGACAGAGAGAGAGGAAGAGAGAGTGGGGGACAGAGAGAGAGAGTGGGGGACAGGGAGAGGGCAACAGAGTGCGGGGCACAGAGAGCGGTGGAGAAAGAGGGGGTCAGAGAGAGGGAGTCAGACAGAGATGGGTGACAGAGAGAGTGGGGGACAGAGAGACGGTGACAGAGAGGGCGCAGAGAGATGGTGACAGAGAGAGGGGTCAGAGAGCTGGGGAGATAGAGAGGGCAGCAGAGAGATGGGGACAGTGTTGGCGGACAGAGAGATGGGGTACAGAGAGAAGGGGGACAGAGAGAAGGGTGCAGAGAGTGGAGACAGAGGGAGGGGGAACAGAGGGGGGGGACAGAGAGAGGGGTACAGAGAGAGAGGGGAGCAGAGAGAGAGGGGACAGAAAGAGAGGACAGAGAGAGGAGGGCAGGGGGGCAGAGAGAGAGCAGGCCAGAGAGGGGGCAGAGAGATAGGGAGAGAGAGGGCGACAGTGAGAGGGGGACAGAGAGAAGAGGCGGGCAGAGAGAGAAGGGGCAGAGTAAGGGCGACAGGGAGGGGGCAGAGTGAGAGGGGGATAAGAGGGGGGAACAGAGAGAGAGGGGACAGACAGAGTGGGACAGAGTGAGGGGGCAGACAGAGATGGGGACAGAGAGAGGGGAGACCGAGAAAGGCGGGTGGGAATGAGAGGGGGGAAGCGAGAGGACGACAGTGAGAGGGGGACAGAGAGAGAGGGGGCAGAGAGAGAGGGGGCAGAGTAAGGGTGACAGAGAGAGGGGGACAGGGAGAGGGGGGGAAAGGGAGGAGGGAACAGAGAGAGGGGGGACAAACAGAGTGGGGACAGAGTGAGGGGGCAGACAGAGATGGGACAGAGAGAGAGGGGAGGCCGAGAGAGGCGGGTGGGAATGAGAGGGGGGAAGAGAGAGGACGACAGAGAGAGGGGCACAGACATTGAGGGAGATAGAGGGGGTCAGAGAGAGGGGGACGGAAAGAGGGGGAGGTAGAGGGGGTCAGAGAGTGGGGGAAGAGAGTGGGCAGAGAGAGGGCGACAGTGAGAGGGGGACAGAGAGAGAGGGGGCAGCGAGAGAGGGGACAGCGTGAGGGCATCAGAGAGAGGGGGCAGAGAGGGGGGACAGTGAGTGGAGACAGACAGAGAGGGGGACAGAGAGAGAGGGGGCAGAGAGAGGGGGCCGAAAGAGGGGTTTTCAGAGAGAGAGAGGGGGACAGAGAGGGAGAACAGAGAGGGGAGGCAGAGTGAGAGGGGGTCAGAGAGAGAGGGGAACAGATAGGGGGGCAGAGAGAGAGGGGGACAGAGAGAGTGGACAGTGAGGGGGACAGAGAGAGGCGGGTGGGATGGAAAGGGGGCAGAGAGAGGGCGACAGAATGGGGGACCACAGAGAGACGGTGACAAAGTGGGGGCAGAGACCGGGGGACAGAGAGAGGGGGACAGCGTGACGGTGACATAGAGGGGGCAGAGAGAGGGGGACAGAGGGAGGGGGTACAGAGAGGGGACAGAATGAGGGCGACAGAGAGAGAGTGGGAACAGAGATAGGGGGTGATAGAGTGGGGGACAGAGAAAGGGTGAAAGAGAGTGCGGGACAGAGGGAGAGGGGGCAGAGAGAGGGGGACAGAGAGAGGGGCGACAGAGAGAGACGGTGACAGGGGGCGACATAGAGAGGGGGACAGAGGGAGGCTGACAGAGAGACAGTGACAGGGCGGGGGCAGAGAACGGGGGACAGAGAGAGGGGTGACAGAGAGGGGGGCAGAGAGATTGGGACAGCGGGAGGGGGGACAGAGAGACGGTGACATAGAGGGGGCAGAGAGAGGGTGGACAGAGAGAGGGGAGACAGAGGGAGGCGGGACAGAGAGAGGGGGACAGAGAGAGGGGAGACTGAGGGAGGGGAGACAGAGGGAGGGGGGACAGAGAGAGGGGGACAGAGAGAGGGGAGACTGAGGGAGGGGAGACAGAAGGAGGGGAGACAGAGGGAGGGAGTCAGAGGGAGGAGGGACAGAGAGAGGAGAGGCAGAGGGACGGTGACAGAGAGGGGGCAGAGAAATGTCGACAGAGAGAGAGGGGTCAGAGAGCTGGTGAGAGAGAGTGGGAAGAGAGAGGGCGACAGAGAGAGGGGTCAAAGAGCTGGGGAGAGAGAGGGTGGCAGAGAGATGGGGACAGTGATGGCGGACAGAGAGATGGGGTACAGAGAGAGGGGGACAGAGAGATGGGGAACAAAGTGTGGGGGCCAGAGAGAGGGGGACAGAGAGGGGGCAGAGTGAGGGCGACAGAGAGATTGGGGGCAGGGAGAGGGGGGACAGAGAGAGGGGGACACTGGGGGGGGGACAGACAGAGAGGGGGACAGAGAGAGAGGGGGACAGAGAGGGGGTCAGAGAGGGTTGACAGAGAGAGAGGGTCAGAGAGAGAGGGGGACAGAGAGAGAGGGCACAGAGAAAGAGAGGTGGACAGAGAGAGAGAGGGGGGGGCAGAGATAGAGGGGTACAGAGAGTGGGAGACCGAGAGTGGGGGTCACAGAGAGGGGACAGAGAGAGAGTGGACAGTGAGGGGGACAGAGAGAGGCGATTGGGAGGGAGAGAGGGGCAGAGAGAGAGCGACAGAGAGAGAGATAGAGGGGGTCAGAGGGAGGGGCAGAGAGAGAGGGGTCAGAGAGAGGGGGACAGAGAGAGGGGACAGAGAGACGGGCACAGAGAGGGGTCAGAGAGATGGCGACAGAGAGTTGGGGGACAGAGAGAGGGTGAACAGAGAGACGGGGACAGAGAGACGGGGACAGGGAGGGGCGACGGGGAATAGAGAGGGCGTGACAGAGAGAGTGGGAAAGAGAGACGGGTACAGAGAGAGGGGGACAAGGAGAGGGGGGACAGAGAGAGGGGGCATTGAGAGAGGTGGACAGAGAGGGGGGACAGAGATTGGCGGGTGGGAGGGAGAGGGGGGCAGAGAGAGTGGGGGACAGAGAGAGAGGGGGACAGAGAGGGCGGACAGAGAGAGAGGGGGACAGAGAGAGAGGGGGGCAGTGAGAGGGGGACAGAGATAGAGGGGGACAGAGAGTGGGGGCAGAGACAGGGGGCAAAGGGAGAGGGGACATTGAGGGGGACAGAGAGAAGCAGTGGGAGGGAGAGGGGGACAGAGAGAGGGGACGGAAAGTGGGGAAGTTAGACGGGGTCAGAGAGAGCGGGGCAGAGAGAGGGGGAGATAGAGGAGGTCAGAGGGAGGGGGCAGAGAGAGGGAGTCAGAGAGAGAGAGACAGAGAGAGGGGGACAGAGAGAGGGGGACAGAGAGAGGGAGAACAAAGAGTGGGGGACAGAGAGAGGGGGACAGGGAGGGGACAGAGTGAGGGCGACAGCGAGATTGAGGGCAGGGAGAGGAGGGACAGAGAGTGGGGGAGAGAGAGGGGGCTGAGAGAGGGGGAACAGAGAGGGGGGACAGAATAGCGGGTGGACAGAGACGGACACAGAGAGACGGTGACGGGGGGGGGTGGACAGGGGGGAACAGAGAGAGGGTGGCACAGAGAGAGCGGGACAGAGAGACGGGACAGAGAGGGAGTGACAGAGAGATGTGGACAGAGAGGGGGGACAGAGAGGGGTGACAGAGAGACGGGGACAGAGAGAGGGAACAGAGAGAGTGAGGTTCAGAGAGGTGGGCAGAGAGAAGGGGACGGGAGGACAGAGAGAGGGGGACAGAGAGTGGGGGGCAGAGAGAGAGGAGACAGAGGGGGGACAGAGAGAGTGGGGACAGAGAGAGTAGGACAGAGAGGGAGGGGACAGAAGGAGGTGGGACAGAGACGGTGACAAAGCGGGAGCAGAGAGAGGGCGACAGAGACAGGCGGAGATAGAGGGGGGTCAGAGAGACGGGGAACAGAGAGAGGGGGCAGAGAGAGGGGGGCAGAGAGCAGGGAAGAGAGAGGGGACAGAGGCAGAGGAAACAGAGAGAGGTGGGACAGAGAGACGGCGACAGAGAGGGGGACGGGGGGTACAGAGAGAGGGCGGGACAGAGAGAGGGGGACAGAGAGACAGGAACAGACGGGAGGACGGGGGGGGGGACAAAAAAGGGGTACATAGAGAGGATGCCAGAGGGTGGAGGGGCAGAGAGACGATGACAGAGAGTGGGCAGAGAGAGGGCGACAGAGAGGGGGGATGGGGGTGACAGAAAGAGGGGGATAGAGAGAGAGGGGACAGCGTGAGGGGGGACAGAGAGTGGGGGAACAGAGAGAGGGGGACAGAGAGAGAGGGACAGAGAGAGGGGGGACAGAGAGAGGGGAGACAGAGACGGGGCAGGAGGAGGGCGACAGAGAGAGAGGGGGACAGAGAGAGAATGTGATAGAGAGGGGTGCAGATAGAAGGACAGAGGAGAGTGGACAGAGAGAGGGGAACAGAGAAAACGGGGACAGAGAGATGGTGACATGGGTAACAGAGAGAGAGGGGGACAGATGGAGGGGAACAGAGAGACGGTGACAGAGTGGGGGCAGAGATCGGGGACCGAGAGAGGGGCGACAGAGAGAAGGGGGCAGATGGGGGTGGGGACAGCGGGAGGGGAAATAGAGAGACGGTGATATAAAGGGGGCAGAGAGAGAGGGCGGTAAAGAGAGGGGACATTGAGGGGGGCAGTGAGAGGGGACAGAGAGAGGGGTGGCAGAGAGAGGGGAGACAGAGAGAGGGGGACAGAAGGACGGGGTCAGAGAACGGGGGAGAGAGAGAGGGTGGCAGAGAATCGAGAACAGTGGTGGCGGACAGATAGAGGAGGGGGCAGAGAGATGGGGGACCAAGAGAGGGGGCACAGAGAGTGAGGGAGATTGAGATTGAGGGGGTTAGAGAAAGGGGACGGAAAGAGGGGAATGTAGAGGGGGTCAGCGAGTGGAGGACAGAGAGTGGGCAGTGAGAGGGGGACACAGAGAGAGGGAGGCAGAGAGAGAATTCGACAGAGAGAGAGGGGACAGAGAAAGAGGGGGACAGAGAGAAGAGGCGGGCAGAGAGAGAAGGGGCAGAGTAAGGGCGACAGGGAGGGGGCAGAGTGAGAGGGGGATAAGAGGGGGGAACAGAGAGAGAGGGGACAGACAGAGTGGGACAGAGTGAGGGGGCAGACAGAGATGGGGACAGAGAGAGGGGAGACCGAGAAAGGCGGGTGGGAATGAGAGGGGGGAAGAGAGAGGACGACAGTGAGAGGGGGACAGAGAGAGAGGGGGCAGAGAGAGAGGGGGCAGAGTAAGGGTGACAGAGAGAGGGGGACAGGGAGAGGGGGGGAAAGGGAGGAGGGAACAGAGAGAGGGGGGACAAACAGAGTGGGGACAGAGTGAGGGGGCAGACAGAGATGGGACAGAGAGAGAGGGGAGGCCGAGAGAGGCGGGTGGGAATGAGAGGGGGGAAGAGAGAGGACGACAGAGAGAGGGGCACAGACATTGAGGGAGATAGAGGGGGTCAGAGAGAGGGGGACGGAAAGAGGGGGAGGTAGAGGGGGTCAGAGAGTGGGGGAAGAGAGTGGGCAGAGAGAGGGCGACAGTGAGAGGGGGACAGAGAGAGAGGGGGCAGCGAGAGAGGGGACAGCGTGAGGGCATCAGAGAGAGGGGGCAGAGAGGGGGGACAGTGAGTGGAGACAGACAGAGAGGGGGACAGAGAGAGAGGGGGCAGAGAGAGGGGGCCGAAAGAGGGGTTTTCAGAGAGAGAGAGGGGGACAGAGAGGGAGAACAGAGAGGGGAGGCAGAGTGAGAGGGGGTCAGAGAGAGAGGGGAACAGATAGGGGGGCAGAGAGAGAGGGGGACAGAGAGAGTGGACAGTGAGGGGGACAGAGAGAGGCGGGTGGGATGGAAAGGGGGCAGAGAGAGGGCGACAGAATGGGGGACCACAGAGAGACGGTGACAAAGTGGGGGCAGAGACCGGGGGACAGAGAGAGGGGGACAGCGTGACGGTGACATAGAGGGGGCAGAGAGAGGGGGACAGAGGGAGGGGGTACAGAGAGGGGACAGAATGAGGGCGACAGAGAGAGAGTGGGAACAGAGATAGGGGGTGATAGAGTGGGGGACAGAGAAAGGGTGAAAGAGAGTGCGGGACAGAGGGAGAGGGGGCAGAGAGAGGGGGACAGAGAGAGGGGCGACAGAGAGAGACGGTGACAGGGGGCGACATAGAGAGGGGGACAGAGGGAGGCTGACAGAGAGACAGTGACAGGGCGGGGGCAGAGAACGGGGGACAGAGAGAGGGGTGACAGAGAGGGGGGCAGAGAGATTGGGACAGCGGGAGGGGGGACAGAGAGACGGTGACATAGAGGGGGCAGAGAGAGGGTGGACAGAGAGAGGGGAGACAGAGGGAGGCGGGACAGAGAGAGGGGGACAGAGAGAGGGGAGACTGAGGGAGGGGAGACAGAGGGAGGGGGGACAGAGAGAGGGGGACAGAGAGAGGGGAGACTGAGGGAGGGGAGACAGAAGGAGGGGAGACAGAGGGAGGGAGTCAGAGGGAGGAGGGACAGAGAGAGGAGAGGCAGAGGGACGGTGACAGAGAGGGGGCAGAGAAATGTCGACAGAGAGAGAGGGGTCAGAGAGCTGGTGAGAGAGAGTGGGAAGAGAGAGGGCGACAGAGAGAGGGGTCAAAGAGCTGGGGAGAGAGAGGGTGGCAGAGAGATGGGGACAGTGATGGCGGACAGAGAGATGGGGTACAGAGAGAGGGGGACAGAGAGATGGGGAACAAAGTGTGGGGGCCAGAGAGAGGGGGACAGAGAGGGGGCAGAGTGAGGGCGACAGAGAGATTGGGGGCAGGGAGAGGGGGGACAGAGAGAGGGGGACACTGGGGGGGGGACAGACAGAGAGGGGGACAGAGAGAGAGGGGGACAGAGAGGGGGTCAGAGAGGGTTGACAGAGAGAGAGGGTCAGAGAGAGAGGGGGACAGAGAGAGAGGGCACAGAGAAAGAGAGGTGGACAGAGAGAGAGAGGGGGGGGCAGAGATAGAGGGGTACAGAGAGTGGGAGACCGAGAGTGGGGGTCACAGAGAGGGGACAGAGAGAGAGTGGACAGTGAGGGGGACAGAGAGAGGCGATTGGGAGGGAGAGAGGGGCAGAGAGAGAGCGACAGAGAGAGAGATAGAGGGGGTCAGAGGGAGGGGCAGAGAGAGAGGGGTCAGAGAGAGGGGGACAGAGAGAGGGGACAGAGAGACGGGCACAGAGAGGGGTCAGAGAGATGGCGACAGAGAGTTGGGGGACAGAGAGAGGGTGAACAGAGAGACGGGGACAGAGAGACGGGGACAGGGAGGGGCGACGGGGAATAGAGAGGGCGTGACAGAGAGAGTGGGAAAGAGAGACGGGTACAGAGAGAGGGGGACAAGGAGAGGGGGGACAGAGAGAGGGGGCATTGAGAGAGGTGGACAGAGAGGGGGGACAGAGATTGGCGGGTGGGAGGGAGAGGGGGGCAGAGAGAGTGGGGGACAGAGAGAGAGGGGGACAGAGAGGGCGGACAGAGAGAGAGGGGGACAGAGAGAGAGGGGGGCAGTGAGAGGGGGACAGAGATAGAGGGGGACAGAGAGTGGGGGCAGAGACAGGGGGCAAAGGGAGAGGGGACATTGAGGGGGACAGAGAGAAGCAGTGGGAGGGAGAGGGGGACAGAGAGAGGGGACGGAAAGTGGGGAAGTTAGACGGGGTCAGAGAGAGCGGGGCAGAGAGAGGGGGAGATAGAGGAGGTCAGAGGGAGGGGGCAGAGAGAGGGAGTCAGAGAGAGAGAGACAGAGAGAGGGGGACAGAGAGAGGGGGACAGAGAGAGGGAGAACAAAGAGTGGGGGACAGAGAGAGGGGGACAGGGAGGGGACAGAGTGAGGGCGACAGCGAGATTGAGGGCAGGGAGAGGAGGGACAGAGAGTGGGGGAGAGAGAGGGGGCTGAGAGAGGGGGAACAGAGAGGGGGGACAGAATAGCGGGTGGACAGAGACGGACACAGAGAGACGGTGACGGGGGGGGGGTGGACAGGGGGGAACAGAGAGAGGGTGGCACAGAGAGAGCGGGACAGAGAGACGGGACAGAGAGGGAGTGACAGAGAGATGTGGACAGAGAGGGGGGACAGAGAGGGGTGACAGAGAGACGGGGACAGAGAGAGGGAACAGAGAGAGTGAGGTTCAGAGAGGTGGGCAGAGAGAAGGGGACGGGAGGACAGAGAGAGGGGGACAGAGAGTGGGGGGCAGAGAGAGAGGAGACAGAGGGGGGACAGAGAGAGTGGGGACAGAGAGAGTAGGACAGAGAGGGAGGGGACAGAAGGAGGTGGGACAGAGACGGTGACAAAGCGGGAGCAGAGAGAGGGCGACAGAGACAGGCGGAGATAGAGGGGGGTCAGAGAGACGGGGAACAGAGAGAGGGGGCAGAGAGAGGGGGGCAGAGAGCAGGGAAGAGAGAGGGGACAGAGGCAGAGGAAACAGAGAGAGGTGGGACAGAGAGACGGCGACAGAGAGGGGGACGGGGGGTACAGAGAGAGGGCGGGACAGAGAGAGGGGGACAGAGAGACAGGAACAGACGGGAGGACGGGGGGGGGGGACAAAAAAGGGGTACATAGAGAGGATGCCAGAGGGTGGAGGGGCAGAGAGACGATGACAGAGAGTGGGCAGAGAGAGGGCGACAGAGAGGGGGGATGGGGGTGACAGAAAGAGGGGGATAGAGAGAGAGGGGACAGCGTGAGGGGGGACAGAGAGTGGGGGAACAGAGAGAGGGGGACAGAGAGAGAGGGACAGAGAGAGGGGGGACAGAGAGAGGGGAGACAGAGACGGGGCAGGAGGAGGGCGACAGAGAGAGAGGGGGACAGAGAGAGAATGTGATAGAGAGGGGTGCAGATAGAAGGACAGAGGAGAGTGGACAGAGAGAGGGGAACAGAGAAAAGGGGGACAGAGAGATGGTGACATGGGTAACAGAGAGAGAGGGGGACAGATGGAGGGGAACAGAGAGACGGTGACAGAGTGGGGGCAGAGATCGGGGACCGAGAGAGGGGCGACAGAGAGAAGGGGGCAGATGGGGGTGGGGACAGCGGGAGGGGAAATAGAGAGACGGTGATATAAAGGGGGCAGAGAGAGAGGGCGGTAAAGAGAGGGGACATTGAGGGGGGCAGTGAGAGGGGACAGAGAGAGGGGTGGCAGAGAGAGGGGAGACAGAGAGAGGGGGACAGAAGGACGGGGTCAGAGAACGGGGGAGAGAGAGAGGGTGGCAGAGAATCGAGAACAGTGGTGGCGGACAGATAGAGGAGGGGGCAGAGAGATGGGGGACCAAGAGAGGGGGCACAGAGAGTGAGGGAGATTGAGATTGAGGGGGTTAGAGAAAGGGGACGGAAAGAGGGGAATGTAGAGGGGGTCAGCGAGTGGAGGACAGAGAGTGGGCAGTGAGAGGGGGACACAGAGAGAGGGAGGCAGAGAGAGAATTCGACAGAGAGAGAGGGGACAGAGAAAGAGGGGGACAGAGAGAGGGGGCATGGAGAGAGGGGGTCAGAGAGAGAGGGGACAGAGAGAGGGGGCACAGAGAGAGAGGGGGACAGAGAGGGGGGACAGAGAGAGGGGGACAGAGAGAGGGGGCAGAGAGAGATGGGTAGAAAGAGGGTACAGAGAGAGGGGACAGAGAGAGGAGAACAGAGAGAGGGGACAGAGAGAGGGGGACAGAGAGAGTGGGACAGAGAGGGGGCAGAGAGAGGGCGACAGAGAGATTGAGGGCAGAGAGAGGAGGGGACAGAGAACGGGGGAGAGAGGGGGAACAGAGAAAGGGGAGGACAGAGAGACGGGGACAGGGAGGGGGCAGAGGGAACAGAGAGAGGGTGGGACAGAGAGAGGGGGACAGAGAGACGGGGACAGAGAGGGGGGACAGAGAGAGGGTGACAGAGAGAGGGTGGACAGAGAGAGGGCGCCAGAGAGAGGGGGCAGAGAGAGGGGGACAGAGAACAGGGAGATAGAGGGGGTCAGAGAGAGGGAGTGAGAGAGAGATGGGGACAGAGAGAGGGGAGACTGAGGGAGGGGAGACGGAAGGAGGGGAGACAGAGGGAGGGAGACAGAGGGAGGAGGGACAGAGAGAGGAGAGGCAGAGGGATGGTGACAGAGAGGGGGCAGAGAAATGTCGACAGAGAGACAGGGGTCAGAGAGCTGGTGAGAGAGAGTGGGAAGAGAGAGGGCGACAGAGAGAGGGGTCAGAGAGCTGGGGAGAGAGAGGGTGGCAGAGAGATGGGGACAGTGATGGCGGACAGAGAGATGGGGTACAGAGAGAGGGGGGACAGAGAGAAGGATGCAGAGAGAGGAGACAGAGGGAGGGGGAACAGAGGGGGGACAGAGAGAGTGGTACAGAGAGAGAGGAGACAGCGAGTGGGGGAGATAGAGGGGAGCAGAGAGAGAGGAGACAGAGAGAGAGGACGAGGGAGGGGGACAAGGGGGGTGCAGAGACAGTAGGACAGAGAGGGGGCAGAGAGATAGGGAGAGAGAGGGCGACAGTGAGAGGGGGACAGAGAGAGAGCGGGGCAGAGAGAGAGGGGGAAGAGTAAGGGCAACAGAGAGAGGGGACACAGAGAGAGGGAGACAGAGAGGGGGGAACAGAGAGAGAGGGGAGACAGAGAGAGGGAGGGGACAGTGAGGGGGGACAGAGAAGGGCGGTTGGGAGGGCAAGGGGGCAGAGAGAGGGCGACAGTGAGAGGGGCACAGAGTGTGAGGAAGATAGGGGGGTCAGAGAGAGGGGAATGGAAAGAGCGGGAGGTAGAGGGGGTCAGAGAGAGCGGGACAGAGAGACGGAGAGATAAAGGAGGTCAGAGGGAGTGGGAAGAGAGGGGGTCAGAGAGGGGGACAGAGAGAGTGGGACAGAGAGGGGGCAAAGAGTGGGCAGAGAGAGGGCGACAGAGAGAGTGGGGGCAGAGAGGGGGGTACAGAGAGAGGGGGAACAGAGAGAGGGGGACGGAGTGAGGCTGTAAAGAGAGAGGGGACCCGGGGTCAGAGAGACGGTGACACAGAGGGGTCAGAAAGAGGGCGACAGAGAGAGGGCGACAGCGACAGGGGGTGATAGAGAGAGGGGGGACAGAGAGACGGTGACAGAGCGGGGGCAGAGAGAGGGGGACAGACGAACGGGACAGGGGTGGACAGACAGAGGGGGATAGAGAGAGGGGGGGACAGAGAGGGGGGGACAGAGAGAGGGGCAGAGAGAGGAGGGGACAGAGGGAGGAGGGACAGAGGGAGGGGGACAGAGGGAGGGGGACAGAGGGAGGAGGGACAGAGAGACGGTGACAGAGAGCAGAGAGATGGCGACAGTGAGAGGGGTCAGAGAGTGGGGAGAGACAGAGGGGGACAGAGAGACGGGGACAGAGGTGGTGGACAGAGTGAGGTGGGGACAGAGGAATGGGGACAAGAGAGTGGGATGGGGGGGAACAGAGAGAGGGGGGACAGAGAGCGGGGGAGAGAGAGGGTCAGAGAGAGTGGGAACAGAGAGGGAGCGACAGAGAGAGGGGAACTGAGAGAGTGGAACAGAGAAAGGGCTGTCAGAGAGAGGGGGAACAGACAGAGACGGAATAGAATGAGGGGGGACAGAGAGAGGGGGACAGAGAGCGGGGGACAGAGAGAGGGGGACAGAGAGAGGGGACAGAGAGAGGGGGACAGAGAGAGGGGACAGAGAGTGGGGGTAGATAGAGGGGTTCAGAGGGAGGGTGAACAGAGAGTTGGGGACAGAGGCAGGGGGGACAGAGGGTGGGGAACAGAGGGAGGGGGACAGAGAGGTGGCCTAGAAAGGGCGACAGTGAGAGGGGGCAGAGAGACGGGAACAGAGGCGGAGGACAGAGAGAGGAGGGGACAGAGAGAGGGGGACACAGAGAGGGGACAGTGGGGGGGGGCCGAGAGAGGGGGACAGAGAGAGGTGGCCAGAGAGAGGGGGACAGAGAGAGGGGGACAGAGAGAGGGGGACAGAGAGAGGGGAACAGAGAGAGAGGTACAGTGGTGGGGGGGGAAGAGGGGGACAGAGAGAGGTGGCCAGAGAGAGGGGGACAGAGAGAGCGGGGCAGAGAGAGGGGGACAGAGAGACGGGACAGAGAGTTGGGGTAGATAGAGGGGTTCAGAGGGAGGGTGAACAGAGAGTTGGGGACAGAGGCAGGGGGGACAGAGGGTGGGGAACAGAGGGAGGGGGACAGAGAGGTGGCAGAGAGAGGGCGACAGTGAGCGGGGTCAGAGAATGGGGAGAGAGAGAGGGGGCAGAGAGACGGGAACAGAGGCGGAGGACAGAGAGAGGAGGGGACAGAGAGAGGAGTACAGTGAGAGGGGGACAGTGGGGGGGGCAGAGAGAGGGGAACAGAGAGAGGTGGCCAGAGAGAGGGGGACAGAGAGAGGGGGGCAGAGAGAGGGGGACAGAGAGCGCGGGACAGAGAGAGGGGGACAGAGAGAGAAGTACAGTGGGGGGGGGGGGGGCGAAGAGGGGGACAGAGAGAAGTGGCCAAAGAGAGGGGGACAGAGAGAGGGGGGCAGAGAGAGGGGGACAGAGAGAGGGGGACAGAGAGTGGGGGACAGAGAGAGGGCGACAGAGAGTGGTGTACAGAGAGAGGGGGAGATAGAAGGGGTCAGAGGGAGGGGGACAGAGAGAGGGGTACAGAGAGAGGGGGAGATAGAGGGGGTCAGAGGGAGGGAGACGGACAGAGAGGGGCAGATTGGGGGAGAGATAGAGGAGGTCAGAGGGAGGGGCAAGAGAGGGTATCAGAGAGAGATGGGGACAGAGAGGGAGGAAAAGATTGGACAGAGAGAGAGAGAGAGGGGTACTGAGAGAGGGGGACCGAGAGAGAGGGACAGAGATTGAGGGACAGAGAGCGGGGGGCAGAGAGCCGGGGACAGAGAGCGGGGGAGTTGGAGGGGGTCAGAGAGAGGGAGTCAGAGAGAGATGGGAGCAGAGAGAGAGGGGGGACAGAGAGAGAGGGGGACAGAGAGAGGGGGACAGAGAGAGGGGGAGAGTCAGGGAGATAGAGTTGGTCAGAGAGAGGGGCACAGAGAGAGGGGTCAGAGCTATTGGGGACAGAGCGTGGGGGACAGAGAGAGGTGTACAGAGTGGGGGGAAGAGAGGGTGTCAGAGAGAGGGGGACAGAGAAAGGGGGACAGAGAGGGAGGGACATAGAGTTGGGGACAGAGAGATGGGGACAGAGAGAGGGGGACAGCGGGATGGGGGACAGAGAAAGGGGGGCAGAGAGTGGGGGATGGAGGGAGTGGGGGATAGAGGCGGGTAGGGGGGGGCGGAGAGGGAGAGGACAGAGAGAGGAGGGACAGAAGGGGGACAGCAAGAGATGGGGACAGAGAGCACCGGGACAGAAATACGGGGACAGAGAGAGAGGGACAGGGTAGGGGAGAGTGAGTGAGTCAGAGAGAGGGGGACAGAGGTGGGGGCAGAGAGGGAGGGACATAGAGATAGGGACAGAGAGAGGCGGGACAGAGAGAGGGGGTCAGCGGGATGGGGGACAGAGAGAGGCGGGACAGAGAGGGGGGAAAGAGAGAGGGGACAAATGGAGGTGGGGCAGAGAGACGGTGACAGAGAGGAAGCAGAGAGAGGGCGACAGAAAAAGGGGTCAGAGAACGGGGGACAGAGAGAGGGTGGCAGAGAGACGGGGACAGAGGTGGCGGACAGAGAGAAGGGGTGACAGAAAGCGGGGGAGAGAGAGAGAGAGAGGGCAGAGAGAAGGGGACAGAGAGAGGGGGCAGAGAGAGAGGTACAGGGAGTGGGGGACAGAGAGACGGGGGCAGAGAGAGAGGGACAGGGAGTGGGGGACAGAGAGAGGGAGACAGAGAGAGAGAAGGACAGAGAGAGTGGGCAGAGAGAGAGAGGGGAACAGAGAGAGGGGGCAGAAGTTGGGGACAGAGAGTCAATGGGAAAGAGAGAGAGGGGGACAGAGAGAGTGGGCAGAGAGAGAGGGGGACAGAGAAAGTGGGCAGAGAGAGAGGGGGACAGAGAGAGGCGGCAGAAGTGGGGGACAGAGAGAGAATGGGAAAGAGAGAGAGGGGGACAGAGAGAGGGGGAGAGTCAGGGAGATAGAGTTGTTTAGAGAGAGGGGGTCAGAGAGAGGGGTACAGAGAGGGGGAGATAGAGTGGGTCAGAGGGAGGGGACAGGAGAGAGAGGGGCAGAGTTGGGGAGAGTGAGAGGGGGAGAGAGAGGGGGACTGAGAGAGGGGGACAGATAGAGCGGGGACAGAGAGAGGAGCACAGATAATTGGGAGATAGAAGGGATCAGTGAGAGGAGGTCAGAGGGAAGAGGGACAGAGAATTGTGGGACAGAGAGAGTTTTACAGAGTTAGGTAGAGAGAGGGGAGAGCGAGGGCTACAGAGAGAGGAGGACAGAGAGAGAGTGGACAGAGAGGGGGGAAAAGAGGGGGACAGAGACAGAGGGGGACAGAGGCAGAGGAACAGAGAGTGGGCGATAGAGAGAGAGGGGACAGAGAAAGGAGGACAGAGAGAGAGGGACAGAGAGAGAGGACAGAGAGTGGGGGTAGATAGAGGGGTTCAGAGGGAGAGTGAACAGAGAGTTGGGGACAGAGGCAGGGGGTACAGAGGGTGGGGAACAGAGGGAGGGGGACAGAGAGGTGGCCTAGAGAGGGCGACAGTGAGAGGGGTCAGAGAATGGGGAGAGAGAGAAGGGGCAGAGAGACGGGAACAGAGGCGGAGGACAGAGAGAGGAGGGGACAGAGAGAGGGGGACACAGAGAGGGGACAGTGGGGGGGGGGCAGAGAGAGGGGGACAGAGAGAGGTGGTCAGAGAGAGGGGGACAGAGAGAGGGGGACAGAGAGAGGGGGACAGAGAGAGGGGAACAGAGAGAGAGGTACAGTGGTGGTGGGGGGGGGGAAGAGGGGGACAGAGAGAGGTGTCCAGAGAGAGGGGGACAGAGAGAGGGGGGCAGAGAGAGGGGGACAGAGAGACGGGACAGAGAGTTGGGGTAGATAGAGGGGTTCAGAGGGAGGGTGAACAGAGAGTTGGGGACAGAGGCAGGGGGGACAGAGGGTGGGGAACAGAGGGAGGGGGACAGAGAGGTGGCAGAGAGAGGACGACAGTGAGCGGGGTCAGAGAATGGGGAGAGAGAGAGGGGGCAGAGAGACGAGAACAGAGGCGGAGGACAGAGAGAGGAGGGGACAGAGAGAGGGGGACAGAGAGAGGGGGACAGTGGGGGGGCAGAGAGAGGGGGACAGAGAGAGGTGGCCAGAGAGAGGGGGACAGAGAGAGGGGGGCAGAGAGAGGGGGACAGAGAATGGGGGGCAGAGAGAGGGGGACAGAGAGAGGGGGACAGAGAGTGGGGGACAGAGAGAGGGCGACAGAGAGTGGGGTACAGAGAGAGAGGGAGATAGAAGGGGTCAGAGGGAGGGGGACAGAGAGAGGGGTAAAGAGAGAGGGGGAGTTAGAGGGTGTCAGAGGGAGGGAGACGGACAGAGAGGGGCAGATTGGGGGAGAGATAGAGGAGGTCAGAGGGAGGGGCAAGAGAGGGTATCAGAGAGAGATGGGGACAGAGAGGGAGGAAAAGATCGGACAGAGAGAGAGAGAGGGGTACAGAGAGAGGGGGACCGAGAGAGAGAGGGAGAGAGAGTGAGGGACAGAGAGCGTGGGGCAGAGAGCGGGCGACAGAGAGCGGGGGAGTTGGAGGGGATCAGAGAGAGGGAGTCAGAGAGAGATGGAGGCAGGGAGAGAGGTGGGACAGAGAGAGAGGGGGACAGAGAGAGGGGGACAGAGAGAGGGGAGAGTCAGGGAGATAGAATTGGTCAGAGAGAGGGGCACAGAGAGAGGGGTCAGAGCTATTGGGGACAGAGCGTGGGGGACAGAGAGAGGTGTATAGAGTGGGGGGAAGAGAGGGTGTCAGACAGAGGGGGACAGAGAAAGGGGGACAGAGAGGGAGGGACATAGAGATGGGGACAGAGAGATGGGGACAGAGAGAGGGGGACAGCGGGATGGGGGACAGAGAAAGGGGGACAGAGAGTGGGGGATGGAGGGTGTGGGGGATAGAGGCGGGGGGGCGGAGGGGGAGAGGACAGAGAGAGGAGGGACAGAAGGGGGACAGTAAGAGATGGGGACAGAGAGCACCGGGACAGAAATACGGGGACAGAGAGAGAGGGACAGGGTAGGGGAGAGTGAGTGGGTCAGAGAGAGGGGGACAGAGGTGGGGGCAGAGAGGGAGGGACATAGAGATAGGGACAGAGAGAGGCGGGACAGAAAGAGGGGGTCAGCGGGATGGGGGACAGTGAGAGGCGGGACAGAGAGGGGGGAAAGAGAGAGGGGACAAAGGGAGGTGGGGCAGAGAGACGGTGACAGAGAGGAAGCAGAGAGAGGGCGACAGAAAAAAGGGGTCAGAGAACGGGGGATAGAGAGAGGGTGGCAGAGAGACGGGGACAGAGGTGGCGGACAGAGAGAAGGGGTGACAGAAAGCGCGGGAGAGAGAGAGAGAGAGTGCAGAGAGAAGAGGACAGAGAGAGGGGGCAGAGAGAGAGGTACAGAGAGAGAGGGACAGCGAGTGGGGGACAGAGAGAGGGGGGCAGAGAGAGAGGGACAGGGAGTGGGGGACAGAGAGAGGGAGACAGAGAGAGAGAAGGACAGAGAGAGCGGGACAGAGAGAGTGGGCAGAGAGAGAGAGGGGAACAGAGAGAGGGGGCAGAAGTTGGGGACAGAGAGTCAATGGGAAAGAGAGAGAGGGGGACAGAGAGAGTGGGCAGAGAGAGAGGGGGACAGAGAAAGTGGGCAGAGAGAGAGGGGGACAGAGAGAGGCGGCAGAAGTGGGGGACAGAGAGAGAATGGGAAAGAGAGAGAGGGGGACAGAGAGAGGGGGAGAGTCAGGGAGATAGAGTTGTTTAGAGAGAGGGGGTCAGAGAGAGGGGTACAGAGAGGGGGAGATAGAGTGGGTCAGAGGGAGGGGACAGGAGAGAGAGGGGCAGAGTTGGGGAGAGTGAGAGGGGGAGAGAGAGGGGGACTGAGAGAGGGGGACAGAGAGAGCGGGGACAGAGAGAGGAGCACAGATAATTGGGAGATAGAGGGGATCAGTGAGAGGAGGTCAGAGGGAGGAGGGACAGAGAATTGTGGGACAGAGAGAGTTTTACAGAGTTAGGTAGAGAGAGGGGAGAGCGAGGGCTACAGAGAGAGGAGGACAGAGAGAGAGTGGACAGAGAGGGGGGAAAAGAGGGGGACAGAGACAGAGGGGGACAGAGGCAGAGGAACAGAGAGTGGGCGATAGAGAGAGAGGGGACAGAGAAAGGAGGACAGAGAGAGAGGGACAGAGAGAGAGGACAGAGAGTGGGGGTAGATAGAGGGGTTCAGAGGGAGGGTGAACAGAGAGTTGGGGACAGAGGCAGGGGGGACAGAGGGTGGGGAACAGAGGGAGGGGGACAGAGAGGTGGCCTAGAGAGGGCGACAGTGAGAGGGGTCAGAGAATGGGGAGAGAGAGAAGGGGCAGAGAGACGGGAACAGAGGCGGAGGACAGAGAGAGGAGGGGACAGAGAGAGGGGGACACAGAGAGTGGACAGTGGGGGGGGGGCAGAGAGAGGGGGACAGAGAGAGGTGGTCAGAGAGAGGGGGACAGAGAGAGGGGGACAGAGAGAGGGGGACAGAGAGAGGGGAACAGAGAGAGAGGTACAGTGGTGGTGGGGGGGGAAGAGGGGGACAGAGAGAGTTGGCCAGAGAGAGGGGGACAGAGAGAGGGGGGCAGAGAGAGGGGGACAGAGAGACGGGACAGAGAGTTGGGGTAGATAGAGGGGTTCAGAGGGAGGGTGAACAGAGAGTTGGGGACAGAGGCAGGGGGGACAGAGGGTGGGGAACAGAGGGAGGGGGACAGAGAGGTGGCCTAGAGAGGGCGACAGTGAGAGGGGTCAGAGAATGGGGAGAGAGAGAAGGGGCAGAGAGACGGGAACAGAGGCGGAGGACAGAGAGAGGAGGGGACAGAGAGAGGGGGACACAGAGAGGGGACAGTGGGGGGGGGGGCAGAGAGAGGGGGACAGAGAGAGGTGGTCAGCGAGAGGGGGACAGAGAGAGGGGGACAGAGAGAGGGGGACAGAGAGAGGGGAACAGAGAGAGAGGTACAGTGGTGGTGGGGGGGGGGAAGAGGGGGACAGAGAGAGTTGGCCAGAGAGAGGGGGACAGAGAGAGGGGGGCAGAGAGAGGGGGACAGAGAGACGGGACAGAGAGTTGGGGTAGATAGAGGGGTTCAGAGGGAGGGTGAACAGAGAGTTGGGGACAGAGGCAGGGGGGACAGAGGGTAGGGAACAGAGGGAGGGGGACAGAGAGAGGGGGACAGAGAGAGGGGGACAGTGGGGTGGCAGAGAGAGGGGGACAGAGAGAGGTGGCCAGAGAGAGGGGGACAGAGAGAGGGGGGCAGAGAGAGGGGGACAGAGAATGGGGGGCAGAGAGAGGGGGACAGAGAGAGGGGGACAGAGAGTGGGGGACAGAGAGAGGGCGACAGAGAGTGGGGTACAGAGAGAGAGGGAGATAGAAGGGGTCAGAGGGAGGGGGACAGAGAGAGGGGTAAAGAGAGAGGAGGAGATAGAGGGGGTCAGAGGGAGGGAGACGGACAGAGAGGGGCAGATTGGGGGAGAGATAGAGGAGGTCAGAGGGAGAGGCTAGAGAGGGTATCAGAGAGAGATGGGGACAGAGAGGGAGGAAAAGATCGGACAGAGAGAGAGAGAGGGGTACAGAGAGAGGGGGACCGAGAGAGAGAGGGAGAGAGAGTGAGGGACAGAGAGCGTGGGGCAGAGAGCGGGCGACAGAGAGCGGGGGAGTTGGAGGGGGTCAGAGAGAGGGAGTCAGAGAGAGATGGAGGCAGAGAGAGAGGGGGGACAGAGAGAGAGGGGGACAGAGAGAGGGGGACAGAGAGAGGGGGAGAGTCAGGGAGATAGAGTTGGTCAGAGAGAGGGGCACAGAGAGAGGGGTCAGAGCTATTGGGGACAGAGCGTGGGGGACAGAGAGAGGTGTATAGAGTGGGGGGAAGAGAGGGTGTCAGACAGAGGGGGACAGAGAAAGGGGGACAGAGAGGGAGGGACATAGAGATGGGGACAGAGAGATGGGGACAGAGAGAGGGGGACAGCGGGATGGGGGACAGAGAAAGGGGGACAGAGAGTGGGGGATGGAGGGTGTGGGGGATAGAGGCGGGGGGGCGGAGGGGGAGAGGACAGAGAGAGGAGGGACAGAAAGGGGACAGTAAGAGATGGGGACAGAGAGCACCGGGACAGAAATACGGGGACAGAGAGAGAGGGACAGGGTAGGGGAGAGTGAGTGGGTCAGAGAGAGGGGGACAGAGGTGGGGGCAGAGAGGGAGGGACATAGAGATAGGGACAGAGAGAGGCGGGACAGAAAGAGGGGGTCAGCGGGATGGGGGACAGTGAGAGGCGGGACAGAGAGGGGGGAAAGAGAGAGGGGACAAAGGGAGGTGGGGCAGAGAGACGGTGACAGAGAGGAAGCAGAGAGAGGGCGACAGAAAAAAGGGGTCAGAGAACGGGGGACAGAGAGAGGGTGGCAGAGAGACGGGGACAGAGGTGGCGGACAGAGAGAAGGGGTGACAGAAAGCGGGGGAGAGAGAGAGAGAGAGGGCAGAGAGAAGAGGACAGAGAGAGGGGGCAGAGAGAGAGGTACAGAGAGAGAGGGACAGCGAGTGGGGGACAGAGAGAGGGGGGCAGAGAGAGAGGGACAGGGAGTGGGGGACAGAGAGAGGGAGACAGAGAGAGAGAAGGACAGAGAGAGCGGGACAGAGAGAGTGGGCAGAGAGAGAGAGGGGAACAGAGAGAGGGGGCAGAAGTTGGGGACAGAGAGTCAATAGGAAAGAGAGAGAGGGGGACAGAGAGAGTGGGCAGAGAGAGAGGGGGACAGAGAAAGTGGGCAGAGAGAGAGGGGGACAGAGAGAGGCGGCAGAAGTGGGGGACAGAGAGAGAATGGGAAAGAGAGAGGGGGGGACAGAGAGAGGGGGAGAGTCAGGGAGATAGAGTTGGTCAGAGAGAGGGGGTCAGAGAGAGGGGTACAGAGAGGGGGGAGATAGAGTGGGTCAGAGGGAGGGGGCAGGAGAGAGAGGGGCAGAGTTGGGGAGAGTGAGAGGGGGAGAGAGAGGGGGACTGAGAGAGGGGGACAGAGAGAGCGGGGACAGAGAGAGGAGCACAGATAATGGGGAGATAGAGGGGATCAGTGAGAGGAGGTCAGAGGGAGGAGGGACAGAGACTTGTGGGACAGAGAAAGTTTTACAGAGTTAGGTAGAGAGAGGGGAGAGCGAGGGCTACAGAGAGAGGAGGACAGAGAGAGAGGGGACAGAGAGGGGGGAAAGAGGGGGACAGAGACAGAGGGGGACAGAGGCAGAGGAACAGAGAGTGGGCGATAGAGAGAGAGGGGACAGAGAAAGGAGGACAGAGAGAGAGGGACAGAGAGAGGGGAACAGAGAGAGGGGGACAGAGAGAGAGGGACAGAGAGGGGGGAAAAGAGGGGGGCAGAGACAGAGGGGGACAGAGGCAGAGGAACAGAGAGTGGGGGACAGAGAGAGGGAGAGAGAGTGGGGGACAGAGAGAGGGCGACAGAGAGAGGGGGACAAAGAGGTGGGGACAGAGAGAGAGCGACAGAGAGGGGGGGGACAGAGAGCAGGGGTAAGAGAGCGGGAAAGATAGAGGGGGTCAGAGAGAGGGAGTCAGAGAGAGATGGGGGACAGAGAGAGAGGGAGACAGAGAGAGGGGGACAGAGAGAGGGGGCCAGAGAAAGGGGGAGAGCGGGGGAGATAGATGGGATCAAAGAGAGGGGGTCAGAGAGAGGTGTACAGAGAGAGGGGGAGATAGAGGGGGTCAGAAGGAGGGGGACGGAGAGAGAGGGGCAAGTTGGGGGGCAGTGAGCGGGGAGAGAGAGGGGGGAACTGAGAGAGGGGGACAGAGAGAGGAGGGACAGAGAGAGGGGAAAAGAGAGAGGGGACAAAGGGAGGTGGGGCAGAGAGACGGTGACAGAGAGGGAGCAGAGAGGGCGACAGAAAAAGGGGTCAGAGAACGGGGGAGAGAGAGAGGGTGGCAGAGAGACGGGGACAGAGGTGGGGGACAGAGTGAAGGGGTGACAGAAAGCGAGGGAGAGAGAGAGGGCAGAGAGAGGGGGACAGAGAGATGGGGGCAGAGAGAGGGGTACAGAGATAGAGGGGGGCAGAGTTAGAGGGGGCAGAGAGGGGGAACAGAGGGAGTGGGACAGAGTGGGGAAAGAGAGGGTGTCAGAGAGAGGGGGGCAGAGAGAGGGGCACAAGGAGAGAGGGACAGGGAGTGGGGGACAGAGAGAGAGAGAGGGAAGGACAGAGAGAGAGCGGGACAGAGAGAGAGAGGGGGACAGAGAGAGTGGGCAGAGAGAGAGGGACAGAGAGGGGGGGCAGAGAGTGGGGGACAGAGAGAGAATGGGAAAGAGAGAGGGGGACAGAGAGAGGGGGACAGAGAGAGGGGACAGAGAGCGCGGGGACACAGAGAGGAGCACAGAGAATGGGGGAGATAGAGGGGGTCAGTGAGAGGGGGTCAGAGAGAGGGGGATAGAGAGAAGGGGGCAGAGAGTGGGGGAGAGAGAGAATGGGAAAGACAGAGAGGGGGACAGAGAGAGGGGGAGATAGAGGAGGTCAGAGGGAGGGGGGACAAAGAGTTGGGGGAAAGAGAGAGTTTTACAGAGTGAGGTAGAGAGAGGGGGAGAGAGAGGGCTACAGAGAGAGGGGGACAGAGAGAGCGGGGACAGAGAAAGGAGGACAGAGAGAGGGGGACAGATAGAGTTGGACAGAGAGAGAGGGGACAGAGAGAGGGGGAGAGCGGGGGAGATGGATGGGGTCAGAGAGAGGGGGTCAGAGAGAAGTGTACAAAGAGAGAGGGAGATAGAGGGGATCAGTGGGAGGGGGACGGAGAGCGAGGGGCAAATTGGGGGAGAGTGAGAGTGGGTGAGAGAGGGAGGACTGAGAGAGGGGGACAGAGAGAGGGTTTCAGAGAGAGGGGCATAGAGAGAGGGGTCAGAGGGAGTGGGGACAGAGCGTGGGGGACAGAGAGAGGTGTACTGAGTGGGGGGAAGAGAGGGTGTCAGAAAGAGGGGGGCAGAGAAAGGGGGACAGAGAGTGGGGGATGGAGAGAGTGGGGGATAGAGGCGGGTGGGGGGGGCGGAGACGGAGAGGACAGAGAGAGGAGGGACAGAAGGGGGACAGTAAGAGATGGGGTCAGAGAGCACCGGGACAGAAAGACGGGGACAGAGAGAGAGGGGAAAATGAGGTCTGCAGATGCTGGAGATCAGAGCTGGAAATGTGTTGTTGGATAAGCGCAGCAGGTCATGCAGCATCCAGGGAACAGGAGAATCGATGTTTCGGGCATAAGCCCTTCTTCAGGAAGCCCTTCTTCAGAGAGAGAGGGACAGAGTAGGGGAGAGTGAGTGGGTCAGAGAGACGGGGACAGATGTGGGGGCAGAGAGGGAGGGACATAGAGATAGGGACAGAGAGAGGCGGGACAGACAGAGGGGGTCAGCGGGATGGGGGACACAGAGAGGCGGGACAGAGAGGGGGGAAAGAGAGAGGGGACAAAGGGAGGTGGGGCAGAGAGACGGTGACAGAGAGGAAGCAGAGAGGGCGACAGAAAAAGTGGTCAGAGAACGGGGGACAGAGAGAGGGTGGCAGAGAGACGGGGACAGAGGTGGCGGACAGAGAGAAGGGGTGACAGAAAGCGGGGGAGAGAGAGAGAGGGCAGAGAGAAGGGGACAGAGAGAGGGGGACAGAGAGAGAGGGACAGGGATTGGGGGACAGAGAGAGGGAGACAGAGAGAGAGAAGGACAGAGAGAGAGCGGGACAGAGAGAGTGGGCAGAGAGAGAGGGGGGGACAGAGAGAGGGGGGCAGAAGTGGGGGACAGAGAGACAATGGGAAAGAGAAAGAGGGGGACAGGGAGAGTGGGCAGAGAGAGAGGGGGACAGAGAGAGTGGGCAGAGAGAGGGGGGTAACAGAGAGAGGGGGTCAGAGAGAGGGGGACAGAGAGAGAATGGGAAAGAGAGAGAGGGGGTCAGAGAGAAGGGGACAGAGAGAGGGGGCAGAGAGTGGGGTCAGAGTGAGAATGGGAAAGAGAGAGAGGGGGACAGAGAGGGGGGACAGAGAGAGGGGACAGAGAGAGCGGGGACAGAGAGAAGAGCACAGAGAATGGGGGAGATAGAGGGGATCAGTGAGAGGAGGTCAGAGGGAGGGGGACAGAGACTTGTGGGACAGAGAGAGTTTTACAGAGTGAGGTAGAGAGAGGGGAGCGCGAGGGCTACAGAGAGAGGGGGACAGAGAGAGAGGGGACAGAGAGGGGGAAAGAGGGGGACAGAGACAGAGGGGGGCAGAGGCAGAGGAACAGAGAGTGGGCGACAGAGAGAGCGGGGATAGAGAAAGGAGGACAGAGAGAGAAGGGACAGAGAGAGGGGGACAGAGAGGGGGACAGAGAGAGAGGGGACAGAGAGGGGGAAAAAAGAGGGGGCAGAGACAGAGGGAGACAGAGGCAGAGGAACAGAGAGTGGGGGACAGAGAGAGGGGGAGAGAGAGTGGGGGACAGAGAGAGGGCGACAGAGAGATGGGGACAAAGAGAGGGGGACAGAGAGAGGGCAACAGAGAGAGGGGGACAGACAGTAGGGGACAGAGAGCGGGGAAGATAGAGAGGGTCAGAGAGAGGGAGTCAGAGAGAGATGGGCGACAGATATAGATGGGATGAAAGAGAGGGGGTCAGAGAGAGGTGTATAGAGAGAGGGGGAGATAGAGGGAGTCAGAAGGAGCGGGACGGAGAGAGTGGGGCAAGTTGGAGGACAGTGAGAGGGGGAGAGGGAGGGGGGACTGAGAGAGGGGGACAGAGAGAGGGAGTCAGAGAGAGGGCCAAAGAGAGAGGGGTCAGAGGGAGTGGGGACAGAGCGTGGAGGACAGAGAGAGGGGGACAGAGAGTGGGACATGGAGAGAGTGGGGGATAGAGGCGGGCGGGGGGCGGAGAGGGAGAAGAAGAGAGAGGAGGGACAGAAGGGGGACAGTAAGAGATGGGGACAGAGAGCACCGGGACAGAAAGACGGGGAGAGGGATAGAATGGGGGTGAGTCAGTGGGTCAGAGAGAGGGGGACAGAGGTGGGGGAGAGAGAGAGGGGGAAAGTGAGAGGTGACAAAGGGAGGTGGGGCAAAGAGACGGTGACAGAAAGGGAGCAGAGAGGGCGACAGAAATAGGGGTCAGAGAGCGGGGGAGAGAGAGGGGGGGGACAGTGAGAGGAGGAGATAGAGGGGGTCAGAGAGAGGGGGACAGAGAGAGGGGGTAAAGAGAGACGGTGAAAGAGAGGGGGCAGAGAGAGTGGGACAGAGAGTGGGGGCAGAGAGAGGGGGACAGATAGAGAGCGGACAGAGGGAGGAGGAGATAGAGGGGGTCAGAGAGAGGGGGACAGAGAGAGGGGGGCAGAGAGAGGGGGACAGAGAGAGGGGGTAAAGAGAGACGGTGAAAGAGAGGGGGCAGAGAGAGGGCGACAGAGTGGGGTCAGAGAGAGGGGTGACAGAGAGAGGGGGACAGAGAGAGAGAGGACAGAGAGAGGGAGGACAGAGAGTGAGGGATGGGGGGAGTGAGGAATAGAGGCGGTCGGGGAGGGGGCGGAGGACAGAGAGAGGAGGGACAGAAGGGGGGCAGTAAGAGATGGGGACAGACGGCACCGGGACAGAGTGACGGGGACGGATTGGGGGAGAGTGAGTGGGTCAGAGAGAGGGGGACAGAGGTGTGGGACAGAGAGGGCGGGACATAGAGATGGGGACAGAGAGAGGCGGGACAGAGAGAGGGGGACAGCGAGATGGGGGACAGAGAGAGGCGGGACAGAGAGAGAGGGAAAGAGATAGGGGACAGAGGGAGGTGGGTGACAGAGAGGGAGCAGAAAGAGGGCGACAGAATAAGGGGTCAGAGAGCGGGGGAGAGAGAGAGGGCAGAGAGAGGGGGACAGAGAGCGGGGGCACAGAGAGAGGGGTTACAGAGAGTGGGGGCAGAGAGAGGGGGACAGATAGAGAGGGGACAGAGAGAGGAGGAGATAGAGAGGGTCAGAGAGAGGGGACAGAGAGAGGGGGACAGAGAGAGGGGTCAGATGGAGTGGGGTCAGAGAGTGTGGGACAGAGAGAGGGGTACAGAGTGGGGGAAAGCGAGTGTGTCAGAGAGAGGGGGACAGAGAGAGAGGGACAGGGAGTGGGGGACAGAGAGAGGCCGGTGGAAGGGAAAGGGGGGCAGAGAGAGACAGCGACAGAGAGAAGTACACAGAGAGTGAGGGAGACAGAGTTGGTCAGAGAGAGGGGGACGGAAAGAGGGCGAGGTAGACGAGGTCAGAGAGAGCGGGACAGAGAGAGGGCGACAGAGAGAGGGGGGCAGACAGCAGGGGACAGAGAGCGGGGAAGATAGAGAGGGTCAGAGAGAGGGGGTCAGAGAGAGATGGGTGACAGATATAGATGGGATCAAAGAGAGGGGGTCAGAGAGAGGTGTATAGAGAGAGGGGGAGATAGAGGGAGTCAGAAGGAGCGGGACGGAGAGAGTGGGGCAAGTTGGAGGACAGTGAGAGAGGGAGAGAGAGGGGGGACTGAGAGAGGGGGACAGAGAGAGGGAGTCAGAGAGAGGGCCAAAGAGGTAGGGGTCAGAGGGAGTGGGGACAGAGCGTGGAGGACAGAGAGAGGGGGACAGAGAGTGGGACATGGAGAGAGTGGGGGATAGAGGCGGGCGGGGGGCGGAGAGGGAGAAGAAGAGAGAGGAGGGACAGAAGGGGGACAGTAAGAGATGGGGACAGAGAGCACCAGGACAGAAAGACGGGGAGAGGGATAGAATGGGGGTGAGTCAGTGGGTCAGAGAGAGGGGGACAGAGGTGGGGGAGAGAGAGGGGGGGAAGTGAGAGTTGACAAAGGGAGGTGGGGCAGAGAGACGGTGACAGAAAGGGAGCAGAGAGAGGGCGACAGAAATAGGGGTCAGAGAGCGGGAGAGAGAGAGGGGGGGACAGAGAGAGGAGGAGATAGAGGGGGTCAGAGAGAGGGGGACAGAGAGAGGGGGTAAAGAGAGACGGTGAATGAGAGGGGGCAGAGAGAGTGGGACAGAGAGTGGGGGCAGAGAGAGGGGGACAGATAGAGAGGGGACAGAGGGAGGAGGAGATAGAGGGGGTCAGAGAGAGGGGGACAGAGAGAGGGGGGCAGAGAGAGGGGGACAGAGAGAGGGGGTAAAGAGAGACGGTGAAAGAGAGGGGGCAGAGAGAGGGCGACAGAGTGGGGTCAGAGAGAGGGGTGACAGAGAGAGGGGGACAGAGAGAGGGAGGACAGAGAGTGGGGGATGGGGGAGTGAGGGATAGAGGCGGTCGGGGAGGGGGGCGGAGGACAGAGAGAGGAGGGACAGAAGGGGGACAGTAAGAGATGGGGACAGACGGCACCGGGACAGAGTGACGGGGACAGATTGGGGGAGAGTGAGTGGGTCAGAGAGAGGGGGACAGAGGTGTGGGACAGAGAGGGAGGGACATAGAGATGGGGACAGAGAGAGGCGGGACAGAGAGAGGGGGACAGCGAGATGGGGGACAGAGAGAGGCGGGACAGAGAGAGAGGGAAAGAGAGAGGGGACAGAGGGAGGTGGGTGACAGAGAGGGAGCAGAGAGAGGGCGACAGAATAAGGGGTCAGAGAGCGGGAGAGAGAGAGAGGGCAGAGATAGGGGGACAGAGAGCGGGGGCACAGAGAGAGGGGTTACAGAGAGTGGGGGCAGAGAGAGGGGGACAGATAGAGAGGGGACAGAGAGAGGAGGAGATAGAGAGGGTCAGAAAGAGGGTCAGAGAGAGGGGGACAGAGAGAGGGGTACAGAGTGGGGGAAAGCGAGTGTGTCAGAGAGAGGGGGACAGAGAGAGAGGGACAGGGAGTGGGGGACAGAGAGAGGCCGGTGGGAGGGAAAGGTGGGCAGAGAGAGACGGCGACAGAGAGAAGTACACAGAGAGTGAGGGAGATAGAGTTGGTCAGAGAGAGGGGGACGGAAAGAGGGCGAGGTAGACGAGTTCAGAGAGAGCGGGACAGAGAGAGGGGAGAAAGAGGGGGTCAGAGGAAGGGGGACGGAGAGAGAGGGGCAAAGTGGGGGAGAGTGAGAGGGGGGACTGAGAGAGGGGGACAGAGAGGGGGGTGAGAGAGAGGGTGAGAAAGAGGGGGTCAGAGGGAGGGGGACAGTGTGGGGGAGAGAGAGGGGAGCAGAGAGAGTGGTTGAGAGAGTGGGCAGAGAGAGGGCAACAGAGAGAGGGACAGAGAGAGGGGGAGATAGATGGGGTCAGAGAGAGGGGGTCAGAGAGAGGTGTACAAAGAGAGGGGGAGATAGAGGGGTCAGAGGGAGGGGGAACGGAGAGAGAGGGGCAAAGTGGGGGAGAGTGGGAGGGAAGAGAGAGGGGGGACGAAGAGAGGGGGACCGAGAGAGGGGGTCAGAGAGAGGGCCACAGAAAGAGGAGTCAGAGGGAGTGGGGACAGAGCATGGGGGACAGAGAGAGGTGTCCAGAGTGGGGGGAAGAAAGGGTGTCAGAGTGAGGGGGACAGAGAGAGGGGGACAGAGAATGGGGGATGGAGAGAGTGGGGGATAGAGGCGGGCGGGGGCGAGGCGGAGAGGGAGAGGACAGAGAGAGGAGAGACAGAAGGGGGACAGTAAGAGAGGGGGCAACAGAGAAAGGGGGGACCGAGAGAGGGCGCAGAGAGAGAGTGGGACAGAGAGTGGGGACTGAGGAATTCGGGTGGGAGGGAGAGGAGGGCAGAGAGAAGTCGACAGAGAGAGGGGCACAGAGAGTGCGGGAGATAGAGGGGGTCAGAGAGAGTGGGACAGAAAGAGGGGGAGGTAGAGGGTGTCAGAGAGTGGGGGACAGAGAGTGGGGTACAGAGTGTGTGAGAGAGGGGGCAGAGAGAGGGGGTCAGAGAGAGAGGGGCAGAGAGAGATGGGCAGAGAGCATGGGAAAGAGAGGGACAGAGTGCCGCTGACAGAGGCGGGGGCAGAGAGAGGGCGACAGAGGCGGGGGCAGAGAGAGTGGGGGACAGAGAGAGGGGGGCAGAGAGAGGGGGACAGAGAGAGGGGGACAGAGAGAGGGGGTAAACAGAGACGGTGAAAGAGGGGGCAGAGAGAGGGTGACAGAGTGGGGTCAGAGAGAGGGGTGACAGAGAGAGGGGGGACTGAGAGAGAGGGGCAGAGAGGGTGGACAGTTTGAGGTGGGACAGAGAGGGAGGACAGAGAGACGCTGACATGGGGTGGCAGAGAGAGGGCGACAGAGTGGGGTCTGAGAGAGGGGGCACAGACAGAGTGGGGACAGAGAGAGGGGGACAGAGAGACGGTGGCAGAGAGGGAGCAGAGAGAGGGCGACGGGGGTCAGAGAGAGGGAGGACAGAGAGGGAGGACAGAGGAAGAGGGGACAGAGGGAGGGGGAACAGAGACACGGCGACAGAGAGGGGGGCACAGAGAGCGGGGGAGATAGAGAGGGTCAGAGAGAGGGAGGCAGAGAGAGATGGGGATATTGAGAGGGGGACAGAGCCAGGGCGACAGAGAGAGGGGACAGGGGACAGTGAGAGGGGGACAGAGAGAGAAGGGTACAGAGAGAGGGGGGACAGAGAGTAGGGGCACAGAGAGAGGGGTTACAGAGAGTGGGGGGAACAGAGAGAGGGGGCAGAGAGAGGGGGGACTGAGGAAGGATGGACAGAGGGAGGGGGACAGAGCGAGGGCGACAGTGAGAGGGGTCAGAGAGTGGGGAGAGAGAGGAGGGGACAGAGGAATGGTGAGAAGAGAGGGGGACGGGGGGACAGAGAGAGGGGGACAGAGAGAGGGAGGACAGAGAGCGGGGAGAGAAAGGGGGCAGAGAGAGGGGGAACAGAGAGGGGGCGAGAGAGAGCGGGGAACAGAGAGAGTGGGGCAGAGAGACGGGGGCAGAGAGGGGGGGGGAACAGAGAGAAGGGGAGCAGACAGAGAGGGAATAGAGAGAGGGGGGACAGAGAGAGGTACAGAGAGGGGACAGAGAGCAGGTGGACAGAGAGAAGGGCACAGAGAGTGGGGGAAGAGAGAGGGGTACAGAGAGAGGGGGCAGAGAGAGGGTACAGAGAGAGGGAACAGAGAGAGGGGGACAGAGTGAGAGGAGGACAGAGAGGGAGGACAGAGAGAGGCCGGTGGGAGGGAAAGGGGGGCAGAGAGAGACGGCGACAGAGAGAGGGACACAGAGAGTGAGGGAGATAGAGTTGGTCAGAGAGCGGGGGACCGAAAAGGGGGAGGTAGACAAGGTCAGAGAGAGCGGGACAGAGAGAGGGGGAGAAATAGGGGGTCAGAGGGAGGGGGACGGAGAGAGAGGGGCAAAGTGGGGGAGAGTGAGAGAGGGGACAGAGAGAGGGGTTCAGAGAGAGGGCCACAGAGAGAGCGGTCAGAGGGAGTGGGGACACAGCGTGGGGGACAGAGAGAGGTGTACAGAGTGGGGGAAGAAAGGGTGTCAGAGAGAGGGGGACAGAGAAAGGGGGACAGAGAGTGGGGGATGGAGAGAGTGGGGGATAGAGGCGGGCGGGGGGGAGGTGGAGAGGGAGAGGACAGAGAGAGGAGAGACAGAAGGGGGACAGTAAGAGAGGGGCAACAGAGAGAGGGGGGACCGAGAGAGGGCGCAGAGAGAGAGAGTGGGACAGAGAGGGGGGACAGAGAAAGTCGGGTGGGAGGGAGAGGAGGGCAGAGAGAAGTCGACAGAGAGAGGGGCATAGACAGTGAGGGAGATAGAGGGGTTCAGAGAGAGGCGGACAGAAAGAAGAGGAGGTAGAGGGGTGTCAGAGAGTGGGGGACAGAGAGTGGGGGACAGAGAGAGGGTTACAGAGTGTGTGAGAGAGAGGGGGCAGAGAGAGAGGGTCAGAGAGAGGGGGGCAGAGAGAGGGGGGCATAGAGCAAGGGAGAGAGAGGGACAGAGAGACGGTGACAGAGGGAGGCAGAGAGAGGGCGACAGAGGCGGGGCAGAGAGAGGGGGGCAAAGAGAGGGGGAAACAGAGAGGGGGAAAGAGAGAGGGGGACAGAGAGGGTGGACAGATTGAGGTGGGACAGAGAGAGGGAACAGAGAGACGGTGACATGGAGGGACCAGAGAGAGGGCAATGGGGGTCAGAGAGAGGGAGTACAGAGAGGGGGACAGAGGAAGGGCGGACAAAGGGAGGGGGAACAGAGAGACGGCTACAGAGAGGGGGCACAGAGAGTGGGGGAGATAGAGGGGGTCATAGAGAGGGAGGCAGAGAGAGATGGGGATATTGAGAGGGGGACAGAGCGAGCGAGACAGAGAGAGGTGACAGGGGGACAGTGAGAGGGGGACAGAGAGAGAAGGGGACAGAGAGAGGGGGGACAGGGAGAGGGTGGACAGGGAGAGGGGGGACAGGGAGAGGGGGAACAGAGAGAGGCGGGACAGAGCGGGGGGGACAGAGAGAGAGGGACAGAGAGACGGTGACAGAGACGGGGCAGAGAGAGGGCGACCCGGGGGCAGAGAGAGGGCGCGAACAGAGATAGGGGGACAGAGGGAGTGGGGACAGAGAAACGGTGACAGAGAGAGGGGGACAGTGTGCGGGGGAGATAGAGGGGGTCAGAGAGAGGGAGTCAGAGAGAGATGGGACAGAGAGGGGGAGCCAGCGAGAGAAGGACTGAGGGAGGGGGACAGAGAGAGGGGGGACAGAGAGAGGGGGGAGAGAGAGGGGACATAGAGCAGGTGGACAGAAAGAGGGGCACAGAGAGTGGGGGAGATAGAGGGGGTCAGAGAGAGGGTGACAGAGAGAGGGGTCATAGAGAGGGGGACAGAGATCGGGGAAAGGAGAGAGTAGGGGAGACAGGTGGGGCATGGGGGACTGAGAGAGGGGGACACAGAGATGGGGTCAGAGAGAGTGGTAATAGAGAGGGGCAGAAAGAGGGCGACTGATAGAGCGGGACAGAGGGAGGGGGACTGAGAGTGGGGGACAGAGAGAGGGGTACAGAATGGGGGAGAGAGAGAGGGTCAGAGAGAGAGGGTCAGAGAGAGCGGGACAGAGAGAGGGGGACAGAGAGGGGGGCAGAGAGAGAGGGGACGGACTGAGTGGGGTCAGAGGGGTGGGCAGGGGTGTACGGAGAGGGAGTGGACACAGAGAGAAGGGATAGAGAGGGGTGACAGAAAGAGATGGGTACAGAGAGAGCACGGGGACGGAGAGAGAGAGGGAAGAGAGAGTAGGGACAGAGAGACGGGGACACAGAGAGAGGTGACAGAGAGGGGACAGAGACAGGGCGACTAAGAGAGGGAGGGGCAGAGGGAGGGCGACAGAGAGAGGGAGGGACAGAGAGAGGGGGACAGAGAGTGAGGGGCACAGAGAGAGAGGGGAACAGATAGAGAGGAGGACAGAGAGAGAGCGGGAGAGAGGGAGAGGGTGGACAGAGAGAGAGTGGGGACAGAGAGGTGGGGACAGCGAGAGAGGGGGACAGAGAGAGAGGGGAAAGAGAGAGTAGGCAGAGATCTAGGGGGACAGAGGGGGCGACAGAGAGAGAGGGGGACAGAGAGAGAGGGGACAGAGAGAGGGGGACAGAGAGAGGGGGATTGAGAGAGAGGGGACAGATAGGGGGTCAGAGAGAGGAACACAGAGAGTCAGGGAGATAGAGGGTGTCAGAGAGAGTGGGACAGAGAGAGTGGGAGAGAGAGGGCGTCAGAGAGAGGGGGACAGAGATACGTGCACAGAGAGTCAGGGGGTCAGAGGGAGACGGACAGAGTCGGGGAGAGAGAGGATGGCAGAGAGAGAGGGTCAGAGAGAGCTGGGCAGAGAGTGGACAGAGAGAGGGCAACAGAGAGGGGGACAGAGAGCGGGGAGAGAGAGAGGGGTCAGACAGAGGAGGCAGAGAGAGAGGGGAACAGAGAGAGGGGGGACAGAGAGAGCGGAGTACATAGAGAGAGGGGGACAGAGAGGGGGGACAGAGAGAGGGGTGGACAGCGAGAGAGGGCGACAGAGAGAGGGGGCAGAGAGAGAGGGGACAGAGAGGGGGGACAGAGAGAGGGGGCAGAGAGAGGGTGATAGAGAGAGTGAGGGACAGAGAGAGGGGGACAGAGAGAGTGGGGAACAGAGAGAGTGGGGGACAGAGAGAGAGGGGACAGAGAAAGAGGGGGACAGAGAGAGAGAGAAAGGGACACAGAGAGAGGGAAGAGAGAGCGGGTGTGCAGTGAGAAAAGGTACCATCCCACTGACTGTATCCATCACTTCCATTTGGAAACAATAAAAATGTTGATTAAAGCGTGCCGAGCAGCAGAGTGACAGATGTTGTTGTGTGTCTTTGTGTTGGAGAAGCTGAGCTGGAGAGAGACAGACTCAGCCCCAAATCCTGGTCCTCAGGGAAGGGGAGGGCACCGGGCCCTGTGCTCAGGAGTTGGGTTTAACTCCCTCTGTACCCCCCCCCTCCAACCTGGCCTCCCCATTTCCTCTCCCCCACTCTTCCTCCTCAATTCTCTCCCTCTGTCTTGCTGTTTCAGCAACTCTCTCTTTCTCACCACCTCTCCCTTTTACTCTCCCTCATCCCCCTCTCTCTCACACCCCCAACCCAGATTTCTCCACCTGCCTCCACTCCTCCCTGTCCCCCTCCCCCTCTCTCTCCTGCCGTCTCTGTCTCTCTTCAATAATTCCGTCTCGACGCAATTTTCCCTCCTCCCATCTCCCACATCCCACATCCACCCTCCACACGCAGCCTCAACACCACCAATCCCCCAGACTCTGGGTCAGAGGGAGAGGGAAGAACCAGGGAGACAGAGGGTGTCAGAGAGAAAGGGAGGGTGGGAGAGATATTCAATCAAAGAGAAATGGAGGAAGGTGGGAAGGGAGAGAGACACTGAGGGAGGTGGATTGAGAGTAAGAGAAGGTGGAGAGAGAGTGAAGGAGCAGGGAGAGAGAGAGGGGCAAGAGGGAAATAGGGTGAGAGGGAGAGAGAGAGACAGGGGAGGAGATAATGAGAGGGACGAGAGAAAGGGGTGAGAGAGAGGGAGGGTGAGAGAGGGGGAAGAGAGGAGGAGAGAGGGGAAAGAGAGAGAGAGGGGAAGAGAGTGTGGGCAGAGAGAGAGTGGGGAGAGAGAGCGTTCGTGGAGAGAAAGTCGGGGAGAGAAAGTGGGGGAGAGAAAGAGGGGAAGGAGAGAGAGAGGGGAGAGAGAGCAAAGAGAGAGAGAGAGGTGGGAGAGAGAAAGAGGGGAAGGAGAGAGAGAGGGGAGAGAGAGCAAAGAGAGAAAGAGGTGGGAGAGAGAAGATGGGAGAGAGGAGGGGAGATAGAGGCGCGAAGAGAGAGGAGGGGGAGAGGAGGGGGGTCAAAGAGGAAGAAAGAGAGAGGAGGGAGGAGAGAGGAGGGGGAGAGGAGGGCGTGAGAGAGGGGAGGGAGAGTGAGAGAGGAGGGAGAGTAAGAGGGGAGGGAGATTAAGAGGGGAGGGCGAGAGAGTGGATGGAGAGAAAGGGGAGTGGAAGAGAGAGGGGAGGGAGAGTGAGAGGCGAGGGTGAAAGCGAGGGGAGGGCGAGAGAGAGAGGGGAGGGCGAGAAAGAGGGGAGGGAGAGAGAGGGGAGGGTGAGAGAAGGGAAGGAGAGTGAGGGGAGGTGGAGTGAGAGGGAAAGGAGAGTTGGGGGATGGAGAGAGACAGGAGGGAGAGAGAGGGGAGGGAGAGAGAGGGGAGGGCGAGACACGGGAGGGCGAGAGAGAGGGGAGGGTGAGAGAGAGGGGGTGAGAAAGAGAGAGAGTGAGTGAAAGAGAGCGTGAGTGAGAAAGAGAGCGCGGGTGAGAGAGAGGGCGCTGAGAGAGAGTGGATAGGGGTGAGAGGAGTGTGAGAGTGAATGGGTGAGAGACAGAGGGGATGGGACAGAGAGAGAGAGAGACAGTGTGGTGAGAGAGAAGGGTGAGAGAGTGAGATGGGAGATAGAGAGAGAGGGAGAGGAGGGTAAGAGAACCGGGGGTGAGAATGAGAGAGTTAGTAAAAATAGAGAGTGTAAGTGAGAAAGAGAGAGCGTGAGTGAGAAAGAGGGAGCGTGTGTGAGAGAGGGGGTTGAGAGAGGGGGTGGGGGTGATACGGGTTGAGGGATAAGGGGTGATTGAGAGAGAGAAAGTGGGGAGGAGGTAATAGAGCGAGTGGAGAGAGAAGGAGAGGGTGTGAGAGAGAGAGAGTGGGTGAGAGAGAGGGGTTGAGCGAGAGGAGTGAGAGGGGAGGGGTTAGAGAGAGAGCGAGGGGTAAATAAGAAAGGATGTGAGTGATGGAGAGGGGTGAGGGGTGAGAGAGGGAGGGGGTGAGGTGGTGAGAGGGGGTGAGAGAGAGTGGGGTGAGAGATGGAGATGAGAGGGGGTGAGAGAGGGGGTGGTGAAAGAAGGTGTGAGAGTGGGGGAGAGATAGGGGAGAAAGACGGGGAGAGAGAGCAGGACAGAGAGTGGGGGAGAGGGGGTGGAGAGAATGGGTGTAGAGGGGGGAGAGAGTGGGGGAGAGAGTGGGGAGAGAGAGAGGAGAGAGAGGGGTGGGGGAAGAGTGGAGAGAGAGGGAGGAGAGAGAGAGGGGAGCAAGAGACTGGGGTGGGAGAGAGAGGGGTGAGACAGAGGGGGTGAGGGAGTGAGGGTGAGCGAGAGTGGGTGTGTGAGAGAGAGGGGGTGTGAGAGAGAGAAGGGGTGTGAGAGAAAAAGGGTGTGAGAGCGAGAAGAGGTGTGAGAGAAAGAAGGGGTGTGAGAGAGAGAAGAGTTGTGAGAGAGAAGGGGTGTGAGAAATAGGGGGTGGAGAGAGAGAGTGGGGTGAGAGAGTGAGATGGGATGGAGAGAGAGGGGGTGTGAGAGACAGAGGGAGATGGAGGGGAGGGAGAGGGGGTCAGAGAGAGGGGAGAGAGAGGGTTTGGGAGTGAGAAGGGGTTGAGAGAGAAGGGGTGATTGAGAGAGAGAAAGTGGGGGTGTCAGAGAGTGGAGTGAGAAGGAGAGGGTGTGAAAGAGAGAGTGTGTGATAGAGAGGGGGTGAGCGGGAGGGGTGAGGGGGGAGGGGTTAGAGAGAGACAGCGCGGGGTAAGAGAGAAAGGGTGTGAGAGAGGGAGCGTATGAGGGAGTGAGAGAGGGAGGAGGGGTGAGATGGGGTGAGAGAGAGAAGGGTGAGAGAGTGGGGATGAGAGAGTGAGGAGATTTGAGAGGGGGGTGAGAGACACAGGGTGTGAGAGAGAGGGGTGAGAGAGAGGGGATGAGAGACAATGGATGATTGAGAGAGAAAGTGGGGAGGGAGGAAGAGGGAGAGTGGAGTGAGAAGGAGAGGGTGTGAGAGAGAGTGGGTGAGAGAGAGGCGTGAGAGAGCGAGGGGTGAGAGAGAGGGGGCTGAGAGAGAGGGGGTGGGAGAGAGAGGGGGTGGGAGAGAGAGAGCTGGGCGAAAGGGTGGTGAGAGAGAGGGGAGTGAGAGAGAGCGGGGTTTGAGATAGAGAGGGGTTGAGATAGAGAAGGGGGTAAGAGAGAGCGAAGGAGAATGAGAGTGAGAGAGTGAGAGAAGGGTTGAGAGAGAGTAGTTGAGAGAGATGGGGGAATTAAGGGGAAATAATGTTTGAGACAGAGAGTGAGACGTGTGCGAAGGGAGAGAGTGGGGTGAGAGAGTGAGCATGGGGTGAGGGAGTGAGTGGGGTGAGAGAGTGAGATGGGAGTGAGAGAGAGGGGGTGTGAGAGACAGGGGAGAGAGGGGGTAAAGAGTGGGGTGCAAGAAAGGGGGTAGAGAGAGGGGAGAGAGAGAGCGAGAGAGAGAGGAGTTGAGAGAGAGGGCGTGAGAGAGAGAGAGGTGTGAGAAAGAGAGCGAGTGAGTAAAAAAGAGAGAGAGTGTAAGTGAGAAAGAGAGATTGTGAGTGAGAAAGAGAGAGGGTGGGGTGAGAAGGGGTTGAGAGAGAAGGGGTGGGAGACAGAAAGGATGGGACAGAGAGAGAGAGAGACTGTGGTGAGAGAGGGGTGAGAGAGTGAGAAGGGAGTGAGAGGTGGTGAGAGAGAGGGCTAAGAGAGAGGGAGTGAGATAGAGGGAGGTGGAAGAGAGAGAGAGGGGTGAGAGACAAGGAGTGATTGAAAGAGAAAGTGGGGAGTGGGTAAGAGAGAGAGTGGAGTGAGAAGAAGAGGGTGAGAGAGAGAGTGGCTAATAGAGAGGGGTGAGAGAGCAAGGGGTGAGAGAGAGGGGTTGAGAGAGAGTGGGGGTGAGAAAGAGGGGGGTGGGAGAGAGAGAGGGGTGAGAGAAAGAGCTGGGTGAGAGGCCGGTGAGAAGGACAGGTAAGAGTGAGTGACAGAGAGGGGGTGGGAGAGAGAGGCATTAAGAGAGAGAGGGAGTAAGAGAAAGGGAGTGAGAATGAGAGAGGGGATGAGAAAAAGGCAGAGAGATGGTGGGAGAGAGGACAGGGAGAAAGAGCGAGTGTGTGTGATTGTGTGAGAGGGGGGATGTGAAAGAGATTGGGGTTGAATGGAGGGGTGATGGAGAGAGGGGGAGAGAGAGGAGGAGAGGGGTGGATGTGAGAGAGCGAGGGGTTGAGAGAGATGGGGGTGAGAGACTGAGGGGGTGAGAGAGTGAGGGGATGAGATTGAGGGGGAGGGGGTGGTGAGAGAGAGGGGGAGTGAGGGAGAGAGTGAGAGAGAGGGGTGAGAGAGAGGTGTTGACAGAGAAAGAGAGGGGTGAGAGACAGTGTGATAGAGAGTGGTGAGAGAGAGGGGTGAGAGAGATGGAAAGAGAGAGGGGTGAGAGAATGAGGGGATGAGAGAGTGAGGGGGTTTGAGCGAGGGGGTGTTGAGGGGTGGTCAGAGAGAGGGGTGAGAGAGAGGGGTTGAGAGAGAGGGGTGAGAAAGAGGGGGTGGGAGAGAGAGAGGGATGAGATAAAGAGCTGGGTGAGAAGGCAGTGAGAGGGAGAGGTAGGAGTGAGTGTCAGAGAGGGGTTGGGAGAGAGAGGCATTAAGAGAGGGAGGGAGTGAGAGAGAGGGTGTGAGGAGGAGAGAGAGAGGGGATGAGAAAAAGGCTGAGAGATGGTGGGAGAGAGGACAGAGAGAAAGAGCGACTGTGTGTGAGAGTGTGTGTGAGGGGGGATGTGAAAGAGATTGGGTGGGAGAGAGAAGGGTGACGGAGAGGGAGTGAGAGAGAGGGCTTGACAGAGAAAGAGAGGGGTGAGAGAGAGTGTGAGAGAGAGTGGTGAGAGAGAGGGGTTGAGAGAGAAAGAGAGGGGTGAGAGAGATGGGAAGAGAGAGGTGTGAGACAATGTGGGGATGAGAGAGTGAGGGGGTTTGAGCGAAGGGGTGTTGAGGTGGTGTCAGAGAGGGGGGTGAGAGAGAGAGGGGTGCGAGAGTGAGAGGGTGGAAGAGAGGGGGTGGGAGAGAGAGGGGATGAGAGACAGAGAGATGGGTGAGAGGGAAGTGAGAGGGAGAGGGGGAGTGAGTGACAGAGAGGGGGTGGGAGAGAGAGGGGGTGAGAAAGAGGCAGAGAGATGGTGTGAGAGAGGGAGGGATGAGAGAGCGAGGGTGTGTGAGAATGTGTGCGAGAGAGGGGGATGTGAAAGTGATTGCGGTGGGAGAGAGAGGGGTGACGGAGAGAGAGGGGAGAGAGAGAGGGGAGTGAGAGAGAAATGGAGTGAGAGAGAGGGGTGAGAGAGACGGGTTGACAGAAAAAGAGAGGGGTGAGAGACAGGGTGTGAGAGAGTGTGATGAGAGAGAGAGGGGTTGATAGAGAAAGAGAGGGGTGAGAGAGAGAGGGGAAGAGACAGAGGTTGTGAACGAAGGGGCTGAGCGGAGGAGGGGTTAGAGAGAGAGTGCGGGGTAAGAGAGAAAGGGAGCAGGGTGAGGGGGTGAGAGAGGGAGGAGGGGTGAGAGGGGGTGACAGAGAGAGGGGTGAGAGAGAGGGAATGAGAGAGTGAGGGGTTTAAGAGAGGGGTCGTGAGAGAGGAGTGGTGAGAGACACAGGGAGTGAGAGAGGTGTGCGAGAGAGGGGGTGAGAGAGCGAGGGGTGAGAAAGAGGGTTTGAGAGATAGAGAGGGGGTGAGAGATAGAGGGGGTGAGAGACAGGGAGTGAGAGAGAGGGGGGTGAGAGAGAGGTGTTGATAGAGAAAGACAGGGGTGAGAGAGAGAGGGGAAGAGAGAGGGGTGAGTGAGAGGGTGAGAGAGTGAGAGGATGAAAGAGTGAGGGGATGAAAGAGTGAGGAGGTTTGAGCGAGGGGGTGGTGATGGGGGACTGAGAGAGAGAAGAGGGTGAGAGAGAGAGAAGGGGGTGAGAGAGAGAGGGGAGTGAGAGAGATGGGAGAAAGAGGGGTTGAGAAAGATTGGTTGAGAGAGAGGAGGTGAGGGGGAAACAGAGAGAGAGAGAGACGGAGAGAGTGCGACAGACAGAGAGAGAGATAGAGCAAAAGTGAAAGAGAAGAGGTGAGGGAGGTAGGATGGACTGAGAGATAGGGAGAGAGAGAAAGTGAGAGTGACAGGCAGAGAGAGCATGACCGACAGAGAGAGAGAGCTCGAGCGAGAGAGACCGTGAGATAAGAGAGAGAGGGAGGCAAGAGAGAGGGAGAGACGCAGATAGAGAGAGACAGCGTGAGAAGAGGGTGAGAGAGTGAGAGCAAGAGGAAGAGAGCAAGCGGAAGACTGAGAGAGAAAGGATGCGAGACACACAGAGAGAGAGAGGGGTGTGAGAGAGTGGAGCGAGAGAGGGGGGCGAGAGAGGGGGCGGGATGGAAAGGGTGCGGGATTGGGAGCAGAGAGAGGGCGCAGAAAGGGGGAGAGAGGGGGCAGACTGAGTGTGAGAGAAGGGTGAGAGAGATGGGGAGAGAGATGGGGAGAGAGATGTGAAGAGAGAGGGAGAGAGAGGGGGAGAGAGGGGGGAGGGGGGAGACGGGAGTGACAAAGAGGTGTTGTGAGAGAGGGGGTGAGAGAGAAGAAGTGAGAGAGCAAGGGTAAGAAACAGGGGTGTGAGAGAGAGAAGGGGTGTGAGAGAGAACGGGTGTGAGAGAGAAGGGGTGTGAGACAGTGGGGGTGGGAAAGAGAGAGAGAGAGACGTGGGCTAAGAGAGAGAGAGTGGGGTGAGAGAGTGAGAGTGGGTAGAGAGAGTGAGATGGGAGTGAGAGAGAGGGAGTGTGAGAGACAGGGGAGAGAGGGGTAGTAGAGAGTAGGGGCAAGAGAGGGGGTAGAGAGAGGGGAGAGAGAGGGAGAGAGAGAGTGAAGAGAGAGGAGTGGAGAGAGAGGGGCTGAGAGAAAGAGGGGGTGAGAAAGAGAGAGAGTGAGTGAAAAAGAGAGAGACTGAAAGTGAGAAAGAGAGAGCGTGAGTGAGAAAGACAGAGCGAGTGAGAGAGAGGGACTGAGAGAGAGGCGGTGAAAGATAAGGGTTGATTGAGCGAGAAAAAATGGGGAAGGTGTAAGAGAGAGTGTGGAGTGAGAATGAGAGGGTGTGATGGAGAGAGTGGGTGAGAGAGAGGGGGTGAGCGAGAGGAGTGAGAGGGGGAGGGGTTAGAGAGAGAGCGCGGGGTAAGAAAGAAAGGGTGTGAGAAGGGATGAGAGAGAGGGGATGAGAGAGAGAGAGGGTTTGAGACAGAGAGAGGGCGTGAGAGATTGAGGGTGTGAAAGAGTGAGGGGATGAGAGAGTGAGGGGGGTTGAGAGAGAGGGTGGTGAGAGAGACGGGGTGAGAGAGAGATGGAATGGGAGAGAGGGCTGAGAGAGAGAGGTGGGTGAGAGAGTGAGGGTGTGAGAGAGTAAAGGGATGAGAGAGTGAGGGGGTTTGAGAGAAGGGGCGGTGAGAGAAAAAGGGAGTGAGAGAGGGAGTGTGAGAGAGAGGGGTGAGAAAGCTAGGGGTGAGAGAGGGGATGAGAGAGAGGGGTGAGAGAGAGAGGGGCTTGAGAGAGAGGGGGGTGGGGGGTGAGAGAGAGAGGCTAGAGAGAGGGCGGTGGGAGAGAGTGGGGGTGAGAGAGAGATGGATGGGTGAGAGGGTGGTGAGAGGGAGAGGTGGGAGTGAGTGACAGAGAGGGCGTGGGAGAGAGAGGTGTGACAGAGAGGGGGGTCAGAGAGAGGGACGAGAATGAGAGAGAGAGGATGAGAAAGAGGCAGATAGATGGTGGGAGAGAGGGAGGGGCTGAGAGAGCGAGGGTGTGTGAGAGTGTGTGCAAGAGAGGGGGATGTGAAGGAGATTGGGGTGGGAGAGAGAGGAGTGACGGAGAGGGGGGGAGAGAGAGGGGTGAGTGAGAGATGGAAGTGTGAGAGAGAGAGGGTTGAGAGAGAGGGGGATGAGAGACTGAGGGGGTTAGATAGTGAGGGGATGGGAGAGTGAGGGGGTTTGAGAGAGGGGGTGGTGAGAGAGAGGGGGGAGAGAGCGAGGGATGAGAAAGGTGGTTAGAGAGAGAGGGGGGTTGAGAGAGTGAGGTGTGTTGAGAGAGGGGTGGAGGGTGAGAGTGAGAAGGGAGAGAGAGAGGGGTTGACAGAGAAGGGTTGAGAAAGTGAGGGTGTGAGAGAGTGAGGGGATGAGAGAGTGAGGGGGTTAGATAGTGAGGGGATGGGAGAGTGAGGGGGTTGAGAGAGGGGGTGGTGAGAGAGAGGGGTTGAGAGAGAGCGCGGTTGACAGAGAGGGGTTGAGAGAGAGAGGGCGTGAGAGAGTGAGGGGATGAGAGAGTGAGGGGATGAGAGAGTGAGGGGGTTTGAGAGAGGGGGTGGTGAGAGAGAGGGGTGAGAGAGCGAGGGATGAGACAGGTGGTTAGAGAGAGAGGGGAGTTGAGAGAGTGAGGTGTGTTTAGAGAGAGGGGTGTAGGGTGAGAGTGAGAAGGGAGAGAGAGAGGGGTTGACAGAGAGGGGTTGAGAGAGTAAGGGTGTGAGAGAGTGAGGGAATAAGAGAGTTAGGGGGTTTGAGAGAGGGGTGGTGAGAGAGAGGATGAGAGAGCGATGGGGTGAGAAAGAGGGGTTGAGAGAGAGGGGGTGAGAGAGAGAGGGGTGTCGAGAGAGAGGGGGGTGGAAGATGAGAGAGAGAATGGTGAGAGAGAGGGTTGAGAGAGAGGGGGTGAGAGACTGAGGTGCTGAGAGAGTCGGGATGGGAGATTGAGGAGTGTTGAAAGAAGGGGTGCTGAGAGAGGGGGTTGAGAGAGAGAGGGAGTGAGAGTGAGGGGTGAGAGCGTGACAGACAGAGATAGAGAGAGCACAAGCGAGAGAGCGCAAACGAGATAAACCGTGAGATAAAAGAGAGGGAGGCAAGAGAGAGGGAGAGATGCAGGGAAAGAGAGAGAGCGTGAGAAGAGGGTGAAAGAGTGAGAGAGACCAAAAGAGGAAGTGAGCGAGCAGAAAAGTGAGAGAGAGAGAGAGGATGCGAGAGAGAGAGAGAGAGGATGCGAGAGAGAGAGAGGGGGTGAGAGAGGGGTATGAGAGAGAGAAGGCAAGAGAGGAGGGGAGAGAGGAGGAGAGAGATGGGGCGAGGGAGGGGGTGGGGAGAGGGAGAGGGGCGGGATTGGGGGCAGAGAGAGGACGCAGAGAGGGGGGACAGAGAGGTGGCAGAGAGAGGGGGAGAGAGTGTAGGAGAGGGGGAGAGATGCGGTGAGAGAGAGGGGGATTTAGAAGGAGAGAGAGAGACGGGGAGACAGAGGGGGTGGGAGAGAGAGAGAGACGTGGGGGAGAGAGAGTGAGAGTGGGGTGAGCGAGTGAGATGGGAGTGAGAGAGAAGGGATGTGAGAGACGGGGGAGAGAGGGGGTAGAGAGCGTGGGTCAAGAGAGGGGAGAGAGAGGGGAGAGAGGAGTTGAGAGAGACGGGGTGAGAGAGAGAGAGGGGGTGAGAAAGAGAGAGAGTGAGTGAAAAAGAGAGAGTAATTGAGAAAGAGAGAGCGTGAGTGAGAAAGAGAGAGCGGGTGAGAGAGAAGGGTGAGAGAGAGGGGGTGGGGTGAGAGGGGGGTGAGAGAGAAGGGGTGAGAGACAGAGAGGTGGGACAGAGAGAGAGAGACTGTGGTGACAGAGAGAGAGGGGTGAGAGAGTGAGATGGGAGTGAGAGAGGGGGTGTGAGAGAGGGATAAGAGAGAGAGAGGGAGTGTGAGAGAGGGGTAAGAGAGCAAGGGGTGCGAGAGAGGGGGTTGAGAGAGGGGGGTGAGAGAGAGGGGTTAAGAGAGAGAGGGGTTGGGGGTGACAGAGAGAGCACGGAGTAAGAGAGAAAAGGTGGGAGAAAGGGAGAGGGGTGAGGGGGTGCGAGAGGGAGGAGGGGTGAGAGAGAGGGGATGAGAGAGTGAGGGGTTGAGAGAGAGATGGGGGTGAGAGAGAGCGGAGTGAGAGAGAGGGGGGTGAGAGAGAGAGGAGTGAGAGCGCGGTTGAGAGAGAGAGAGGGGTTGAGAGAGAGGGGTTGAGAGAGAGACGGGGAAAGAGGGGGTGAGAGAGACAGAGAGGGTTAGTGAGACAGGGGAGAGAGAGGGGTTGAGAAAGATGGGTTGAGAGAGAGAGGAGGTGAGGGGGAGGACTGAGAAAGAGAGACGGAGAGAGAGCGCGACAGACAGAGATAACGATAGAGCAAGAGTGAGAGAGAAGAGGTGAGAGAGGTAGGGTGGACTGACAGAGAGCGAGAGAGACAGACAGAGAGAGCATGAGCGAGAGAGAGAGAGCGAGAGAGACTGTGAGATAAGAGAGAGAGGGAGGCAAGAGAGAGGGTAAGAGGCAGGGAGAGAGAGAGCGCGTGAGAAGAGGGGGAGAGAGTGGGAGATAGAGAGATCAAGAGGAAGAGAGTGAGCAGAAGAGTGAGAGAGAGAGGATGCGAGAGAGAGGGGTGCGAGAGAGGGGGGCGAGAGAGGAGGGGAGAGAGTAGGGGAGAGAGGGGCGAGGGAGGGGGATAGAAGGGTGAGAGAGAAGGGGAGAGAGAGGAGAGAGAGAGGGGGAGAGAGGGGGGAGAGAAGGGAGAGAGAGAGGGAGAGAGAGAGGAGGAAGAGTGAGGGAGAGAAAGGGGACAGAGAGATGGGGAGAGGGGATTGTGAGGAGGAGAGAGTGGACGAGAAGGGGGAGAGGGGATGAGAGATGGGGCAGACAGAGTGGAGAAAGAAGGGTGAGAGAGAAGAGAAGAGAGAGGGAGAGAGTGGAGAGAGAGGGGGAGAGAGATGGGGCGGGGGTGTTGCGGGGGAAGGAGTGGAGTAGAGGGGGAGAGAGGGGGTGAGAGAGAAGGGAGAGAGGTGGTAAGAGAGAGGGAGTGAGAGAGAGAAGGGGTGTGTGAGAGAGAGAGAGAGAGAGTGGGGTGAGTGAGTGAGATGGGAATGATAGAGAGTGAGATGGGAGTGAGAGAGAGGGGATGTGAGAGACAGGGGGAGAGAAGGGGTAGAGATTGGGGGCTAGAGAGGGGGAGAGAGAGGGGGGAGAGAGAGGGGGAGAGGGATGGGGAGAGAGGGGGGAGAGAGAGGGGATGAAAAAATTGGGCAGAGAGAGGGGGAGAGAAGGGGAGTGAGAGGGTTTGAGAGAGGGGGTGAGAGAGAAGGAGTGAGAAAAAGAGAGAGAGTGTGATTAAAAAGAGAGAGATTGTAAGTGAAAAACAGAGAGTGAGTGCGAAAGAGAGAGCGGGTGAGAGAGGGGGATGAGAGAGAGGGTGAGGAGGTGAGAGGGGCGTGAGAGAGGGGGGTGATTGAGAGAAAGAAAGTGGGAAAGGGATAAGAGAGAGAGTGGAGTGAGGAGAGGGTGTGAGAGAGAATGGGTGAGAGAGTGGGGGTGAGCGAGAGGTGAGAGGGGGACGGGTTAGAGAGAGAGAGCGAGGGGTAAGAGAGAAGGGGTGTGAGAGAGGGAGAGGGGGTGAGGGGGTGAGAGAGAAATGCTGAGAGAGGGGGTTGAGAGAGAGGGGTGAGAGAGTAAGGGTTGGAGAGATTAAGGGGATGAGAGAGTGAGCTGGGTTGAGAGAGGGGGTGGTGAGAGATGGGGGGCTGAGAGAGGGGGAGAGAAGGGTGAGAGAGGGGTGAGAGAGAGGGGTGAGAGAGGGGTTCAGAGAGAGGGGTTGAGAGAGAGAGAGGGATTGAGGGAGAGAAGGGGGTGAGAGAGAGAGACGAGGTGAGAGAGAGTGGAGAGAGAGGGTTTGAGAGAGAGTGTGAGAGTGTGAAAGACGGGTTGAGAGAGAAGGGGTAGAGAGATGGGTTGAGAGAAGGAGAGAGGATGAGAGAGAGGGGTTAAAGAGAGAGAAGAGTTGAGAGAGAGGATTGAGGGAGAAAAGGGAGTGCGAGAGGGAGAGACGGGGTGAGAGAGAGAGAGTGGAGAGAGAGAGGGGTTGAGAGAGAGTGGGGGAGTGCGAGAGAGAGGGTGAGAGAGGAAGAGAGGATGAGAGAGAGGGGTTAGAGAGAGAGGGTGAGAGAGAGGGGGTGGGAGAAAGGGAGGGGTGGTTGAGGGTGTGGGGTGAGTGAGAGAGGCGATGTGAGGGGGTGAGAGAGAAAGGGGTAGAGACAAAGGGGGACTAAGAGTGGGTCGGAGAAAGACTGGAGGTGAGACAGAGAGGGGCTGGGAGAAAGGGCATGGGAAAGAAAGGGTTTGAGAGAAATGGGGTGAGAGTGAGATGGGGTGAGAGAAAGAGGAAGTGAGAAGGAGAGAGAGGGGATGAGAAATAGACAGAGGGAGAGAGGGAGGGGGTGAGAAGAGAGGAGTATGAGAGAGAGGTGGTGTGAGAGAGATTACGGGTGAGGATGTAAGAGAGAGAGAGTTTGGAAAAGAGAGAGAGGAGTGAGAGAGAGCGAGTGAGGGGGTGAGGGAGAGGGGGTGAGAGAGAGCGGGGTGTGAGAGAGAGAAGGGTGAGAGAGAGAGAAAGCAAGGGGTGAGAGAGTGCGGGTGAGAGAGTAGGTTGAGAGAGAGGTTGTGGGGGTGAGGGGGGTGGGTGAGAGAGAAGGGGTGATTGAGAGAGTGAGAGAGAGCGGGTGAGAGAGAGGGGTGACAGAGAAAGGGGTGAGAGAGAGAGTGGTGAGAAAGAGAGAGAGGGCTGGGAAAGGGAGAGGGGGAGAATGAGAGAGGGGAGAGAGAGAGGCTGAGAATGAGAGAGAGGGAAGAGAAAGAGAGGGGGTCAGAGAAAGAGTGAATGTGTGGGGGGGTTGAGAGAGAGGAAGTGGGAGAGAGAGTGGGAGAGACAGGGGGTGAGAGAGAGGGGTTAAGAGAAAGACGGACAGTGAGAGAAAGAGGGATGAGAGAGATGGGACGTGAGAGAGAGAGCGAAAGGGGTGAGAGACGGGGTGAGATAGACAGTGAATGAGGGGCTGAGAGAGAGAGAGAGAGAACGAGTGAACGGATGAGAGAGTTAGAGAGGTGTGAGGGAGAAGGGGTGAGAGAGTGGGCGCTAGAGAGAGACAGTACGAGACCAAGGAGGAGGGAGGAAGGATGGAGTCAAAAGAGAGAGAGAAATGGGGTGAACGAGAGAAAGAGTGCGCGAAAGAGGGAGTATACAGAGAGAGAAAGAGAGAGAGAGCGGGGGTGTGAGACAGACCGCAAGAGGGAAGGGGATTGAGAGAGAGAGAAAAAGGGAGCGAGAGACAGAAGGCAATAGAGTGTGAGAGAGAGGGGGATGAAAGAGAGGGCGGGGGAGAGAGAGGGTGAGAGAGACAGAGAGGTGGGTAAGAGAGAGAGGGTGTGAGCGGGGAAGATAGAGTGAAGGGGTGAGAGAGAGAGAGAGAGGGGTGCGAGGGTGTAAAGGGGAGAGAGGGTGAGGGGTGACAGAGAGGGGGTGAGAGTGAGTGGTGAGAGAGCAGGGTGGAGAGAGAGGGGGGTGGGAGAGAGAGAGAGGTGAGAGAGAGGGGCTGAGAGAGAGGGCTGAGAGACGGGGTTGAGAGAGAGACAGTGAGAGAGAGGGGATGAGAGAGATAGTGAGTGGTGACAGAGAGGGAGTGAGAAAGAGATTGGGTGAGAGAGAGAAGGGTGAGAGAGGAGGAGAGGTTGTGGAGAGAGGGAGGGGCGTGAGGGGTGAGAGAGTTGAAGGGTGTGAGAGAGAGACTGTATTAGAGAGGGGGAGACAGAGTGGGATGCTGGAGAGGGGGTGAGAGAGAGACAGGGGCTGAAAGAGAGGATGGCTGAGAGTGGGAGGGGATGAGAGAGATAGGGGCTGAGAGAGATATGGGCTGAGAGAGAGGGGGTGAGATAGGGAGAGCGTGAGAGAGGAGGGATGAGAGTGGGAGGGGGAAAGAGGGACGGGATGAGAGAGGGAGGGTGAGAGAGAGGGGTGTGAGAGAGAGGGGTGAGAGAGAGGGGTAGAGAGAGGGGTGAGAGGGGGCGAGGGAGGGTGTGAGAGAGGAGTGAAAGAGAGGAGTGAGAGAGGGGGCAGTGAGAGAGGGAGAGAGAGGGACGGGATGAGAGAGGGACGGTGAGAGAGAGAGGGGTGTGAGAGTGAGGGGTGAGAGACAGAGGTGAGAGAGAGAGGGTGAGAGAGAGGAGTGAGAGAGAGGAGTGAGAGAGGGGGAGAGAGAGGGAGAGAGAGAGGGAGAGAAGTTAAGTGAGTTAGAGTGGTGAGAAAGAGGGGGTGACAGAGAGAAGGGGTTGAGAGAGGGGGTTGAGAGAGAAGGGGTGTAAGAGGGGGTTGAGAGACGGGAGTGAGAGGGGGAGGTGGGTGAGGGTGTGGGGGTTTGGAGAGAGAGAGGTGTGTGAGAGAGAGCGGGGTGGGGGCGTGAGGTGGACTGAGAGAAAGAGGTGGGTGAGAGAGAGTAGGGGTGAGAGAGAGGTGTGAGAGAGATGGGGTAAGAGAGATGGGGTAAGAGAGAGAGAGAGGGAGTGAGAAGGAGAGAGGGGATGAGAAAGAGACAGAGAGAGGGTGGGAGAGAGGGAGGGATTGAGAGAGATGATGGTTAGAGAGAGTGGCGATGTGAGAGAGAACGCGTGAGGGATAATAGAGAGAAGGTTTGAGAGAGAGGGTAGAAAGAGAGGGGTTGAGAGAGGGGGATGAAAGCGAGGCGTGTGAGGGGGATGTGAGAGCGATGGGTGAGAGAGAGAGAGTTTGAGAGAAGGAGGAGAGAGAGATGGGGATGGGAGAGAGAGGGGTGAGAGAGAGAAGGGTTGAGAGAGATTGTAAGAGTGAGATGGGGTAAGAGAGAGAGCGAGTGAGAAGGAGAGAGAGGGGATGAGAAAGAGACAGAGAGAGGGTGAGAGAGAGGTAGGGAGTGAGAGAAAGAGAAGGGTAAGAGAGAGAGAGCGTGTGTGAGAGAGCGGGTGAGGCGTTGAAAAAGAGGAGGTTTGACAGAGAGAGAGAGAAGAGTGAGAGACAGAGCGGGTGAGGGGGTGAGAGAGAAAGAAGGGGTGAGAGAGAGAGAGGGTGAGAGGGAGGGGGTTTGAGACAGCAGGCAAGAGAGAGAGAGAGAGGGGATAAGGGGGGTGAAAGAGAGAGAGTGAGGGAGAGAGAAGGGGGCTATAGTGAGTGCAGGTGAGTGAGAGAGAGGGTGTGAGAGAGAGAGGATGTTGTGAGGGGGGTGTGAGAGACAAAGGGAGAGAGAGAAAGGGGGAGGAGACACAAAGGGGGAGAGAGAGTGGGTCAGAGAAAGAGTGGAGGCGAGACAGAAAGGGGGTGGGAGAGAAGATGTGGGGGGGAGAGAGAGATTGAGAGTGAGATGGGATGATAGCGAGAGGGAGTGAGAGAGAGAGAGGGTGGGAGACAGGGAGGGTGAGAGAGAGAGGGTAAGAGAGAGTTGATATGAGAGACAGTGTGGGTGAGAGGGTAAGAGGGAGAGGAGGTTTGAGAGAGGTGAGAGAGAGCGGGTGAGAGGGTGGGCTGATGAGGTAGGTGAGAGAGAGAAAGGGGTGAGAGAGAGGGGCTTCGAAAGAAAAAGGGTGTGAGAGAGAGGAGCTAAGAGAGAGGGTTGTTTGAGATCGAGCGAGAGAGAGCGGGTGAGTGAGACAGGGGATGGGGGTGTAATTGTGAGAGAGGGTGAGATAAGAGGTGTGAGAGACAGGGGGGTTGAGAGAGGGGATGGGGGTGTAATTGTGAGAGAGAGGGTGAGATAAGAGGTGTGAGAGAGGGGGAGTGAGAGAGAGGGGTGAGAAAGGGAGAGAGGGGTGAGATAGGGAGAGAGGGGTGAGATAGGGAGAGGGGGAGAGAGAGACAGGGAGAAAGAGAGGGGGTCAGAGAAAGAGTGGATAAAGGGGGGGTGAGAGAAGTGGTGAGGGAGTGGATGGTGAGAGAGAGGGAGCGAGAAGGAGGGAGAGGGGATGAGGAAGAGACAGAGAGGGGGTGAGAGAGAGGTTGGTGGGAGAGCGGGAAGGGAGAGGGAGGGTGAGAGAGAGGGGGCTGAGAGAGAGATGGGAGTGAGAGAGGGGGTTATTAGAGAGAGAGGGGTGAGAGAGAGAGGGTGACAGTGAGAGGGGGTAAGAGCGAGAGGGGTGTGAGAGAGAGTGAGAAGGAGGGAGAGGGGATTAGAAAGAGACAGAGAGAGGGAGGGAGTGTGAATGTGTGTGAGAGAGAGAGAGTGAGAGAGGGAGGTGAGAGAGAGGGGAATAAGAATAAGAGAGATTGGGGTGGGAGAGAGAGGGGGGTGACACAGAGAGAGGGTGAGGTGGTGAGAGAGGGAGTGAGGTGGGAGAGAGTGAGTGGGTTGAGAGATGGGGTTTGAGAGAGGGGTATGAGAGAGAGAGAGGTTGAGAGAGAGGGGAGAAGGAGAGAGGTGGTGAGAGGGGGGTGAGAGAGAGAGGGGGTGAGAGAGAGAGGGGTGAGAGAGAGGGGTGAGAGAGAGGGATGAGAGAGAGAGGGGGTGAGAGAGAGGTGGTGAGAGAGAGGGTGAGAGAGGGGTGAGTGGGGGCGATGTGAGAGAGGGGCAGCGAGAGAGAGTGGATGGAGAGGGAGTGAGAAAGAGAGGGGAGTGAGAGAGGGGGCAGTGAGAGAGCGGGGTGAGAGAGAGAGTGAGAGAGCGAGTTGGGGTGAGAGAGGGGGGATGAGAGGGAGAGGGTTGAGGGAAAGGGGAGTGAGGGGGGGTGAGAGAGAGGGGCGGTGACAGAGAGCGGGGTGAGAGAGAAAGTGTTGAAAGAGAGAGTGGGGGTGAGAGAGAGGGTGAGAGAGAGGGGATGAGAGAGAGGGGGTGAGAGAAAGTGGAGTGAGAGAGGGGGTTGAGAGAGAAGGGCAGTGAGAGAGAGCAGGATGAGGGAGAGAGGGGTGAGAGAGAGAGTGAGAGAGACTGGGAGTGAGAGAGAGGGTGTGTGAGAGAGGGAGGGGTGAGAGAGAGTGAGAGGAAGTGCGGGTGAGAGAGACGGGGTGTGGGAGAGGGGGTAGTGAGAGAGAGGGGGGTGAAAGTGAGGGGGTTGAGAGAGAAGAGCAGTGAGAGAGAGCAGGGTGAGGGAGAGAGGGGTGAGAGAGAGAGTGAGAGAGATGGGCGGTGAGAGAGTGGGGTGAGAGAGAGAGGGGTGAGAGAGAGTGAGAGGGAGTGGGGGTGAGAGAGATGGGGTGTGGGAGAGGGGGTAGTGAGAGAGGGGTGTGAAAGAGAGTGGTGGTGAGATAGAGGGGCGATGAGAGAGAGCGGGGTGAGAGAGAGAAGGGTGAGAGAGTGAGTGAGAGAGAGTGGGGCTGAGAGAGGGGTGGGTGAGAGAAAGGGGAGTTAGAGTGGGGGGTGAGAGATAGGGGCGGTGAGAGAGCGCGGTGTGAGAGAGAGAACGGAGAGAGAGTGAGTGAGAGAGAGTGGGGCTGAGAGATAGAGGGGTTTGAGAGAAAGGGGAGTTAGAGAGGGGCGTGAGAGAGAGGGGCGATGAGAGAGAGGGGTGAGAGAGGGGTGAGAGATAGAGAGACTGGAGGTGATAGAGGGTAGTTGAGAGAAAGGGGAGTTATTGGAGGGGTGCGAGAAAGAGGGTCGGTGAGAGAGAGCAGGGTGAGAGAGAGGGTGAGAGGGAGAGTGAGAGAGAGTGGGGGTGAGAGAGAGAGGCGTTGAGAGAGAAGGGTGAGAAAGAGATGGAATGTGAAAGACGGGGTGGGAGGGGATGGGAGAGAGTGGGAGAGAGAGGGGGAGAGAGCGGGTGTGAGGGGGGTGAGAGAGAGAGGGGTAAAAGAGAGATGGAGTGAGAAAGAAAGGGGTGAGACAGGGGTGTTTGAGAGAGAGAGAAAGAGAGGGGGTGAGAGAGAGAGGGGAAAATAGAGTGACGGGTTGAGAGAGAGGGGATGAGAGAGAGTGTGTGAGAGAAAGGGGCTCGAGAGAGACAGGGTGGGAGAGCGATGGGAATGGGAGAGAGAGGGGTGAGAGAGAGAGAAGGATGAGACAGAGAGGGGTGAGAGAGAGTGGGTGGAAGAGAGAGAGGGGTGGGAGAGAGTGTGGAATGAGAGAGAGGGGGTGAGAGAAACAGCGGGTGAGTGAGAGGGGGTGAGAGAGTGGGTGGGAGAGAGAGAGGGGTGAGACAGAGAGGGCGATGTGAGGGGCATGAGAGAGTAAAGGAGAGAGACAAAGGGGGTGTGAGAGTGGGTCAGAGAAAGAGTGTAGGTGGACAGAGAGGGGCTGGGAGAGAGGGCGTGGGAGAGAGAGGGATTGAGAGAGAGAGACGGTGTGAGTGAGTTGGGGTGAGAGAGAGAGACAGTGAGTGGGAGAGAGGGAGGGAGTGAGAGAGAGAGAACAGTAAGAGAGATAGGAGGTTTGAGAGCAAGAGAGAGAGGTGAGAGAGAAAGTGGGTGTGGGATTGAGAGGGGAGTGAGAGAGGGGTTTGAGAGAGAGAAGGGAGTGAGATAGAAAGGCTGAGAAAGAGAGAGGGGTGAGAGAGAAAGAGAGGGATGAGAGAGAGGGGGTAAGAGAGAGATGGTTTGAGAGAGCGAGAGAGAGCAGGTGGGAGAGAGAGGGGATGAGAAGTGTTAGAGAGAGAGAGTGAGATGAGAGGGTGAGGGAGAGAGAAGGGGGTGAGAGAGAGAGGGTGAGAGAGAGAGTGGGGTGAGAGAGAGCGCGGGTGAGTGAGAGAGAGGGGTGAGAGTGAGAGGGGGTGATGTGAGGGGGTGAGAGAGAAAAGGGGAGAGACAAAGGGGGAGAGACAAAGGGGGAGAGAAAGAGTGGAGGTGAGACAGAGAGGGGGTGGGAAAGAGGGCGTGGGATAGAGAGAGAGGGAGGAAGAGAGAGAGGTGGTTTGAGAGAGCGAGAGAGAACACGTGAGAGCGCGGGGGTGAGGGAGTGCGAGAGAGAAAGTGTGAGAGAGGGGGTAAGAGATGGGTTGAGGGGGGTGAGAGAGAGGGCAGTGAGAGAGAGAGGGTGTGAGAGAGGGGAGAGAGAGAGGGGGGGGGTTGAGGAGGTGAGAGAGAGAGAGGGGTGAGAGAGAGAGGGGAGAGATGAGAGAGGGAGCGGGGTGAGAGGGGTTGAGAGAGGAATTGGGCTGAATGAGACGGGGCTGAGAGACGGGGTGAGAGAGAGGGTGTGAGAGGAAAAGAGTGAGTGAGAAAGAGGGGCAGAGAGAGGAGATGAGAGATAGAGCTGGGTGAGAGAGAGGGGGTTGAGAGAGAAAGCGAGTGAGAGAGAAAGGTGGGTGTGAGAGAGAGAGGGGTGTGGGAGACAGAGAGAGTGAGAGATTAAGAGGGTAAGAGAGAGAGGGTATGAGAGAGGGGTGAGATGAGAGAGAGAGCATGGTGCGAGCGAGCGGGGACTGAGAGAGAAAGGGGCTGAGAGAGAGAGAGGGTGAGAGAAAGCGGGATGAGAGAGAGTGAGTGGGCTGAGAGAGAAAGGGGGTTGAGAGAGATAGGGGGTGTGGGAGAGAGGAGGTGGAGATAGAGGGGGTGAGAGAGATGGGATGAGAGAGAGGGGGTGAGAAAGAGAGGGGGAGAGAAAAGGGTGTGTGAGGGAGGGGGGAAGGGAGAGGTGAAAGAGAGGGGTGAGAGTAGGGTGAAGAGAGAGGGAGGAGAGAGGGGGAGGAGAGAGAGCGGATGAGGGGGTTTGAGAGAGAGGGTGAGATGAGAGGGTGAGAAAGAGGGATAGAGAGAGGAGTTGAGAGAGAGAAGGGTAAGACAGAGGGGGTGAGAGAGGGGGATGAGAGAGCGGGTGCTAGAGACAGAGGGGTGAGAGTGAGGGTGGGTGAGACAGAGAGGGCTGAGAGAGTGAGAGGTGTGAGAGATGAGAGTATTGAGAGTAGAACGGGGTAAGAGAGTGAGAGGGCTAAGAAAAAGAGGGTGTGAGAGAGTGAGAGAGAGTGAGGGGTGAGAGAGAGGGAAGAGAGAGGGAGTTGACAGATAGAGTGGGGTGAGGGAGAGGGGGGTGAGAGAGAGTGAGGGGTGAGAGAGAGGGAAGAGAGAGGGGGTTGACAGATAGAGTGGGGTGAGGGAGAGAGGGGATGTGAGAGAGAGAGGGGTGAAGCGAGGGGTGAGAGAGAGGGTGAGAGAGAGAGGGGTGTGAGAGTGAGGGGGTGAGAGAGATGGGATGTGAGAGGGGGTTGACAGATAGAGTGGGTGAGGGAGAGAGGGGATGTGAGAGAGAGGGGTGAGAGCGAGTGGTGAGAGAGAGGGTGAGAGAAAGAGAGAGGGGTGCGAGAGAGAGGGGTGCGAGAGAGAGGGGTGAGAGAGAGGAGGTGTGAGAGAGAGGGGTGTAAGAGAGAGGGGATGAGAGAGAGAGGGGTGAGAGAGAGAGAGGGATGAGAGAGAAGGGGTGAGATACAGAGGGGTGAGAGAGAGAGGCTGAAAGAGAGGGACTGGGGGATGAGAGAGGCAGTGAGAGAGAAGGTGTGTGAGAGGGAGGTGTGAGAGAGAGGGTGTGAGAGAGAGGAGGATGAGAGAGAGAGGGGGTTGAGAGAAAAGGGAGTGAGAGGGGGGTGAGAGAGAGGGGCGGTGACAGAGAGCGTGGTGAGAGAGGGGTGAGAGAGAGAGTGAGAGAGTGAGGGTGAGAGAGAGGGGGTGAGAGAGTGGTGAGAGAGAGTGGGGGTGACAGAGAGGGGGGATTAGAGAGAGAGGGTGAGAGAGAGAGAGGGGTGAGAAAAGGGGCAGTGAGAGAGGGGGTGAGAGAGGGGATGAGAGTGCGGGGGAGAGAGAGAGGGGTGAGAGAGAGGAAGTGTGAGAGAGAGGGGTGTAAGAGAGAGGGGGGTGAGAGAGAGAGAGGGATGAGAGAGAGGGGGTGGGATACAGAGGGGTGAGAGAGAGAGACTGAAAGAGAGGAACTGCGGGGTTGAGAGAGGCGGTGAGAGAGAAGGTGTGTGAGAGGGAGGTGTGAGAGAGAGGGTGTGAGAGCGAGAAGGGTGAGAAAGAGGGGTTGAGAAAAAGGGGAGTGAGAGGGGGGTGCGAGAGAGGGGCGGTGACAGAGAGCGGGGTGAGAGAGAGGGGTGAGAGAGAGTGAGAGAGTGAGGGTGAGAGAGAGGTGGTGAGAGAGGGGTGAGAGAGAGTGGGGGTGAGAGAGAGGGGATGAGAGAGAGAGAGAGGGGGATGAGAGAAAGGGGAGTGAGAGGGGGTTGAGAGAGAAGGTCGGTGAGATAGAGCGGGGTTAGAGAGCGAGGGGTGAGAGAGAGAGTGAGATAGAGTGGGGGTGAGAGAGAGGGGTGTGAGAGAGGGGGGAGTGAGAGAGATGGGCGGTGAGAGAGAGGGGCGGTGAGAGAGAGCGGGGTGAGCGAGAGAAGGGTGAGAGAGTGAGTGAGAGAGACTGGGGCTGAGAGAGAGAGGAGGGTGAGAGAAAGGGGAGTGAGATAGGGGGGTTGAGAGAGAGGGGCGGTGAGAGAGAGCGGGGTGAGCGAGAGAGGGGTGAGAGAAAGTGAGAGGGAGTGGGAGTGACAGAGAGGGGGTGTGAGAGAGGGGGTAGTGAGAGATAGGGGGTTCAGAGAGAGGGGCGGTGAGAGAGTGGGGATGAGAGAGAGGGGTTGAGAGAAAGGGTAGTGAGAGAGGGGGGTGAGAGAGAGGGGTGAGAGAGAGGGGTGGTGAGAGAGAGAGGGGTGAGAGAGGGAGGCGGTGAGAGAGAGAAGGGTGAGAAAGATATGGAATGTGAAAGAGACGGGTGGGAGGGGATGGGAGAATGTGGGAGAGAGAGGGGGAGAGAGGGGGCGTGGGCGGGGGTGAGAGAGAGGGGTAAAAGAGAGACGGAGTGAGAAATAGATGGTGTGAGACAGAGGTGGTGTGTGAGAGAGAAAGAGAGGTGGTGAGAGAGAGAGGGGGAGAGAGAGTGACGGTTTGAGAGAGAAGAGAGTGAGAAAGAGGAGTGTGAGAGAGAGGTTTCGAGAGAGAGGGAGATGAGAGAGAGGGGGATGAGAGAGAGGGGGGTTGAGAGAGAGTGTGTGTGAGAGAAAGGGGTTCGAGAGAGACAGGGTGGGAGAGCGACGGGAATGGAGAGAGAGGGGTGAGAGAGAGAGGAAGAAGGATGAGAGTGAGAGAGAGTGAGTGGGAGAGAGAGAGGTGGGAGAGAATGTGGAGTGAGAGAGAGTGGGGTGAGAGAAACAGCGGTGAGTGAGAGAGGGGTGAGAAAGAGAGAGGGGTGTGAGAGAGTGAGTGGGAGAGAGAGGGGTGGGAGAGAGAGTGGGGTGAGAGAGACAGCGGGTGAGTGAGAGAGAGGGGTGAGACAGAGAGGGCGATGTGGGGGCATGAGAGAGTAAAGGAGAGAGACAAAAGGAGAGAGACAAAGGGGGTGTGAGAGTGGGTCAGAGAAAGAGTGGAGGTGAGACAGAGGGGCTGGGAGAGAGGGCGTGGGAGAGAGAGGGATTGAGAGAGAGAGACGGTGTGAGTGAGGTGGAGTGAGAGAGAGAGAGAGAGACAGTGAGTGGGAGAGAGGGAGGGAGTGAGAGAGAACAGTAAGAGAGATAGGAGGTTTGAGAGCAAGAGAGAGAGGTGAGAGAGAGAGAATGGGTGTGGGGTTGAGAGGGGAGTGAGAGAGGGGTTTGAGAGAGAGAAGGGAGTGAGATAGAAAGGCTGAGAAAGAGAGAGGGGTGAGAGAGAAAGAGAGAGGGGGTCAGAGAGATTTTTTTGAGAGTGCGACAGAGAGCAGGTGAGAGAGAGGGGAAGAGGGGTGTGTGAGAGAGAGGGTGAGATGCGAGGGTGAGGGAGAGAGAAGGGGAGGGAGAGAGAGGGTGAGAGAGAGTGGGGGTGAGAGAGAGCGCGCGGGTGAGTGAGAGAGAGGGGTGAGAGACAGAGAGAGGGGGTGATGTGAGGGGGTGAGAGAGAAAGGGGGAGAGACAAAGGGGGAGAGAAAGAGTGGAAGTGAGACAGAGAGGGGGTGGGAAAGAGGGCGTGGGGGGTAAGAGAGAGAGGTGGTTTGAGAGAGCGAGAGAGAACACGTGAGAGAGCAGGGGTGAGGAGGTGGGAGAGAGAGGGTGTGAGAGAGGGGTGTGAGAGATGGGGTGAGGGGGTTGAGAGAGAGGACAGTGAGAGAGAGAGGGTGTGAGAGATGGTGTGATAGAGAGGGGCGGTGAGAGATGGGGTGAGGGGGTGAGAGAGAGGGCAGTGAGAGAGGAGAGAGAGAGAGTGGGGTTGAGGGGGTGAAAGAGAGAGAGAGGGGGTGAGAGAGAGAGGGGAGAGATGAAAGAGGGAGCGGGGTGAGGGGGGTTGAGAGAGGGGGTGAGAGAGGGGATGAGAGGAAAAGAGAGTGAGAAAGAGGGGGCAAAGAGTGGAGATGGTGAGGTAGAGCGAGGTGAGAGAGAGGGGGTTGAGAGAGAAAGGGAGTGAGAGAGAAAGGTGGGTGAGAGAGAGAGAGGGGTGTGGGAGACAGAGAGAGAGAGGGTGGGAGAAAGCTGGCTGAGAGAGAGCGAGTGGGCTGAGAGAGAAAGGGGATTGAGAGAGAGGGGGGGTGAGGGAGAGAGGGGGTGGAGATAGAGGGGGTGAGAGAGAGGGGATGTGAGAGAGGGGGTGAGAAAGAGAGGGGGAGAGAAAAGGGTGTGTGAGGGAGGGGGGAAGAGAGAGGGGGAGAGGGGAAGGAGAGGGCGAGAGATAGGGTGAAGAGAGGGAGGAGAGAGGGGAGGAGAGAGCGCGGATGGGGGTGTGAGAGAGAGAGGGTGAGATGAGAGCGTGAGAGAGAGAAGAGGGTAAGAGAGAGTGGTTCAAAGAGAGAGAGAGAAGGGTAAGAGAGAGGGGATGAGAGAGGAGGATGAGAGAGGGAGGTGCTAGAGAGAGAGGGGTGAGAGTGAGGGTGGGTGAGAGATTGGGGGCTGACAGAGTGAGAGGTGTGAGAGATGAGAGTGTTGAGAATAGGACGGGGTAAGAGAGTGAGAGGGATAAGAAAAAGAGGGTGTGAAAGAGTGAGAGAGAGTGAGGGGTGAGAGAGAGGGAAGAGAGAGGGGTTGACAGATAGAGTGGGGTGACGGAGAGGGGGGTGAGAGAGAGAGAGGGGGGTGAGAGAGAGCGTGCGAGAGAGAGGGGGGTTAGAGAGAGGGGGTGAGAGAGAGAGAGGGGTGTGAGGTTGTGAGGGGTGAGAGAGAGGGGATGTGAGAGAGGGGTGTATGACAGAGAGGGAGTGAGAGAGAGAGGGGTGAGAGAGGGGGCAGTGGGAGAGGGGGTGAGAGAGAGAGGGGTGAGAGAGAGGAGGTGTGAGAGAGAGGAGGTGTGAGAGAGAGGGGTGTAAGAGAGAGGTGGGTGAGAGAGAGGGGTGAGAGAGAGGGGGGATGAGAGAGAGGGGGTGAGATACAGAAGGGTGAGAGAGAGAGAAGAGCTGAAAGAGAGGGACTTGGGGGGTGAGAGAGGCGGTGAGAGAGAAGGTGTTTGAGAGGGAGGTGTGAGAGAGAGAGGTTGTGAGAGAGAGGAGGGTGAGAGACAGAGGGCGAGAGAGAGGGGTGAGAGAGAGAGGGGGTGAGAGAGAGAAGCGGTGTGAGAGAGAGGGGTAAGAGAGAGTGGAGTGAGAAATAGAGGGTGAGAGAGAGAAAGGGGCGTGAGAGAGACGGGGTTGAGAGAGAGGTGCGTGTGAGGGTGTGAGAGAGAGAGGGGCTGAAAGAGAGGGACTGGGGGTGAGAGAGGCAGTGAGAGAGAAGGTGTGTGAGAGGGAGGTGTGAGAGGGAGAGGTTGTGAGAGAGAGGGGTGAGAGAGAGAGGTGAGAGAGAGAGGGGTGAGAGAGAGGGGTGAGAGAGAGAAAGTGAGAGAGAGGGGTGAGAGAGAGGGGTGAGAGAGAGAGGGTGTGAGAGAGAAGCGGTGTGAGAGAGAGGGGTGAGAGGGTGAGAGAGAGAGGTGTGTGTGAGAGAGAGTGGTAAGAGAGAGTGGAGTGAGAGATAGCGAATGAGAGAGAGATGGGCGTGATAGAGACGGGGTTGAGAGAGAGGTGTGTGTGTGAGTGAGGGGGTGTGTGAGAGAGAGAGGGGCTGAAAGAGAGGGCCTGAGAGTGAGGGGGTGAGAGAGAAGGGGTGAGAGAGAAAGGGTGAGAGAGAGAGGGTGGGAGAGAGAGAAGTGAGAGAGAGAGGGGGGTAAAAAATGGAGGGGTAGGAAGAGAGGGTGAGAGAGAGGTGTGTGAGAGAGAGGGGTAAGAGAAAGAGGGTTGAGAGAGAGGGGGTGAGGCTGAGGGGTTGAGAGAGAGACAGGGGGTTGAGAGAGAGGTGTGTGAGAGAGAGATGGTGTGAGAGCGCGAGGGGCTAAAAGAGAGGGCCTGAGAGAGAGGGGGTGAGAGAGAGAGAGTGAGGGGGTGAGAGAGAGAGAGAGTGAGGGGGTGAGAGAGAGAGAATGTGAGAGAGAGTGAGGGTGTGAGAGTGAGGGTAGAGAGCGAGGGTGTGAGAGTGAGGGTAGAGAGCGAGAGGGGTGAGAGAAAGGAGAGTGAGAGAGAGGGTGTGAGAGAGAGTGAGGGGGTGTGTGAAAGAGAGAGTTTGTGAGAGAGGGAGGAGGAGAGATGAGAGAGCGGGGTGAGAGAGAAAGGGAGTGAGAGAGAAGGGGCCTGAGAGAAAGGGGTTGAGAGAGGAAAGGGGCTGAGAGAGAAAGGGGGTGACAGAGATGGGGTGCGAGAAAGAGGGGTGTGAGCGAAAGAGAGAGTGAGTGAGGGGCGCATAGTGCAGAGATGAGAGATAGAGCGGGGTGAGACAGAGGGGGTTGAGAGAGAAAGGGGGTGAGAGAGAGGGTGAAAGAAAGCGGGGTTGAGATAGAGGGATGAAAAGGGAGAGAGGGGTGAGAAAGGGAGAGAAGGGGGAGAACGAGAGCGGGTCAGAAAAAGAGTGGAGGTGAGGGGGTGAGAGAGAGGGAGTGGGAGAGAGGGGGTTGGAGAGAGAGGGGGCAAGAGAGAGGGAATGAGAGAGAGACGGTTAAGAGGGTGAGAGAGGGGAGGATGAGAAAGATCGGGGTGGGGGAGAGAGCGGGTGAGAAAGAGAAAGGGAGTGAGTGAGAGTGGGGAGAGAGAGGGGTGAGAGAAAGATGTAAGACAGAGAGGGGATGAAAGAGAGAGGGGTAAGAGAGAGAGAGGGGTGAGCGAGGGGTGAGAGAGAGGTGTGAGAGAGAGAGGAGGAGAGAGAGAGGTATGAGAGAGAGAGGTGTGTGAGAGAGAGGGGTGAGAGAGAGAGGGGTGGGGGTGTGAGAGAGGGAGTGTCAGAGAGAGACGGGTGAGAGAGGGTGTGAGGGTGAGTGAGAGACAGGGGCTGAGAGAGGGGGGTGAGAGAGAAGGAGAGTGGTGAGAGTGGGAGGGGGTAAGAGAGTGAGAGGGCTAAGAAAGAAAGAGGGTGAGAGAGAGGGGGGTGAGAGAGATAGAGGGGGTGAGAGAGTGGGGAAAGAAAGAGAAGGGTGAGAGGGTGAGAGAGGGAGGATGAGAAAGATCGGGGTGGGGAGAGAGCGGGTGAGAAAGAGAAATGTGGTGAGTGAGAGTGGGGGAGAGAGAAGGGTTGAGAGACATAAGGGGGTGGTTGAAAGAGAGAGGGGTAACAGAGAGAGGGTGAGAGAGAGAGGTGTGAGAGAGAAGGTGTGTGAAAGAGATCAGGGTGGGAGAGACTGGGGAGACAGAGAGGTCTGAGAGAGAGAGATCGCTGAGAGAGAGAGGTGAGAGAGAGAGGTGAGAGAGAAGCGGTGAGAGACTCTGAGAGAGAGATGTGAGAGAGGGGGAAAGAGAGAAAGAGGGGTGAGAGAGAGGGGGAGTGAGACAGATCGGAGTGGAAGGGAGAGCGGGTGAGAAAGAGAGAGGGGTGAGAGAGAGACAGGCAGAGAAAGAGAGGGTGAGAGAGAGAAGGTGAGAGAGAGGAGTGAGAGAGAGAGAGAGGAAGGATAAGAAAGATCGGGATAGGAAAGAGAGCGCGTGAGAAAGAGAAAGGAGGGGGAGAGAGTAGGGGAGAGAGGGGGGTGAGAGGGAGAGATTAGAAAGAGAGGAGAGTGAAAAAGACAGGGGTTAGAGAGAGGGGTGAGAGAGGGGGGTAAGAGAGAGAGAGGGGTGAGATAGGGGGGATGAGGAGAGGGGGTGTTAGAGAGAGAGGGGTGAGAGAGAGGGTGTGAGGGTGGGTGAGAGACAGGGGACTGAGAGAGAGAGGGGTGTGAGAGATGAGAGTGGTTACAGTGGGACGAGGTAAGAGAGTGCGAGGGCTAAGAAAAAGAGAGTGTGAGAGAGTGTAAGGGGGTGAGAGAGCGGGGAGAGAGAGGGTGTTGACAGATAGAGCAGAGTGAGGGAGAGAGGGGTGAGAGAGAGGGTGTGTGAGAGAGGGGGGTTAGAGAGAGACGGGGATGAGAGAGAGAGTTGTGAGACAGAGAGGAGGTGTGAGAGAGAGGAGATGTGAGAGAGGAGTGTAAGAGAGAGGAGGTTAGAGAGAGGGGTGAGCGAGAGGGTGAGAGAGAGAGGATGAGAGAGGGAGGTGTGAGAGAGAGGGGGTGAGAGCGAGAGGGTTGAGAGAGAAAGAGGCTGAAAGAGAGGGACTGAGAGAGGGGGTATTAGAGAGGCGGTGAGAGACAAGAGGTGTGAGAGGGAGGTATGAGAGAAAGAGGGTATGAGAGAGAAGGGGGTGAGAGAGAGAGGGTGAGAGAGGGGTGAGAGACAGGTCGGTGAGAGAGAGAGGGGTAAGAGAGAGGGGTGAGAGAGAGAGGGTGAGAGAGAGAGAGGGTGAGAGAGAGGGTGAGAGAGGTGTGAGAGAGAGAAGGGTGTGTGAGAGAGAAAGGGGTGAGAGAGAGAGGGATGAGAGACAGGTGGGTGAGAGAGAGAGGGGTAAGAGAGAGGGGTGAGAGAGAGAGGGTGTGACAGAGAGGCGGTGTGAGAGAGAGGGATAAGAGAGAGAGGGGAGAGAGTGAGGGGGGTGAGAGAGAGACAAGGTTGAGAGAGAGGTGTGTGAGAGGGAGGGGAGTGTGAGAGAGAGGGGCTGAAAGAGTGGGCGTGAGAGAGAGGGATGAGAGAGAAAGGGTGAGAGAGAAGGGATGAGAGAGAGGGTGGGAGGGAGAGAGGTGAGAAAGAGAGAGAGAAGTAAGAGAGAGAGCGGGGTAAGAGAGAGCACGGTAGGAATGAGGGCGAGAGAGAGAGAGGGGGATGTGAGAGAGAGAGGGGTGAGAGATAGAAGGATGAGAGAGAGGGATGAGAGAGAGGGGTGAGTGAGAGAGAGGAGTGAGTGAGAGAGAGAGGGGTGAGTTAGAGAGCGGGAGTAAGACAGAGACCGGGGTGGAAGAGAGAGTGGGTGTGAAAGAGACAGGGGGTGAGAGAGACAGGCTGAGAGAAAGAGAGAGAGAGGGTGGGGGTGAGAGAGGGGGGTGAGAGAGATCGGGGTGGAAGAGAGAGCGGGTAAGAAAGAGACGGGGTGAGAGAGCGACAGGCTGAATTAGAGAGAGGGTTAAGAGACAGAGGGTGAGAGAGAGGGTGAGAGGGAGGTAAGAGAGAGAGGGGTGAAAAAGATAGAGGGGCTGAGAGAGAGAGGGCCTGAGAGAGAGGGGGTGAGATAGAGAGAGGGGAAAGAGAGAGCGGTGTGAGAAAGAGAGAGAGTGAGTGAAAAAGAGAGAGAGTGTAAGTGAGAAAGAGAGAGCGTGAGTAAGAAAGAGAGAGCGGGTGAGAGAGAGGGGCTGAGAGAGGGGGTGAGAGACAAGGGCTGATTGAGAGAGAGAAATAGGCGAGGTGGTAAGAGAGATAGTGGAGTGAGAAGGAGAGGTTGTGATTGAGAGAGTGGGTGAGAGAGAGGGGTGAGCAAGAGGAGTGAGAGGGGGAGGGGTTAGAGAGAGCGCGGGGTAAGAGAGAAAGGGTGTGAGAGGGGATGAGAGACATGGGTGAGAGAGAGAGGGGGTGAGAGAGAGGGGGGAGAGTGAGGGTTTGAGAAAGAGAGAGGGCGAGAGAGATTAAGGGTGTGAGAGAGTCAGGGGATGAAAGAGTGAGGGGGTTTGAGAGAGGGGGTGGTGAGAGAGAGGGGGTGAGAGAGAGATGGAGTGAGAGAGAGGGGTGAGAGAGAAGGGTTGAGAGAGACGGTTTGGGAGAGAGAGGGGCTGAGAGTGAGAGGGGTGAGAGAGACAGGGGGTGAGAGAGAGAGAGAGGGGGGTTGAGAGAGGGGGGGTTGAGAGAGAGGGGATGGGGTGAGAGAGAGAGATAGGTTAGAGAGAGGGAGGTGGGAGAGAGAGAGGGGTGAGAGACAGAGGGGTGAGAGAAAGATAGGTTCGAGAGAGGGAGGTGGGAGAGAGAGGTGTGAGAGAGAGAGGGGTGAGAGAGAGAGATAGGTTAGAGAGAGGGAGTTGGGAGAGAGAGGGAAGAGAGAGAGGGGTGAGAGAGTGAGAGGGTGGAAGAGATGGGTTGGGAGAGAGAGGGGGTGAGAGAGAGAGCTGAGTGAGAGGGCGGTGAGACGGAGAGGTGGGAGTGAGTGATAGAGAGGGGGTGGGAGAGAGAGGGGTGAGAGAGAGGGGGTGAGAGAGAGTTGGTCAGAGAGAGGGAGCGAGGAGGAGAGAAAGGGGATGAGAAAGATGCAGAGAGATGGTAGGAGAGAGGGAGGGGGTGAGAGAGCGAGGGTGGGAATGAGAGAGTGAGAGGGGTGTGAGAGCGATAGACATAGAGAACGATAGAGCAAGAGTGAGAGAGAAGAGGTGAGAGAGAAAGGGTGGATTGAGAGAGAGAGTGAGAGTGACAGACAGAAAGAGCATGAGCGACAGACAGAGAGAGAGAGAGAGCACGAGCAAGAGAGAGCGAATGATAAGAGACCGTGAGATAAGAGAGAGAGGGAGGCAAGAGAGAGAGGCAGGGAAAGAGAGAGAGAGCGTGAAAAGAGGGTGAGAGAGTGAGAGAGACTGCAAGAGGAAGAGAGCGAGTGGAAGAGTGAGAGAGAGAGGATGCGAGAGAGAGGGGGATGAGAGAGGGGTGCGAGAGAGAGGGGTGAGAGACGAGGGGAGAGAGTAGGAGAGAGGGGGTGCAAGGGAGGGGGAGGGAGAGGTGGCGGGATTGGGGGCAGAGAGAGGGCGCAGAGAGGGGGAGGGAGAGGGGGAGAGATAGAAGGATGAGAGAGAGGGATGAGAGAGAGGGGTGAGTGAGAGAGAGGAGTGAGTGAGAGAGAGAGGGGTGAGTTAGAGAGCGGGAGTAAGACAGAGATCGGGATGGAAGAGAGAGTGGGTGTGAAAGAGACAGGGGGTGAGAGAGACAGGCTGAGAGGGGGAGAGAGATGGCAGAGAGAGGGGAAGAAAGTGGAGGAAAGGGGGAGAGAGGGGGTGAGAGAAAGAGAGAGGGTGAGAGAGAGAGAGAGGTGTGTGAGAGAGGGGGGTGTGACAGAGAGATGGGTGAGAGAGTGCAAGGGGTGGAAAGAGAGGACCTGAGAGGGGGTGTGAGAGAGGCGGTGAGAGAGGGGGGTGAGAGAGGTGGTTGAGAGAGAGGTGTGTGTATGAGAGAGAGGGGGTAAGAGAGAGGGGTGAGAGAGAGGGTGAGAGAGAGGGGGGTTGAGAGAAAGGGTGAGCGAGAGAGCGATGTGAGAGAGACAGGGTTGAGAGAGGGGTACGTGAGAGAGAGGGCTGTGTGAGAAAGAAAGGGGCTGAAAGAGAGGGCCAGAGAGAGAGGGGGTGAGAGTAAAGGGGTGAGAGAGAGAGGGTGAGAGAAAGAGAGGTGAGATAGAGAGGGTGAGAGAGAGGGTTGAGAGTGAGAGAGGGGTGAGAGAGAGAGAGAGAGAAGCGGTGTAAGAGAGAGAGAGAGGCGTAAGAGAGAGAGAGAGAGAGGGTGGGGGTGAGAGAGGGGGGTGAGAGAGATCGGGGTGGAAGAGAGAGCGGGTAAGAAAGAGATGGGGGTGAGAGAGCGACAGGCTGAATTAGAGAGAGGGTTAAGAGACAGAGGGTGAGAGAGAGGGTGAGAGGGAGGTAAGAGAGAGAGGGGTGAAAAAGATAGAGGGGCTGAGAGAGAGAGGGCCTGAGAGAGAGGGGGTGAGATAGAGAGAGGGGAAAGAGAGAGCGGTGTGAGAAAGAGAGAGAGTGAGTGAAAATGAGAGAGAGTGTAAGTGAGAAAGAGAGAGCGGGTGAGAGAGAGGGGCTGAGAGAGGGGGTGAGAGACAAGGGCTGATTGAGAGACTGGGAGTGAGAGAGAGAGAGAGGGCCTGAGAGAGAGAGAGGGATGAGAGAGCGAGGGATGAGAGAGTGAGGGAGGGGTGAGAGAGAGGGGGGCTCTGAGAGAGATCAGGGTGGGAGAGACTGGGGTGAGAGAGGGTAATGTGAGAGAGAGGAGCTGCGAAAGAGAGGGTGAGAGACAAGGGGTGAGAGAGAGAGAGGTTGAGAGAGAAGGGTGTGAGAGAGAGAGAGATGGATAAGAGAGAGAAGGGTGAGAGAGGGGGTGAGTTAGAGAGCGGTTGTGCGAGAGATCGGGGTGGAAGAGAGCGCGGGTGTGAAAGAGACAGGGGGTGAGAGAGAGAGACAGGCTGAGAGAGAGAGAGGGTCAAAGAGAGATAGGGTGAGAGAGAAGGGGTGAGAGAGAGGGGGTGAGAGTGAGGGGTGAGAGAGAGGGGGTGAGAGTGAGGGGTAAGAGTGAGAGGATGAGAGAGACGGGTAAGAGAGAGCGAGGGTGGGGAGGGTGAGAGAGGGGGGTGAGAGAGAGAGTGTTTGAGAGAGGGGTGAGGGAGAGAAGGGGTGTGAGAGAGATCGGGGTGGAAGGCAGAGCGGGTGTGACAGACGTGGGGTGAGAGAAAAAGAGAGATAGGCTGAGTTAGAGAGACAAGGGTGAGAGAGAGAGATGGTGAGAGGGAGGTGAGAGAGAGAGAGGGGGTGAAAGAGAGAGAGAGGCTGAGAGAGAGAGGGCCTGAAGAGAGGGGGTGAGATAGAAAGAGGGGGGAAAGAGAGAGAGGGGTATAAGAGAGAGAGGCTGAGGGTGAGAGGCGTGTTAGAGAAGGTGTGTGAGAGAGATCAGGGTGGGAGAGATTGGGGAGAGAGAAGGGGCTGAGAGAGAGAGAGGGCTGAGAGAGAGGGGTGAGAGACAAGGGGTGAGAGAGAAGTGGGTTAGAACGAGGGGTGTGTGAGAGAGAGGGGTAAGAGAGAGGGGTAAGAGAGCGAGGGTGAGAGAGAGAAGCTGTGTGAGAGAGAGAGGTAAGAGAGAGAGGGGTGTGAGAGAGAGAGGGGGAAAGAGAGAGAGGAGTGAGAGGATGAGAGAGAGGGGTGTGAGAGAGACGGGGTTGAAAGAGAGGTGTGTGAGAGAGAAGGTGTGTGAGAGAGAGGGGGCTGAAAGAGAGGGCCTGAGAGAGAGAGGGTCAGAGAGGGCGTGAGAGAGAAGGGGTGAGAGAGAGAGGGTGAGAGAAAGAGAGGTGAGAGAGTAGGGTAAGAAATGGAGGGATATGAGAGAGAGGGTGAGAGAGGGTGTGTGTGAGAGAGGGAGAGAGAGGTATGTGAGAGAGAGAGGGGCAAGAAAGAAATGTTTGAGAGAGAGTGTGAGAGAGAGGTCATGAGAGAGAAGGTGTGAGAGAGAGACAGGCAGAGAAAGAAAGGGTGAGAATGAGAAGGAGAGAGAGAGGCGTGAGAGAGAGGGGGTAAGAGAGAGAGAGGGGAAAGAGAGAGAAAGGTGAGAGAGTGAGACAGAGAGGGAGGATGGGTAAGATCGGGGTGAGAAAGAGAAAGGGGGTGAGTGAGAGTGGGGGAGAGAGAGGGAGGAGAGAGTGGGGGAGAGAGAGGGTGTGAGAGGGGGTGAGAGAGAGGGGTAAGACAGAGAGGGGGGTGAAAGAGAGCGAAGTGAGAGAGAGGGGTGAGAGAGAGAGGGGTGAGAGAGAATGAGAGTGGTGAGAGTGGGAGGGGATAAGAGAGTGAGAGGGCTAAGAAAGAGAAGGTGTGAGAGAATGAGTGGGTGAGAGAGAGGGGTGAGAGAGAGGGGGTGAGAGGGAGAGGTAAGAGAGAAAGAGGGGTGAAAGAGGTTGAGGGGGTAAGAGAGAGAGGGCCTGAGAGAGAGGGGTGAGATAGAGAGAGGGGTGAGAGAGAGAGTGAGAGAGGCGTGAGAGAGAAGGTGTGTGAGAGAGATCAGGTTGGGAGAGACTGGGGAGAGCGAGAGGGGCCTGAGAGAGAGTGGTGTGAGAGAGAGAGAGGGGTAATAGAGAGAGGGGTGAGAGAGAGAGAGAAAGAGGGGTGAGAGAGAGGGTGTGAGAGAGAGATCGGAGTGGAAGCGAGAGCGGGTGAGAAAGAGAGAGGGGTGAGAGAGACAGGCAGAGAAAGAGAGGGTGAGAGAGAGAAGGTGAGAGAGAGGCATGAGAGAGAGGGGGTAAGAGAGTGAGAGAGTTAAGAAAGAGAAGGTGTGAGAGAGTGAGAGAGAGTAGAGAGAGTGGATGACAGATAGAGCGAGGTGAGGGAGAGAGGGGGTGAGAGAGAGAGGGGTGAGAGAGAGAGGGGGTGAGAGAGAGGGCGTGAGAGAGCGAGGGGTGTGAGAGAGAGGGGGTGTGAGAAAGAGGGGTGTGTGACAGAGAGGGGGTGAGAGAGAGGGCTGAGAGACAGGCATGAGAGAGGGGGTGGTGAGAGAGTGGATCAGAGAGAGAGGGATGAGAGAGTGAGATGTGAGAGGGAGAGAGGAGTGAGAGAGAGGGGGTGTGAGAGTGAGAGGGGGTGTATGAGAGAGAGCGGGGGTGAGAGAGAAAGAGGGCTTTAGAGAGGGGGTGAGAGAGAATGGGTGAGAGAGAGTGAGGGTGGAAGAGAGAGGTGTGAGAGAGAGGGGGTGAAAAAGGGGGGTGAGAGAGAGAGAGGGGTGAGAGAGAGAGGGGCTGAAAAAGAGGGCCTGGGAGAGTTGTGATAGAGAAGATGTGTGAGAGAGAGGCATGAGAGGGAGAGAGGGTGTGATTGAGAGGGGGGTGAGAGAGTGTTTGAGAGAGAGGTGTGTGAGAGAGAGACGGGTAAGAGAGAGAGGGGTGAGAGAGAAGTACGTGAGAAAGAGAGGGGTTAGAGAGAGGGGATGAGAGAGATAGAGGGTGAGAGAGAGAGAAGGGTGTGTGAGAGAGAGGGGTTGAGAGAGGGTGAGAGAGAGATGTGTGAGGGGGGTGTGTGAGAGAGAGCGAGGCTGAAACAGAGGGCTTGAGAGAGAGGAGAGAGAGAGTGGGATGAGAGAGAGAGAGAAAGGGGTGAGAGTGAGAGACGGGTGAGAGAGAGAAGCGGTGTGAGAGAGAGGGTTAAGAGAGAGACGGGTGAGAGAGAGAGAAGCGGTGTGAGATAGATAGTGTGAGAGAGGGGGTGAGAGAGAGAGAATGCATGAGTGAGAGAGGGTGTGAGAGAGGGGGTGAGAGAGAGGTGTGAGAGAGAGCGGGATGAGAGAGAAAGAGATGAGAGAGAGGAGACGAGAGAGAGAGGGGCTGCGAAGAGAGGGTGAGAGAGAAGGCTTGATAGAGAGTGGTGTGTAAGAGAGAGAGAGAGAGACGGGTAAGAGCGAGAGGGTGAAAGAGAGAGGGGTGAGAGAGAGAAGAGTGAGGGAGAGAGGGGTGGAAGAGAGCGCGGGTGAGAAAGAGACAGGGGGTGACAGAGAGACAGGCTGAGAGAGTGAAGTGGTGAGAGAGAGAGAGGGGGTGAGAGAGAGGGGTGAAACAGAGAGAAGGGGTGAGAGAGTGGAGCTGACAGAGTAGGGGTGAGAGAGAGAAAAGGTGAGAGAGAGTGGGGTGTGAGAGTGTGGGGTAAGAGAGGGAGGGTTGAGAGAGAGGGGATGAAGGAGAGAGAATGGTGGAAGAGAGAGCGGGTGAGAAAAAGACAGGGGGTGACAGAGAGACAGGCTGACAGAGTGAAGGGGTGAGAGAGAGAGAGGGGGAGAGAGAGTGTTTGTGACAGAGATCAGGGTGGGAAAGACTGTGGAGTGACTAGAGGGGCTGAGAGAGAGAGGGCTGAGAGAGAGGGGATGAGAGAGGGGTTGAGAGAGAAGGGGTGAGAGAGAGAGGGTGAGAGAGAGAGGGGGTGAGAGAGGGGTAAGAGAGAGAGGGGTAAGAGAGAGAGGATGAGAGAGAGTTGTGTGAGAGAGAGGGGTGTGAGAGAGAGAGGGATCAGAGAGAGAGGGATCAGAGAGAGAGGGATGAGAGAGAGCGAGGGGTGAGAGAGAAGGCGTGTGAGAGAGATCAGGGTGGGAGAGACTGGGAGAAAGAGAGGAGCTGAGAGAGAGAAGGGCTGTCAAAGAGAGGGAGAAAAAAGGCGTGAGAGAGAGAGAAGCTGAGAGAGAGTTGCGAGAGAGGAAGAGACGGGTTAGAGAGAGAAGGTTAAGAGAGAGAGGGATGACAGATTGAGGGGTGAAAGAGAGAGAGGGGTGAGGGAGCAAGGGGTGTGAGAGAGACAGGGGGTGAGAGAGAGAGAGACAGGCTGACAGAGAGAGAGGGTGAGAGAGAGAAGCGGTGTGAGAGAGAGTGAGGGGTAAGAGAGAGAGAGGGTGAGAGAGAGACAAGGGTATGAGACAGAGAAAGGATGTGGTCCTAACCGCACTCACCTTGATATATCTTGGGATACCGGTGGTTAGGATTGCAGCCTGCAACAGTTGGGTACGATCATGGTGAATGATGCCTGGACACACCCCCAGGGGCTGGAAGGTAGATGGAACTCCCCGGGTGATCACCTTTAGTTTCATTCATTTGCAACGTTTGAATGTTCCTGGCTGGGCCCAGTATTGATTGCCTGTCCGTAGCTGTTGGTTTTGGTGGTGAGCTGCCTCCTTGAACTGTTGCAGGTGGTGGACCCACAATGCCCTTCCGGAGGGAATTCCTGGAGTTTGAGTCAGCAGGTCTCATTCCCTTGCATTTATTCTGCTCACTGGATGTTGACTATGCATCACAATTCTGTATGGATTGTCAGAACGGAATATGTTTTGTGGAAACAGTTAGGAGTGCCATAGTCGCTCAGTGGTTAGCACTGTTATCTCACAGCGGCAGAGACCTGGGTTTGATTCCACTCCTGAGCGACTGTCTGTGTGGAGTTTGCACATTCTCCCTGCATCTGCATGTGTTTCCTTCCACTGTTCAATGGTGGGCATTTTTGACAGATTGCCCATAGTGTCGAGGGATATTCAGGTTAGCTGGAATAGCCATGGGAAATGCAGGGTTTCAGAGATATCATCAGGGGATGGATCTGAGTTGGATTCTCTTCAGAGGGTCATTGTGGACTCGATGGGCTGAAGGGTCTGTTTCTGCTCTGTAGGGATTCTATGATATCACTTATCAGCCATATGACAATCGGTTTGACCAATGTACAAAATGGCTTTCGCTCAAACATCAGGCTACTCTGACAACAAACATAACCAGCTTTTAAAATTAGCTTTGTAATTCATTGTATAAGCTTCTTTCTATTCAAAAGACTGGGTGGGGGAGGGGGAATGGGTGAAATGTTGCGGTCTCCTTGCTAAAACACAGATAGACAGCCAAGAGATGCTGGGTATATTGGACAAGTTATACTCCCAAATCACAAAAGCCAGACAGCAGCCAGATGGTTATACCATCAGCATAATGTCAAAGGCATCAGGTCCCCTGGGCAGACATATCCCTAACAACGTCTCCACCAAACAAAGGAGGGTCCAGACAGGAAGGCACCGGGTCCTGCTACATAAAGAAACTAACAGGAACAAACCATCCAAATGATTAGCAACGCTTCAAACTATCAACTGATTCTCCGAATTGGCCAGAAGTATAGAAAGTTCTGGGAAACCATCCAGAAATGAACAAAACCAGGGATCACCTGCAGACTGATCTCTTGAATTTTCTGGAGGCTTTCTGAGGTGACCAGCATGGCAAGGTTAAAAATCACACAACACCAGGTTATAGTCCAACAAGTTTAATTGGAAGCACACTAGCTTTCGGAGTGACGCTTCTTCATCAGGTGATTGTGCACGGCTCGATCGTAACACAGAATTAATAGCAAAAGTTTGCAGTGTGATGTAACTGAAATTATACATTGAAGAATTGATTGTCTGTGAAGCGTTTCATCTGTTAGAATACAGTGATAGTTTCACTTCTTTCATGTGTAAATCAGAAAACTTTTTTTTTTAAAGTTGCATTCTCGGGTTAGCTGTTAACAATGGTGATAGCTAGACAATATGTTGAAGGTGTTAGCCCCCTGTGTTCTCTGTCTATGACCTGATGTTTAGATTGATTCCAATCTAAAAAGTGAGATAACAGAGTTTTACATAAATTCACGCAGTTTCTGAGCTCAGAGTTCGACATGAAGTATGAGGCTTTTGCTCTCGAGCCCTTCACAATCACTTGATGAAGGAGCGTCGGTCCAAAAGCTAGTGTCCTTCCAAATAAACCTGTTGGACTATAACCTGGTGTTGTGTGATTTTTAACTTTGTACACCCCAGTCCAACACTGGCATCTCCAAATCATAACATAGCAAGGGACAGAGACCAGCTCACCATCCAGAGAGAGGGAGAGAGAGAGGGAGCGAGACAAGCTGAAGCAAACCCCAGGAGCATGGGAGAGAGGGAGTGCGAAAAACCATTGAGAGAGAGGGAGCTGGAACCAACTGGAATACTGAGTGTTACCCCTTCAGTCTGTCCATGCTTCAACGCCTGTTTGTCTCAGTCTGACTTCCCCCTTCTCTCTTTGTCCTTCTCTCTCTCTGTCTGTCTCTTTCTCTCAATCTGCCTTTCTCTCACACCCTCCTCTCACTGTCTGTCTCTGCACCATCTTTCTCTCATCCCCCTTCTCCATCCCCACTCTCTCTACCTCTCTCTCTTTTTCTCACCCTCCCTTTTTCTTTTTCTTTATTTCAGACCTGAAAGTGCTCACCCAATTTTGAATCCCCTAAAAATATTTTGCTCCTCATTTTCACTCTCCTCCCAAATTTATCCCCTTCCCCAAATACCTTCCCTTCCAAATACCTACCTCACCAGCTGTGCCCCCTCAAATATTTTGCTGCCCCCAACATTGCTGTGCGCCCCACTCCCTGGGGCAGAGGGCGTTGAGTGGAAAATTGTAGACCTGGAAAAGCCCAGCAGGTCAGGCCTGAACCATCGACTCTCCTGGCTGACCTGCTGTGCTTACCCAGCTCCACACTTTGTAACTCTGACTTTCCAGCATCTGCAGTCCTTACTTTCTCACACCGATAAATGAGTCTGGGTTGATTGACGGGCCTGGGACTATTTTAATATGCAGCAAGATCCCAGTCCCAGAATTACAGAAGGTTTGCATCACAGATGGAGTCCTTTCTGCCCATCATCCCCTCCCCCATTAAATGATCCTGGTCCTGTTCATGATCTTCAGGATTGGCTGCTGAATGGCCTCATTGACTATCCTTCCTGTGGAGACCGCTTCTCCACCCTGTCTCAGACTTTGCATCATATACGATCCCACCCACCATCTCTCTCTGACAACAGCCCCTCCTTTCTCCACCAACCCCAAACTCCCATCAAACCCTCCCCCTGTCTCTGGCTGTCCCACTCCCTCCGTGTCTCCAACTCTCCCCTTCCCATGCAAACTCACAGCCCCTGGGCTGGAGGACATAGTGCAGAGTCTATCTCGCCTTTTGACTGACTGCTGTAATGCACGGCAAGATCCCACTCTAAAACCATCGCCAAGTACACACACTGTCCTTCTCCCTCAATATATGTCCTTCTCACTCACTCTCTCTCCCTGTCTCTCTCACTCTGTCCTTTTCTCACTCCACCTCCCTGACTCTTACTGCCCATCTCTCTCTCTCCACTTTCTCCATCTCCACTCTCTCCATGTCTCTCACTCTTTTGGTCACTCTCCTTTTCTCTCTTTTTTTCTCTATTTCAAACTCACTCAGAAATGTACTTCATGTTCTTCCCCTACAGTGGGGTAAACCTGAGAGAGACCAGGCACTGAGGCAAACTCTTCCCAATGCCCCTTCCCCCAGTCACTGGGACAGTGCAGAGGGGTCCAGGGAGAAAGAGGGAGAGAAACTACAGGAAAGAAAGAAAGATGGACGGACAGACAGTGAGAGGGAGGGAGAGAACGAGAGAAAGACAGGCAGGCGGGGGGGGAGAGGAAGTGAGAAGAACTGAGAGAGAGCAGGACAGAGACAGAGACAGAGAGAGAGAGAGAGAGAGAGAAACTCCAGGAAGACAAATACAATGTCAGGCAGATACAAGGTGAAAATGGGGAGAGAAAGAGAGGGAAAGAAGTTCAGGCAGACAGCAAGACAGAAATCCCAGGGAGAGATATAGGACAGAGAGAGAAAGGAGTTGCAACAGCAGAGAGATAGAGCTGAGACAGTGGGGTAGTGGTAGGGGCTGCTGTGATGTGGCTAGAGTGATGTACAGACAGGAATAGCAAGATCCCACAAAGCTGACAGACAGATGCAGAGAGAGATGAGCAAGGTGTTAGTTTTGTGAAAGACTGAATGATTAAGCATTCCTGAAAAACCTGGTGAGGTGACAAAGGAGGAAGGCAATCTACCGGGAAATGTAAATAGGACAGAGATGTGAAGGATGTTGAGAGATAGGGATTGAAGGAAAGATGTGGGAGAGAGAACTGGGAACACAAAAACAGACATGAGTGCTGCAGAGAGAGAGGGAAGCAGTGAAATCTGTAGGATCAGATCCCTCTCTAGCATTTTGCTCCTTTGTCTCTCCCCGTTCCCACAGACGGCCTGAATCCCACAATTCGTGTGTGTGTGTATGTGCGTGTGTGTGTGTGCATGTGTGTGTGTGTGCGTGTGTGTGTATGTATGTGTGTGTGTAAGTGTGTGTGCGTGTGTGTGTGTGTGTGTAAGGTGTGTGTGTGTGTGTGTGTGTGTGTGTGCGCACGCGCGCGTTCGTCTGATGATTCCTCATGGCAGAATAATTTGATTCTCTGTCTCTGTATTGTCCTAGTTTCGGCTCCAAAATCAAAGGTTGAATCATCCACGATCCTATTGAATAACAGAGCAGGCTCGAGAGGCTGAATGGTCTCGTGTTCCTATTTCGGATGGTCTTATGTTCTTAACACGACCTCCCAGCTCTTGGCCCCCACACTGGAGGTTAGGACGACACAAGGGCCTGATCTGTAGAGTGCTGCTTTGGCTTCCATGAGTCTCGGAGGGAACCAGCCTGATTTGGATTGGAGTTGCAGCCTCTCAGTGAGAAGTGAAATCTCCTCGAGATTCCCCTCAGTCTCACTGTAAGGTGGAGCAGGCCAATCTCGGGGAGGAGAAAGTGAGGTCTGCAGATGCTGGAGATCAGAGCTGAAAATGTGTTGCTGGAAAAGCGCAGCAGGTCAGGCAGCATCCAGGGAACAGGAGAATCGACGTTTTGGGCATAAGCCCTTCTTCAGGAATGAGGAAAGTTTGTCCAGCAGGCTAAGATAAAAGGTAGGGAGGAGGGACTTGGGGGAGGGGCGTCGGAAATGTGATAGGTGGAAAGAGGTCAAGGTGAGGGTGATAGGTCAGACTGGGGTGGGGGCGGAGAGGTCGGGAAGAAGATTGCAGGTTAGGAAGGCGGTGCTGAATTCGATGGATGGTTAGGAAGGCGGTGCTGAATTCGATGGATGGTTAGGGGAAGCAAACAGCAGGCCAGATGTGCTCTGTCCTCCAGCTCCATTTCAGAAGGCCACATGGGAGGGGCTTATTTCCTTCATCAGCTTCCCGTGCTCTCCCTTCTGGGTTAGGGTGGGGGCCGAATGGCCTTGCTCCTGGCTCCTATTGAAGTGCAGGCTGGCTATGATTGGGTTATACAGGGCATGCCCCTGGAGTGAGGTTGGTTAGCTCAGTTGGCTGGGCAGTTAGCTTAACACACTTGCTAGAGTTACTCTGAAGGACTCTCCTTCCCAACCTCTCCCCTCAGCTGGGGCCATGCTGACCCTCTATTTAAATCCCCACCAGACACCGCTCTGTAATGAGGAGCTGTTCCATGCATAACGACGGTGACATTACATTGGTTTGTACTGGGGCACTGTGTGCAGGACTAGGCACTGCATTGCCAGAGGGATGTTAGTGTATGGGGAAGGTTTACTGGATGAATCCCCACTGGAATGAACGGCACTCTCTTTCCCCCAGTTAAGTCTCACTTGCAGCCTTTGTGTCTTTGGAGACACAAGGACCAATTCACCAGAAGCAGCAGCTGGATTTTATATTCATGAGCACCCAATAAGTTTGGCTAGTTTACATGCACACACACCCTCAAACACACACAGTCACACTCTCGCACACACATACACAAAGCACTCCGCCACACACAGGCTCTCTAACACACAAAGACACACGCTCCCTCAAACACAGACACACTCTCACGCACAAGCACACACTATATCTCTCACACACATACACGTACAGACATACGCTCCCTCAAATACACATACGGACACACTCTCTCACACATACACGCAGACACACTCTCTCTCACACAGACACACTCTCTCTCACACACACACAGACACACACTCTCTCACACAGACACTCTCTCACACACACACTCACTCTCACGCACACAGACACTCTGTCTCTCTCTCACACACACACTCTCTGTCTCTCACACACTCACAGACACTCTCTCTCTCACACACACACTTTAATCTCACACACACAGACATTCTCTCTCACACACATGCACACATACACACACAGACACACGATCCCTCAAAGACACACAGACACATTCTCTCACACACACACATAAAAACACAATTACTCTCTCACACACACACATACACACGCAGACACGCATTCCCTCAAACACACATAGACACACTCTCTCTCACACACACTCTGACACACACTCTCTCTCACACACAGACGTTCTCTCTCACACACATACATACATACACACACAGACACACAATCCCTCAAACACACACAGACACATTCTCTCACACACACACATAAACACACAGTTACTCTCTCTCACACACACACATACACACGCAGACACACGCTCCCTCAAACACACACAGACACACTCTCTCACACACACACAAACGCACAGTTACTCTCACACACACACATACACACACAGACACACACTCCCTCAAACACACATAGACACTCTCTCTCTCACACACGCACATGGATGCACACACTCTCTCTCACACACACACTGACACACACTCTCACACACACATAAACACACAGTTACACTCTCTCTCACACACACATACACACGCAGACACACGCTCCCTCAAATATGCATAGACACACTCTCACACACACACACACGGACACCCACACTCTCTCTCTCACACACTGACAAACACACTCTCTCTCACACACAGACACACTCAGTCTCACACACACATGCACACAGACACACAGTCTCAGACACATAAACACTATTTCTCACATAAGACACACTGTCATACAGACACACAGACACATACACACATAGACACACAGACACACACACATAGACACACAGACACATTCTCTCACACACACAGACACACTCTCACACACACATACACACTCTCTCTCACAGACATGCACACTCTCTGACACACACCCTCACTCACACACATGCACACAGAGACACACACACCCTCAAACACACACTCAGCCACACACTCTCACATGAACATGAACATACACTTTCTCTCTCACGCACATATACAGACACACAGAGATACACATGCATCCACACTTTCACACACACAAACACGGACAGTCTCTCTCTCTCTCTCTCTCCCTCTGTCTCTCTCTCTGTCTCTCTATCACACACACACACACACACACACACACACACACACACACACACACACACACACACACACACACACACACACACACACACACACACACACACACACACACACACACACACACACACACACACACACACCTGTCAAGACCTGGTTGAGGTTTTGCTGGAGAAATGATTTATCCGAGGACTGAACCCTGATCTCGCATGATGACTGCTCCAGGGGAACAGACAGAAGCTGTCTTGCTGGATGACTTGTTGGATCTTCCAGTGCACCACCTCTTGCATCGACATCATTAGTCTTTTTAGGTGCCTGCTTTTCTAAAACGTCTCCAAGCAACAAGTAACAATAGATTGATGTAAGTTTCAGACACATGCTGCTGTTATTTTTCACTGATTCGATAAAATGATCTGAATCTTTTGAATGGAGAGTGGCTTCCATTTCAAATTACGACACCAGAGTGCCTCGGGGACCCTGAAGAAATGATAAGGAAATTGCATCTGTTCCTTCCTATCCTCTGCACTCTGTACAACCAGATAGTGCTCCTTCAGTACCTCAGATAGTTCTCCCTGAATAGCCCAGATAGTTCTCCCTCAATACGTCAGATAGATCTCCCTCAGTACCTCAGATAGTGCTCCATGAATACATCAGAAAGTGCTCCCTCAGTACCTCAGATAGTTCTCCGTCAGTACCCCAGATAGTACACCCTCAATACCTCAGAAAGTGCTCCCTCAGTACCTCAGATAGTGCTCCCTCAATACCTCAGAAAGTGCTCCCTCAATATCTCAGATAGTGCTCCCTCAATACCTCAGATAGTTCTACCTCAATAGCTAAGATAGTGCTCCCTCAATACTTCAGATAGTGCTCCCTCGGTACCTCAGATAGTTCTCTGTCAGTACCTCAGATAGTGCTCCCTAAATACCTCTGAAAGTGCTCTCTCAATACCTCAGAGAATGCTCCCTCAATACCTCAGAAAGTGCTCCCTCAATACCTCAGATAGTTCTCCCTCACTACCTCAGAAAGTGCTCCCGCAATACCTCAGAGTGTGCCCCCTCAATAGCTCACATAGTTCTCCCTCAGTACCTCAGATAATGTTCCCTCAATACCTCAGAGATTGCCCCCTCAATACCTATGAAAGTGCTCCCTCAATACCTCAGACAGTGCTCCCTCTATACCTCAGGTAGCGCTTCCTCAATACCTCAGATAGTTATCCCTCAGTACCGCCGAAAGTGCCCCCTCAGTACCTCAAAAAGTGCTCCCACAGTACCTCAAAAAGTGCTAACTCAGTACCTCAGACAGTGCTCCCACAATACCTCAGAAAGTGCTCCCTCAGTACCTCAGAAAGTACTCCGTCAATACCTCAGAAAGTGCTCCCTCAATACCTCAGATATTTCTCCCTCAATACATCAGAAAGTGCTCCCTCAGTACCTCAGTAAGTGCTCCCTCAATACCTCAGACAGTGCTCCCCCATCACCTCAGACAGTGCGCCCAAAATACCTCAGACAGTACTCCCTCAATACCTCAGACAGCTCTCCCTCAATATCTCAGACAGTGCTCCCTCAATACCTCAGAAAGTGCTCTCTCAGTACCTCAGAAAGTACTCCGTCAATACCTCAGAAAGTGCTCCCTCAATACCTCAGATATTTCTCCCTCAATACATCAGAAAGTGCTCCCTCAATACCTCAGAAGGTGCACCCTCAGTACCTCAGAAAGTGCTCCCTCAATACCTCAGAAAGTGTTCCCTCAGTTCCTCAGAAAGTGCTCCCTCAATAACTCAGAAAGTGCTCCCTCAATACCTCAGAAAGTGCTCCCTCAAAACCACAGTAAGTGCTCCCTCTGTACCTCAGACAGTGCTCCACCAACACCTCAGACAGTGCTCCCAAAATACCTCAGACAGTGCTCCCACAATACCCCAGCCAACGCTCCCTCAATAACTCAGACAGTACTCCCTCAATACCTGAGAAAGAGCTCCCTCATTACCTCAGAACGTGCTCCCTCAGTACCTCAGTAAGTGCTCCCTCAGTACCTCAGAAAGTGTTCCCTCAGTACCTCAGAAAGTCCTCCGTCAATGCCTCTGAAAGAGCTCCGTCAATACCTCAGAAAGTGCTCCCTCAACACCTCAGATATTTCTCCGTCAATACATCAGAAAGTGCTTTCTCAATACCTCAGATAGTTCTCCCTCAATATTCAAATAGTGCACCCTTAGTATCTCATATAGTTCTCCCTCAATACCTCAGATAGTGCTCCCTCAATACCTCAGAACTTGCTCCATCAATATTTCAGATATTTCTCCCTCAATACATCAGAAAGTGCTCCTTCAATACCTCAGAAGGTGCGCCGTCAGTACCTCAGAAAGTGCTCCCTCAAAACCACAGTAAGTGCTCCCTGAGTACCTCAGAAAGTGCTCCCTCAATACCTCAGAAAATGTTCCCCCAGTACCTCAGACTGTGCTCCCTCAATACCTCAGAAAGTGCTCCCTCAATACCTCAGAACGTGCTCCACCAATATTTCAGATAGTTCTCCCTCAATACCTCAGATAGTGCTCCCTTAATACCTCAGATAGTTCTCCCACAGTACCTCCGAAAGTGCTCCCTGAATACCTCAGTAAGTGCTCCTTGAGTACATCAGAAAGTGCTCCCTCAATACCTCAGAAAGTGTTCCCTCAGTACCTCGGAAAGTGCTCCCTCAATACATCAGATATTTCTCCCTCAATACATCAGAAAGTGCTCCCTCAATACCTCAGAAGGTGGCCCTCAGTACCTCAGAAAGTGCTCCCTCAATACCTCAGAAGGTGTTCCCTCAGTTCCTCAGAAAGTGCTCCCTCAATAATTCAGAAAGTGCTCCCTCAATACCTCAGAAAGTGCTCCCTCAAAACCACAGTAAGTGCTCCCTCTGTACCTCAGACAGTGCTCCCCCAACACCTCAGACAGTGCTCGCAAAATTCCTCAGACAGTGCTCCCTCAATACCCCAGACAGCGCTCCCTCAATAACTCAGACAGTACTCCCTCAACACCTGAGAAAGAGCTCCCTCAGTACCTCAGAACGTGCTCCCTCAGTACCCCAGTAAGTGCTCCCTCAGTACCTCAGAAAGTGCTCCCTCAGTACCTCAGAAAGTCCTCCATCAATGCCTCTGAAAGTGCTCCGTCAATACCTCAGAAAGTGCTCCATCAACACCTCAGATATATCTCCGTCAATACATCAGAAAGTGCTCCCTCAATACCTCAGATAGTTCTCCCTCAATATTCAAATAGTGCACCCTCAGTACCTCATATAGTTCTCCCTCAGTACCTCAGATAGTGCTCCCTCAATACCTCAGAACGTGCTCCATCAATATTTCAGATAGTTCTCCCTCAATACCTCAGAAAGTGCTCCCTCAATACCTCAGAAAATGTTCCCCCAGTACCTCAGACAGTGCTCCCGCAATACCTCAGAAAGTGCTCCCTCAGTACCTCATATAGTTCTCCCTCAATACCTCAGAAAGTGCTCCCTCAATACCTCAGATCGTGCTCCCTCAATATTTCAGATAGTTCTCCCTCAATACCTCAGAAAGTGCTCCCTCGGTACCTCAGAAAGTTCTCCCTCAATACATCAGAAAGTGCTCCTTCAATACCTCAGAAGGTGCTCCCTGAGTACCTCAGAAAGTGCTCCCTCAATATCTCAGAAAACGTTCCCTCAGTACCTCAGACAGTGCTCCCTCAATACCTCAGAAAGTGCTCCCTCTGTACCTCAGAAAGTGCTCCCTCAATCCCTCAGAATGTGCTCACTCAATACCTCAGAATGTGCTCCCTCAATACATCAGAAAGTGCTCCCTCAATACCTCAGAAAGTGCTCCCACAATACCTCAGAATGTGCTCCCTCAATACATTAGAAAGTGCTCCCGCAGTACCTCAGACAGTGCTCCCTCAATACCTCAGAAAATGCTCCCTCAGTACCTCAGAAAGTGCTCCATCAATATCTCAAATAGTGCTCCCTCCGTATCTCATATAGTTCTCCCTCGATACCTCAGATAGTGCTCCCTCAATACCTCAGATAGTGCTCCCTGAGTACCTCAGAAAGTGCTCCCTTAATACCTCAGGAAATGTTCCCACAGTACCTCAGACAGTGCTCCCTCAATACCTCAGAAAGTGCTCCCTCAGTTCCTCAGAAAGTGCTCCCTCAATATCTCAAATAGTGCTCCCTTAGTACCTCATATAGTTCTCCCTGAATACCTCAGATAGTGCTCCCTCAATACCTCAGATCGTGCTCCCTCAATATTTCAGATAGTCCTCCCTCAATACCTCAGAAAGTGCTCCCTCAGTACCTCAGAAAGTTCTCCCTCAATACATCAGCAAGTGCTCCTTCAATATCTCAGAAAGTGCTCCCTGAGTACCTCAGAAAATGCTCCCTCAATACCTCAGCAATTGTTCCCTCAGTACCTCAGACACTGCTCCCTCAATACCTCAGAAATTGCTCCCTCTGTACCTCAGAAAGTGCTCCCTCAATACCTCAGGCAGTGCTCCCTCAATACCTCAGAATGTGCTCCCTCAATACATCAGAAAGTGCTCCATCAATACCTCAGAAACTACTCCGTCAATACCTCAGAAGGTGCTCCCTCAATACCTCAGATATTTCTCCCTCAATATATCAGAAAGTGGTCCCTCAATACCTCAGAAATTGCTCCCTCAATATCTCAAACAGTGCTCCCTCAGTATCTCATATTGTTCTCCTTCGATACCTCAGATAGTGCTCCCTCAATAATAGTTCTCCCTCAATATCTCATAAAGTTCCCCCTCAGTACCTCAGATAGTGCTCCCTCAATACCTCAGAAAGTGTTCCCTCAGTACCTCAGAAAGTGCTCCCTCAATACCTCAGAAAGTATTCCCTCAGTACCTAGGAAAGTGCTCCCTCAATACATCAGAAAATGCTCCCACAATATCTCGGAATGTGCTCCCTCAATATCTCAGATAGTTCTCCCTTAATATCTCATTTAGTTCTCCCTCAATACCTCAGATAGTTCTATCTCAATACCTCTGAAAGTGCTCCCTCAATACCTCAGACAGTTCTCCCTCAGTACCTCCGAAAGTGCTCCCTCAATACCTCAGAAAGTGCTCCCTGAGTACCTCAGAAAGTGCTCCCTTAATACCTCAGAAAATGTTCCCACAGTACCTCAGACAGTGCTCCCTCAATACCTCAGAAAGTGCTCCCTCAGTTCCTCAGAAAGTGCTCCCTCAATATCTCAAATAGTGCTCCCTTAGTACCTCATATAGTTCTCCCTGAATACCTCAGATAGTGCTCCCTCAATACCTCAGATCGTGCTCCCTCAATATTTCAGATAGTCCTCCCTCAATACCTCAGATAGTGCTCCCTCAGTACCTCAGAAAGTTCTCCCTCAATACATCAGAAAGTGCTCCTTCAATACCTCAGAAAGTGCTCCCTGAGAACCTCAGAAAGTGCTCCCTCAATACCTCAGCAAATGTTCCCTCAGTACCTCAGACACTGCTCCCTCAATACCTCAGAAATTACTCCCTCTGTACCTCAGAAAGTGCTCCCTCAATACCTCAGGCAGTGCTCCCTCAATACCTCAGAATGAGCTCCCTCAATACATCAGAAAGTGCTCCCTCAATAACTCAGAAAGTACTTCGTCAATACCTCAGAAGGTGCTCCCTCAATACCTCAGATATTTCTCCCTCAATACATCAGAAAGTGCTCCCTCAGTACCTCAGAAGGTGCGCCCTCAGTACCTCAGAAAGTGCTCCCTCAATACCTCAGAAAGTGCTCCCTCAGTTCCTCAGAAAGTGCTCCCTCAATAACTCAGAAAGTGCTCCCTCAGTACCTCAGACAGTGCTCCCCCAACACCTCAGACAGTGCTCCCAAAATACCTCAGACAATGCTCCCTCAATACCCCAGACAGCGCTCCCTCAATAACTCAGACAGTACTACCTCAATACCTGAGAAAGAGCTCCCTCAGTACCTCAGAACGTGCTCCCTCAGTACCTCAGTAAGTGCTCCCTCAGTACCTCAGAAAGTGTTCCCTCAGTACCTCAGAAAGTCCTCCGTCAATGCCTCTGAAAGAGCTCCGTCAATACCTCAGAAAGTGCTCCCTCAACACCTCAGATATTTCTCCGTCAATACATCAGAAAGTGCTCCCTCAATACCTCAGATAGTTCTCCCTCAATATTCAAATAGTGCACCCTCAGTACCTCATATAGTTCTCCCTCAGTACCTCAGATAGTGCTCCCTCAATACCTCAGAACGTGCTCCATCAATATTTCAGATAGTTGTCCCTCAATACCTCAGAAAGTGCTCCCTCAATACCTCAGATAGTTCTCCCTCAGTACCTCCGAAAGTGCTCCCTCAATACCTCAGAAAGTGCTCCCTGAGTACCTCAGAAAGTGCTCCCTCAATACCTCAGAAAATGCACCCTCAGTACCTCAGACAGTGCTCCCTGAATACCTCAGAAAGTGCTCCCTCAGTACCTCAGAAAGTTCTCCCTCAAAATCTCAAATAGTGCTCCCTCAGTACCTCAGAACGTGCTCCCTCAATATTTCAGATATTTCTCCCTCAATACCTCAGAAAGTGCTCCCTCAGTACCTCAGAAAGTTCTACCTCAAAACATCAGAAAGTGCTCCCTCAATACCTCAGATAGTTCTCCCTCAGTACCTCAGACTGTGCTCCTTCAATACCTCAGAAAGTGATCCCTGTGTACCTCAGAAAGTGCTCCCTCAATATCTCAGAAAGTGCTCCCTCTGTACCTCAGAAAGTGCTCCCTCAATACCTCAGAATGTGCTCCCTCAATACCTCAGAATGTGCTCCCTCAATACATCAGAAAGTGCTCCCTCAATACCTCAGAAAGTGCTCTCTCAATACCTCAGAAAAACCTCCCGCAGTACCTCAGACAGTGCTCCCTCAATACCGCAGAAAACGCTCCCTCAGTACCTCAGAAAGTGCTCCCTCAATATCTCAAATAGTGCTCCCTCAGTATCTCATATAGTTCTCCCTCGATACCTCAGATAGTGCTCCCTCAATACCTCAGATAGTTCTCCCTCAATATCTCATATAGTTCCCCCTCAGTACCTCAGATAGTGCTCCCTCAATACCTCAGAAAGTGTTCCCTCAGTACCTCAGAAAGTGCTCCCTCAATACCTCAGAAAGTGTTCCCTCAGTACCTCGGAAAGTGCTCCCTCAATACATCAGAAAGTGCTCCCTCAATATCTCGGAATGTGCTCCCTCAATATCTCAGATAGTTCTCCCTTAATATCTCATTTAGTTATCCCTCAATACCTCAGATAGTTCTCCCTCAATACCTCTGAAAGTGCTCCCTCAATACCTCAGACAGTTCTCCCTCAGTACCTCCGAAAGTGCTCCCTCAATACCTCAGAAAGTGCTGCCTGAGTACCTCAGAAAGTGCTCCCTTAATACCTCAGAAAATGTTCCCACAGTACCTCAAAAAGTGCTCCCTCAATACCTCTGAAAGTGCTCCCTCAGTTCCTCAGAAAGTGCTCCCTCAATATCTCAAATAGTGCTCCCTTCGTACATCATATAGTTCTCCCTGAATACCTCAGATAGTGCTCCCTCAATACCTCAGATCGTGCTCCCTCAATATTTCAGATAGTCCTCCCTCAATACCTCAGAAAGTGCTCCCTCTGTACCTCAGAAAGTTCTCCCTCAATACATCAGAACGTGTTCCTTCAGTACCTCAGGAAGTGCTCCCTGAGTACCTCAGAAAGTGCTCCCTCAATACCTCAGCAAATGTTCCCTCAGTACCTCAGACAGTGCTCCCTCAATACCTCAGAAATTGCTCCCTCTGTACCTCAGAAAGTGCTCCCGCAATACCTCAGACAGTGCTCCCTCAATACCTCAGAATGTGCTCCCTCAATACATCAGAAAGTGCTCCCTCAATACCTCAGAAAGTGCTCCCTCAATACCTCAGAAATTGCTCCCTCAATACCTCAGAATGTGCTCCCTCAATACATTAGATAGTGCTCCCTGAGTACCTCAGAAAGTGCTCCCTCAATACCTCAGAAAATGTTCCCGAATTACCTCAGGCAGTGCGTCCTCAATACCTCAGAAAATGCTCCCTCAGTACCTCAGAAAGTGCTCCCTCGATATCTCAAATAATGCTCCCTCAGTACCTCATATACTTCTCCCTCGATACCTCAGATAGTGCTCCCTCAATACCTCAGATATTTCTCCCTCAATATCTCATATAGTTTCTCCTCAGTACCTCAGATAGTGCTCCCTCAATACCTCAGAAATTGTTCCCTCAGTACCTCAGAAAGTGCTCCCTTAATACCTCAGAAAGTGTTCCCTCAGTACCTCAGAAAATGCTCCCTCAATACCTCAGAAAGTGCTCCCTTAATACATCAGAAAGTGCTCCCTCAATATCTCAGAATGTGCTCCCTCAATATCTCAGAGATTTCTCCCTTAATATCTCATTTAGTTATCCCTCAATACCTCAGATAGTTCTCCCTCAATACCTCTGAAAGTGCTCCCTCAATACCTCAGACAGTTCTCCCTCAGTACCTCCGAAAGTGCTCCCTCAATGCCTCAGAAAGTGCTGCCTGAGTACTTCAGAAAGTGCTCCCTTAATACCTCAGAAAATGTTCCCACAGTACCTCAGACAGTGCTGCCTCAATACCTCAGAAAGTGCTCCCTCAGTTCCTCAGAAAGTGCTCCCTCAATATCTCAAATAGTGCTCCCTTCGTACATCATATGGTTCTCCCTGAATACCTCAGATAGTGCTCCCTCAATACCTCAGAAAGTGTTCCCTCAGTACCTCAGAAAGTGCTCCCTCAATACCTCAGAAAGTGTTCCCTCAGTACCTCGGAAAGTGCTCCCTCAATACATCAGAAAGTGCTCCCTCAATATCTCGGAATGTGCTCCCTCAATATCTCAGATAGTTCTCCCTTAATATCTCATTTAGTTATCCCTCAATACCTCAGATAGTTCTCCCTCAATACCTCTGAAAGTGCTCCCTCAATACCTCAGACAGTTCTCCCTCAGTACCTCCGAAAGTGCTCCCTCAATACCTCAGAAAGTGCTGCCTGAGTACCTCAGAAAGTGCTCCCTTAATACCTCAGAAAATGTTCCCACAGTACCTCAGACAGTGCTCCCTCAATACCTCAGAAAGTGCTCCCTCAGTTCCTCAGAAAGTGCTCCCTCAATATCTCAAATAGTGCTCCCTTCGTACATCATATAGTTCTCCCTGAATACCTCAGATAGTGCTCCCTCAATACCTCAGATCGTGCTCCCTCAATATTTCAGATAGTCCTCCCTCAATACCTCAGAAAGTGCTCGCTCAGTACCTCAGAAAGTTCTCCCTCAATACATCAGAACGTGCTCCTTCAGTACCTCAGAAAGTGCTCCCTGAGTACCTCAGAAAGTGCTCCCTCAATACCTCAGCAAATGTTCCCTCAGTACCTCAGACAGTGCTCCCTCAATACCTCAGAAATTGCTCCCTCTGTACCTCAGAAAGTGCTCCCGCAATACCTCAGACAGTGCTCCCTCAATACCTCAGAAAGTGCTCCCTCAATACCTCAGAAAGTGCTCCCTCAATACCTCAGAAAGTGCTCCCTCAATACCTCAGAAAATGTTCCCGAAATACCTCAGGCAGTGCGTCCTCAATACCTCAGAAAATGCTCCCTCAGTACCTCAGAAAGTGCTCCCTCGATATCTCAAATAATGCTCCCTCAGTACCTCATATACTTCTCCCTCGATACCTCAGATAGTGCTCCCTCAATACCTCAGATATTTCTCCCTCAATATCTCATATAGTTTCTCCTCAGTACCTCAGATAGTGCTCCCTCAATACCTCAGAAATTGTTCCCTCAGTACCTCAGAAAGTGCTCCCTCAATACCTCAGAAAGTGTTCCCTCAGTACCTCAGAAAATGCTCCCTCAATACCTCAGAAAGTGCTCCCTTAATACATCAGAAAGTGCTCCCTCAATATCTCAGAATGTGCTCCCTCAATATCTCAGAGAGTTCTCCCTTAATATCTCATTTAGTTATCCCTCAATACCTCAGATAGTTCTCCCTCAATACCTCTGAAAGTGCTCCCTCAATACCTCAGACAGTTCTCCCTCAGTACCTCCGAAAGTGCTCCCTCAATACCTCAGAAAGTGCTGCCTGAGTACCTCAGAAAGTGCTCCCTTAATACCTCAGAAAATGTTCCCACAGTACCTCAGACAGTGCTCCCTCAATACCTCAGAAAGTGTTCCCTCAGTACCTCAGAAAATGCTCCCTCAATACCTCAGAAAGTGCTCCCTCAGTTCCTCAGAAAGTGCTCCCTCAATATCTCAAATAGTGCTCCCTTCGTACATCATATAGTTCTCCCTGAATACCTCAGATAATGCTCCCTCAATACCTCAGATCGTGCTCCCTCAATATTTCAGATAGTCCTCCCTCAATACCTCAGAAAGTGCTCCCTCAGTACCTCAGAAAGTTCTCCCTCAATACATCAGAAAGTGCTCCTTCAGTACCTCAGAATGTGCTCCCTGATTACCTCAGAAAGTGCTCCCTCAATACCTCAGCAAATGTTCCCTCAATACATCAGAAAGTGCTCCCTCAATACCTCAGAAAGTGCTCCCTCAATACCTCAGAAATTGCTCCCTCAATACCTCAGAATATGCTCCCTCAATACATTAGATAGTGCTCCCTGAGTACCTCAGAAAGTGCTCCCTCAATACCTCAGAAAATGTTCCCTCAGTACCTCAGACAGTGCTCCCTCAATACCTCAGAAATTGCTCCCTCAATACATCAGAAAGTGCTCCCTCAATACCTCAGAAAGTGCTCCCTCAATACCTCAGAAATTGCTCCCTCAATACCTCAGAATATGCTCCCTCAATACATTAGATAGTGCTCCCTGAGTACCTCAGAAAGTGCTCCCTCAATACCTCAGAAAATGTTCCCGAAATACCTCAGGCAGTGCGTCCTCAATACCTCAGAAAAACCTCCCTCAGTACCTCAGAAAGTGCTCTCTCGATATCTCAAATAATGCTCCCTCAGTACCTCATATACTTCTCCCTCGATACCTCAGATAGTGCTCCCTCAATATCTCACATAGTTTCTCCTCAGTACCTCAGATAGTGCTCCCTCAATACCTCAGAAATTGTTCCCTCAGTACCTCAGAAAGTGCTCCCTCAATACCTCAGAAAGTGTTCCCTCAGTACCTCAGAAAATGCTCCCTCAATACCTCAGAAAGTGCTCCCTTAATACATCAGAAAGTGCTCCCTCAATATCTCAGAATGTGCTCCCTCAATACCTCAGAAATTGCTCCCTCAATACCTCAGAATATGCTCCCTAAATACATTAGATAGTGCTCCCTGAGTACCTCAGAAAGTGCTCCCTCAATACCTCAGAAAATGTTCCCGAAATACCTCAGGCAGTGCGTCCTCAATACCTCAGAAAATGCTCCCTCAGTACCTCAGAAAGTGCTCCCTCGATATCTCAAATAATGCTCCCTCAGTACCTCATATACTTCTCCCTTAATATCTCATTTAGTTCTCCCTCAATACCTCAGATAGTTCTCCCTCAATATCTCATACAGTTTCCCCTCAGTTCCTCAGATAGTACTCCCTCAATATCTCAGAATGTGCTCCCTCTGTACCTCAGATAGTTCTTCCTCAGTACCTCTGAAGGTGCTCCCTCAATATCTAGAAAGTGCTCCCTCAGTACCTCAGATAGTGCTCCCTCAGTACCTCAGAAAGTGCTCCTTCAAAATCTAAGAAAGTGCTCCATCAGTACTTCAGATAGTTCTCCCTCAGTACCTCAAAAAGTGCCCCCTCAATACCTCAGAAAATGCTCCCTCAATACCTCAGATAGTTCTCCCTCAATACCTCAGAAAGTGCTCCCTCAATATCTCAGAAAGTGCTCCGTCAGTACCTCAGAAAGTGATCCCTTCGTACCTCAGAAAGGGCAGTGGGAGGAAACTGGAGCACCCTGAGGGAACCCGCACAGATACAGAGAGAATGTGTAAACTCCACACAGACAGTCACTGAGAGTTAGAATCCAACCACTTAGGCACCGTGCTGTCCTCACTCCCTGGATGCCATCTCATCTAACCTTTTACTAAGAAATCTCCCATGTGAAACCTTCTCATCTGTCTCCTTGGTCATCCCTTCAAAAGCTCTCTCAAGTTGGACGCATCATTTCCACAAACAAATCCAAGCTGACTATCCCTAATCAATTCTTGCTTTTCCAAATGCATGTAAATTGTCTCTCAGAATGCCCTCCAACAGCTTACCCACCACTGTCATCAGGCTGACAGCTCCATCGTTCAATGGCTGTTCCTTGCAGCCTTACTTCAATCATGGCACATCATTAATCACCCTCCAGTCTTCAGGCACCTCACCCGTTGCCACTGATTGGTCCATCTGACAAGGCCATCTACATCCTTCTGTAATTTAAGGCTATCATCCTCAGTATTTATCACCCAACCAATCTTCATATCATTCATGAACCCAATGATTAACCCTCCACCATTCAAATCTAAATCTTTTCTATCAACCACCTCAGCAAGACCCCAACAGTGAGACATGAACAGACAGAGATTTCTAACTGGGCCGTCACTGTCTGCTTCCTGCCACTCAGCATTCTGCGCCATATTCCTTTGATCTTGAGTTTTTATGTTCACTATCAGTTTCCAGTATGGGTCCTGATAAAAGCCTGACTGACCACCAAGCAGGCGACAGGAAGGTATTGCCCTTATTTACAGACCTGGTCACCTCCTTAAAAAGTGCAATCCCATTGGTCAGACCTGAGCTCCCCTTAACAGAACCGCCCTGACTGTTCTTCATGAACTCCAGTCTCTGTAAATGCTGATTAATTCGATCTTCCAAAATTGCTTCCAACAGACGCCCCACCCACGGTATTAGCCTGACTGGCCTGTAGCTGCCTGGTATATCCCATGTTCCTTCCTGAATAACAGTACCACATGGTCAGTCCGACGACACCTCTCCTGTAGCCAGAGGGGATTTGAAAATGTTTGCAAGTGTACCTGGTACTTCCTCCATCACCTCATTCGGTAAACTGAGATACATTTCCATCGTCTTTGGAGATTTATGGGGTTGTAAGAAGGCCAGACTACTCAGAACCATCTCTCTATTTTTATTTCTGCGAATTCATTTAATTGCATCACAGAGCATCTTCACGATTTCATACCAACCCTGTCCCAATGAACATTGACAAAATGCATCTATTCACTATAGCCTCTGGGTCCATGCACAAATTCTCACTGTGTTCCACAACCTACTCTTTCTCTCATTATCAATTCACCCTTAATGTCACTGTAAGGTACTTCCAGATTTTTATTTCCTCTCTTAGCACTGCTCTCTCCCAGGCAATTAGCCTGCGATACAATTTGAAGGAGTGTGGGATGTCATTCTGGATGTGGATAAGCATTAGGAAGCCCAGAAACAAGGAACACACGACTGTGCTGAGTGTGGGACAGTGGGATTCATTTGGGATGAGCACAAGGAAGCTGAGGAATAAACCTCAGGCCTGCAGCATGAAAATATCCCTTTGAGTTGGCAGGTCAGTCACGCCAAACGAAAACTCGATCCCTGGGAACAGAGGGTGGTAACCAAATGAAGACGGTCGGTTTGAACACAGTCTCTGGAATCTGGAAGCGGGAATCATTGCTTAGCAGGGTCTGTAGGAAGCAGAGGCAGAAATGTACTGAACAATTTCAGATATTCCTTGTAGACCACAAGACATGGGAGCAGAAATTAGACCATTCAGCCTATCTGATAGTGTGGCACTCACTCAGTAATGACTCTCTTACAGGTATCCCCCAGACTGATGCGCTGACAGTGTAGCACTCCTCCAGTAATGATCCTCTGAGAGTGTGGCACTCCCTCAGTACTGACTCTCTGACAGTGCAGCGCTCCCTCAGTACTGACCTTCTCACAGTGCAGCACTAACCTCAGATTGACCCTCTGACATTGCGGCAATCCCCCATTACTGACCCCCTGATAGCGCAGCACTCTCTCAGTAGTATCCTCTGACAGTGCAGCACTCCCTCAGTACTGACCCTCTGACAGTGCAGTACTCCCTCAGAACTGACCCTCTGACAGTACGACACTCCCTCAGTACTGACCCCCTGACAAGGCAGCACTGCCTCAGTACTGACCCTCCGACAGTGCAGCAATCCCTCAGTACTGACCCTCTCACAGTGTAGCAATCCCTGACTACTGACCCTCTCACAGTTCAACGCTCCCTCAGTACTGACCCTCTGACAGAGCGGTGCTCCATCAGGACTGACCCTCCTACAATGCAGCTCTCCCATAGTACAGACCCTCTGATAGTGCCACACTCCCTCAGTACTGACCCTCCGACAGTGCATCTCTCCTACAGTACAGTCCCTCCGACAATACAGCTCTCAACAGTACAGACCCTCTGTCAGTGCAGCACTCCCTCAGTACTGACCCTCTGGCAGTGCAGCACTCCCTCCACACAGACCCTCTGACAGAGCAGCGCTCCCTCAGCACTGCTTCATTGACCCTGCAGCACTCCCTCAGAAATGACGCTCTGACACAACAACTTTCCCTCAGTACTGATCCTCGGACTCTGCAGCACTCTCTTTGTGCTGACATTTCTACAGTGCAGCATTCCCTCAGTACTGATACTCATACAGTGCAGCATTCCCTCAGTACTGACCCTCCGACAATGTGGCACTCCCTCAATACAGATGCTCTTACAGTGTAGCACTCCCTCGGTTCTGACCCTCCGATAACGTGGCAGTTTCTCAGTACTGACCCTCTCAGAGAGCAGAACTCCCTCAGTACTGACACTCTGACAGTGCGGCACTGCCTCATTCCTGCACTTCTGATAGTCCAACAATGCATCAGTACTGACCCTTTGGCAGTGCAGCTCGCCCTCAGTACTAACCCTCTGAAACAACACTACCTCAGAACTGACACAGTGACCGTGTTGTGCTCCCTCAGTAATGACCCCCTGAGTGTGCATCACTCTCTCAGTACTGACCCTCTGGCAATGCAAAAATCACTCAGTACTGACAGTCTGACACATAGCATGGCGCTCCCTCAGTACTGACCCCCTCACAGCGCGGTGATCCCTCAGTACTAATCCCCTCAGAGTGCGGTGGGATCCCTCAGTACTAATCCCCCCAGAGTGCAGTGATCCCTCAGTACTAATCCCCTCAGAGTGCGGTGCTCCATCAGTTCTAACCCTTTCACTGTGCAGCGCTCCCTCAGTCGTATCCCTCTCACAGTGTGGCACTCCGACAGCATGGCCACCCATTAGTACAGACCCTCAGAAAGTGCGGACTTCATCATTACTGACTCTCTCACTGCACAGCAATCCCTCCTGGCCCTCTGGCAATGCTGCACACCCTCCACACTGACCGTCTGATAATGCAGCACTCCCTCCACACTGACCCTCTGACAATGCTGCACTCCCTCCACACTGACCCTCTGACAATGCTGCACTCCCTCCACACTGACCGTCTGACAATGCTGCACTCCCTCCACACTGACCGTCTGGCAATGCAGCACTCCCTCCACTCTGACCCTCTGACAATACTGCACTCCCTCCACACTGACACTCTGACAATGCTGCACTCCCTCCACACTTACTCTCTGATAATGCTGCACTCTCTCCATACTGACCGTCTGACAATGCAGCACTCACTCCACACTGACCCTATGACAATGCTGCACTCCCTCCACCCTGACCCTCTGACAATGCTGCGCTCCCTCCACACTGACCCTCTGACAATGCTGCAAACCTCCACACTGATCCTCTGACAATGCTGCACTCCCTCCACACTGACCCTCTGACAATGCTGCACTCCCTCCACACTGATCCTCTGACAATGCTGCACTCCCTCCACACTGACCCTCTGACAATGCTGCACTCCCTCCATACTGACCCTCTGACAATGCTGCACTCCCTCCACACTGACGCTCTGACAATGCTGCACTCCCTCCACACTGACCCTCTGACAATGCCGCACACCATCCACACTGATCCTCTGACAAAGCTGCACTTCCTCCACACTGATCCTCTAACAATTCTGCACTCCCTCCACAATGACCCTCTACCAATGCTGCATTCCCTCCACACTGACCCTCTGACAATGCTGCGCTCCCTCCACACTGACCCTCTGACAATGCTGCAAACCTCCACACTGATCCTCTGACAATGCTGCACTCCCTCCACACTGACCCTCTGACAATGCTGCACTCCCTCCACACTGATCCTCTGACAATGCTGCACTCCCTCCACACTGACCCTCTGACAATGCTGCACTCCCTCCATACTGACCCTCTGACAATGCTGCACTCCCTCCACACTGACGCTCTGACAATGCTGCACTCCCTCCACACTGACCCTCTGACAATGCCGCACACCATCCACACTGATCCTCTGACAAAGCTGCACTTCCTCCACACTGATCCTCTAACAATTCTGCACTCCCTCCACAATGACCCTCTACCAATGCTGCAATCCCTCCACACTGATCCTCTGACAATGCTGCACTCCCTCCACACTGACCCTCTGACAATGCTGCACTCCCTCCACACTGATTCTCTGACAATGCTGCACTCCCTCCACACCGATCCTCTGACAAAGCTGCACTCCCTCCACACTGATCCTCTGACAGCGCTGCACCCCCTCCACACTGATCCTCTGACAATGCTGCACTCCCTCCACACTGACCCTTTGACAAAGCTGCACTCCCTCCACACTGATCCTCTGACAAAGCTGCACTCCCTCCACACTGATCCTCTGACAATGCTGCACTCCCTCCACACAGATCCTCTGGCAATGCTGCACTCCCTCCACACTGACCCTCTGACAATGCTGCACTCCCTCCACACTGATCCTCTGATAGTGATGCACTCCCTCAGTACTGACTCTCTGACAGTGTGGAAGTGGCCCTATACTGACCCTCCGACAGAGTGGCCCAATCTCAGGACAAATCCTCTGATAGTACAGCATTCCATCATATCTAACACTCTGACAGTACAGCACTGACTCAGTACTGATTCATTGACAGTGTAGCATCCCCTCAGCACTGACCCATTGATATTGTAGCACATCCACACTACTGACCCATTGACAGTGTATCACTCCCTCAGTACGCACCCTCTGCCTCGGTCCTGCGCCTCTGACAGTCCAGCAGTGCCTCAGTACTGTCTATCTGACAGTGTAGCACTCTCTCGGGACTAACCCTCTGACAGTGCAGCACTCCCTCAGTACAGACCCTCCGACAGTGCAGCACTCCCACAGCACTGACCCTCTGACAGTGTAGCACTCCCTCAGTACTGACCCTCTGACAGTGCAGCACTCCCTCAGCACTGACCGTCTGACAGTGCAGCACTCCCTCAGCACTGACCGTCTGACAGTGCAGCACTCCCTCAGTACTGACCCTCTGACAGTGCAGCACTCCCTCAGTACTGACCCTCTGACAGTGAAGCACTCACACAGTACTGACCCTCCGACAGTGCAGCACTCCCTCAGTACTGACCCTCCGACAGTGCGGCACTCGCTCAGTACTGACCCTCCGGCAGTGCAGCACTCCCACAGTACTGACCCTCTGACAGTGCAGCACTCCCTCAGTACTGACCCTCTGACAGTACAGCACTCCCTCAGTACTGACCCTCTGACAGTACAGCACTCCCTCAGTAATGACCCTCTGACAGTGCAGCATTCCCTCAGTACTGACCCTCTGACAATGAGGCACTCCCTCAGTACTGACCCTCTGATGGTGCAGTGATCTCTCAGTGCAGATCCTCTGATAGTGAGGCTTGCCGTCTGGACTGACCCTCTGAAGGTGTGGTGCTTACTCAGTACTGACTCTCTGACAGTGCAGCACTCCCTCAGTCCTGATCCTCTGACAGTGCAGCACTCCCTCGATACTGACCCGCTGACAGTTCAGCACCCGCTTTGTACTGACTCTCTGACAATGCAGCACTCCCTCAGTTCTGACCCTCTGACAGTGCAGCACTCTCTCTGTACTGATCCTCTGAAATAGCACTCACTCAGAACTGACACTCTCACTGTGTAGCGCTCCCTCAGTACTCACCTTTTGATAGTGCTTGCTCTCTCAGTTCTGACCCCTGACAGCGTATTTCTCGTTCAGTACTGACCCTCTGATGGTCCAGTGCTCTCAGAGTACAGAGCCTCAGACAGTGCGGTATTCCCTCTGGACTGAACCTCTGACAGTGTGGTGCTCCCTCAGTACTGACCCTTTGACAGTGTAGTACTCCTCAGAAATGGCCCTCTGGTAATGCAGCAGTCCGTCACTACTGACTGTCCGACAGTGCGGTGATCCCTCAGTACTCACCCTCTGGCAATGCAGCAGTCCCTCAGTACTGACCCTCTAACAGCGCAGTGATCCCTCAGTACTGACCCTCCGACAGTGCGGCACTCCCTCAGTACTGACGCTCACACAGTGTAGAACTTCCTCAGTACTGACCATTGACAGTGTGGCACTGCCCCCATACCGACCGTGTGACAGTGCAGCAATCCCTCAGTGTTGACCCTCTGACAGTGCAGCACTTCCTCATACTGACCCTCTGACAGTGCAGTATTGCCTCAGCACTGACCCTCTGACAGTGCAGCACTCCCTCAGTACTGACCCTCTGACAGTGCAGCACTACCTCAGTTCTGACCCTCCGACAGTGCAGCACTCCCTCAGTACTGACCGTCTGACAGTGCAGCACTCCCTCAGTACTGACCCTCCGACAGTGCAGCACTCCCTCAGTACTGACCCTCTGACAGTACAGCACTCCCTCAGTACTGACCCTCTGACAGTGAAGCACTCCCCCAGTACTGACCCTCTGACAGTGCAGCACTCCATCAATACTGACCCTCTGACAGTGCAGCATTCCCTCAGTACTGACCCTCTGACAGTGCAGCACTCACTCAGTACCGACCCTCCGACAGTGCAGCACTCCCTCAGTACTGACCCTCTGACAGTGCAGCACTTCCTCATGACTGACTCTCCGACAGTGCAGCACTCCCTCAGCACTGACCCTCTTTTTTTTTCTATTTCATAGAGTCTTGTGGAAATTTGGAGACATCGGATTTGCAGATTCTGAGGAAGCATGAGAGAGACACACAAACCAAATCCTGTCTGAAACTCTCTGCAATAGACTATTCAGAGGCACAGCGTCACAGAGGTGCACAGCTTGAAACCAGACCCTCCTGTCCAACGCGTCCGTACCAACCAGATATTCTCATCTCATTTAATTCCATTTGCTAGCACTTGGCTAATATCCCTCTAAACCCTTCGTATTCACATACTCATCCTGATGCCTTTTACATGTCACAATTGTACCCGCCCCCATCACTTCCTCTGGCAACTACCTGCATGCCCTTGAATAAGTGTTCAAACATTCATACTGTCGAGACAAACTCTAATAAACACCAACCAACGAAAGGCTATCATTGTCATTTTCAACCCACCCTGAGCTTCTTCATTACGCTGATTTCAGCACAGGTAAAGAAACAGAGTTAGTGACCATCCACTGTGACCCTGTTATTTTCAAATGTGGCTTGTTTGTGATTACCCTCTCATAGTTGCCTGGAAGGTGAGGGTGAGCTGTACTCTCCTGCTGCAGTCCTCGAGTGTCCCACAGTGATGTTAGGGAGGTAGCTCCAGGATTTTGACCTGAACCATGTAAAGAGCTATCTTACTGTAGTGCCCTTTTAACGTAGCGAAGTTAGTCTAGACCAGGAGGAACCGAGAGCTGCTGTCTTGTCAGAGAGAGAGAGGCCTGGTGGATCACACACCTCAGGTGAGGGGTCGAGGTTGAGAAGCTGGGGCCTTCATGGTAATTTCAGACATGATAGAGATTGAGCCTATAGTGTTGGCATCACGAACCTCTTAGCTGTGGGAACTGACCCCCCTTTGTAGCAGAGGGAATCAATCCCTTTAATAGAGCAAGCTTGAGAATTCAACACTAAAATCAATCTGTCCGGACGCGCTCGAGACCTGAAACATCAATACAGAGATTGCTGGAGAAGCTAAGCATGTCCGGCAGCATCTCTGAAGGGAGAGGGAGAAAGAGACAGAGAGAGAGTTCGCCTTTCAATCCAGTGATTTCTGTGGGAAAGTTCCTTCAGAACAGACCGTTTTGAGGAAGGGTCACTTGAAATGCGAATTGTCCTCTCTTCACCATTGCTACTGAATATCCCCAGCCATCTGTTTGCTTGAGAATTTGATCTGACCTGATCCAAGCGTCACTGAGTAATTCAGTCTGTGTTCAATGCCTTGAGGCTGCTTCTGCTGAAAGATGACAAACAAGTTTAAGGCTTTGTAAGGTATTGTATTCGGAGGGCAGAGTACATGGGGGAAAAGATACAGAACACAGGCACATCACAAAGATCCTTCTCAATGTAACGTTGTGATGTTAGTTCAGTAGGAACAGCTCAGAGCTAACATTTCAGTTAATCAGCCAAGGGGAGGATATATGTCATGACAAAGCCTTGTTGTAAAGACTGTACCGAACCGAACTCTAGTGACTATGTTTGTATGCAAAGTTATTTTTGTGAATAAAGTCTCTTTTTGCTATTGATATCAATATATTTTCGAGGGGGACCAAGCATCTTGAGCTTGAGGAGGCATTGCCCTTGTCCCTAAGCTTTCTGAAAAAAACGCTAGACAAGTTCGATACTCCCTGGGTATAGACATCAAACGGTCATCAACGGGGAGGAGATGGTGGGATGGTCACGGGGGCTCAGTGTTGCCTCACCCCACCCGGGTTCGATTCCAGCCTCGGGCGACTGTCTGTGTGGAGTTGGCACATTCTCCCCGTGTCAGCCTCCGGGTGCTCCAGTTTCTACCCACTGTCCAAAGATGTGCAGGCTAGGTGGGTTAGCGAGAGGAAATGAAGGGATCCAGGGATAGAGGGGGTAGGGTGGGATGCTCTGCCGAGGGTCAGTGTGAACCTGAATGGCCGAATGGCCTGCTTCCACATTCTATGATCAATCCAGAGATTCAAATAATGATCTGGCCCTGGGCTCCAATCTTGGGGGTGACTGTGGGTCATCACAGTGAGAACAGGTTTGGGAATGAACACGGTCCAAGGGGGCAACAGGTTTGCTTCCTGAGGTCTTGAGGGCATGAATGTTCTGTCGAGGTATTTTGGGGATAAACATACTGGTTTCTAAGGTATTGAGGGAGCACTATCTGTCAGTGCAGGGTGCAGATGGTCGAAAGGTACAGATACACTTCATCGGACATAGAACAGTTCAGCACAGAACAGGCTCTTCAGCCCACGATGTTGTGCCGACCATTGATCCTCAAGTAAGGTAAACCTAATGTACGATCCCTCAAATGTCTGTGACCATATGCATGTCCAGCAATCTCTTAAATATCCCTAATGACCTTGTTTCCACAACTGCTGCTTGCAACGCATTCCATGCTCTCGCCGCTCTCTGCGTAAAGAACCCGCCTCTGACATCCCCTCTATACTTTCCTCCAAACAGCTTAAAACTATGACCCCTGGTGTTAACAATTTCTGCCCTGGAAAAAAAGTATCGGGCTATCAACTCTATCTATGCCTCTCATTATCTTGTACTCCTCAATTAGGTCCCCTGTCTTCCTTCTTTTTTCCACTGAAAGAAGTCCGATCTCAGTCAACCTCTCTTTGTTAGATAAGCCCTCCATTCCAGGCAGCATCCTGGTAAACCTCCTCTGAACCCTCTCCAAAGCATCCACATCTTTCCTATAATAGGGCGACCAGAACTGGACGCAGTATTCCAAGTGCGTTCTAACCAAAGTTTTATAGACCTGCAACAAGATCTCACGACTCTTAAACTCAATCCTCCTGTTAATGAAAGCCAAAACACCATATGCTTTCTTAACAACCCTGTCCACTTGGGTAGCCATTTTAAGGGATATATGTACCTGCACACCAAGATCCCTCTGTTCCTCCACACTGCCAAGAATCCTGTCTTTAATCCTGTACTCAGCTTTCAAATTTGACCTTCCAAAATGCATCACCTCGCATTTATCCAGTTGAACTCCATCTGCCACCTCTCAGCCCATCTCTGCATCCTGTCAATGTCCCGCTGCAGCCAACAACAGCCCTCTATACTGTCAACGACACCTCCAACCTTTGTGTTGTCTGCAAACTTGCTGACCCATCCTTCAATCTCCTCATCCAAGTCATTAATAAAAATTACAAACGGTAAAGGCCCAAGGAACACCACTCACCACAGACTTCCAGGCAGAATATTTTCCTTCTACTACCACTCGCTGTCTTCTGTTGGCCAGCCAATTCTGTATCCAGACAGCTAAGTTTCCCTGTATCCCATTCCTCCTGACCTTCTGAACGAACCTATCATGGGGAACCTTATCAAATGCCTAACTGAAGTCCACATACACAACATCCACTGCTCGACCCTCATCAACTTGCCTAGTCACATCCTCAAAGAACTCAGTAAGGTTTGTGAGGCATGACCTGCCCCTCACAAAGCCATGTTGATTTCATTTAATCAAGCCATGTTCTTCCAGATGGTCATAAATCCTGCACCTCAGTACCCTTTCTAACACCTTGCAGACGACAGACGTGAGACTGACTGGTCTGTAATTGCCGGGGATTTCCCTATTTCCTTTCTTAAAGAGAGGAATTACATTTGCCTCCCTCCAGTCCTCAGGTACGACTCCAGTGGAGAGCGAGGATGTAAGGATCTTCGCAAGCAGCGAAGCAATCACATTTCTCACTTCCCAAAGCAGCCGGGGACCAATCTGGTCTGGCCCTGGCGACTTGTCAATCTTAATCTTTGTCAAAATGTTCAGCACATCAGCTTCCTCAATCTCTATCCGTTCCAGCATGCCTACCTGCTCCTCAATGGTTTCATTCACTACAAGGTCCTCTTCTTTAGTAAAGACAGAAGCAAAAAAACTCATTTAGGGGGTTCCCCTACCTCCTCAGACTCTACACACAAGTTCCCTATGCTATCCCCGATCGGCCCTACTCTTTCTTTGATCATTGTTTTACTCCTCACATACGTGTAAAATGTCTTTGGATTCTCCCTAATCCTTCCTGTCAAGCCTTTTTCCTGCCCCCTCCTGGCTCTCCTCAGACCATTTCTGAACTCCTTCCTCGCCTGCCTGTCATCCTCTAGAGCTGAGCAAGGCCCTTGCATCCTCCACCTTACATAAGCTGCCTTCTTTCTTTCGAAAAGAAGCTCCTCCGCTCTCGACATCCAAGGTTCCTTTATCTTGCCCCTTCTTGCCTGTCTCAGAGGGACATATTTATGCATCACTCGTAACAACTATTCCTTAAACCGTCTCCACATGTCTGTAGTGGCCTTTCCATGGAATAATTGCTCCCGGTCCATGGTTCTCAGCTCACGTCTGATAGTATCATAGTTTCCTTTTCCCTAATTAAATATCCTCCCATTGTGTTTGCTTCTCTCCTTCTCCATGGCTATATAGAATGTGAGGCAGTTGTGGTCACTATCACCAAAATGCTCTCCCACCGCAAGATCTGACACCGGCCCCGGCTCATTGCCGAGCACCAAAATCAAAATGGCCTCCCCCCTCGTCGGCCTGTCAATGTGCTGAGTTAGGAAACCCTCCTGAACACACCTTACAAAAACAGCTCCTTCCAAACCATCTGTTCGAAGGAGGTTCCAATCAATATTGGGAAAGTTAAAGTCACCCATTACAACAATCCTATTGCATTCACTCTTTTCCAAAATCTGCCGACCTATGCTTTCTTCAATCTCCCTGCTGCTATTGGGGGGCCTGTAGTAAACCCCTAATGAGGTGACAGCTCCCTTACTGTTTCTAATTTCCACCCATCCTGACTCAGTCGGCAGACCCTCCTCCACAATGGTAACTTCTGTACCTGTGATACCCTCTCTGATTTCCTGTCTGAATTCATTGCATGTGGTGTCCCTCAAGGGTTGGCCAGCACGGTGGCTCAATGGTGGGCACTGCTGTCTCACAGCACCAGGGACTCAGTTTCGATTCCAGACTCCATTGTCTGTGTGGAGTTTGCACGTTTTCCCCGTATCTGCGTGGGTTTCCTCTGGGTGCTCCGGTTTCCTCCCATAGTACAAAGATGTGCAGGTTAGGTGAAATGGCCATGCTAAATTGCCTGTAGTGTTAGGTGCATTAATTAGTGGTAAATGTTGGGGAATGGGTCTGGATGGGTTCCTCTTCGGAGGGTCGGAGTGGACTTGTTGTGCCGAAGGGACTGTTTCCACACTGTAGGGAATCTAAGGGTCTATCCTTGGACCCTCCTTTTTCTCACCTACATACTGCCAGGAGGTGACATTGTCCAAAAGCACCGTGTTAGGTTTCACATGTACACTGACACTGCCCAGCTCTCCCTCCCCATCATCCCTCTCCATTACTCCACTGTTATTCAGTTATCAAACTGCTTCCCACGCTCCCACTACTCGATTGGCTGCAATTTTCTCCAGTGAAACATTGTAATGGTTAAAACCATTGCCTTCAGTTGCTATTACAAATTTCTTTCCCTTACTGCTGAGCCCCTCCCTCCCACTGGGAAATATCTGAGGTAGAACTACATTCTTTACAATATTGCTGTTATATCTGACCCCAAGGTGACCTTCTGATCAGATATCCACACAATCACAAACACCAGGAATTCCAATCTCTTAAACGTTGCTTGTCTCCCTGTGAGAAACAAAGCTCACACATTTCAATCATTACAGTCTGAGACAAGATCGGAATCAGTAGTGTCCTTTATTTTTACACTTGCAATTGGGTGTGATGTCCAGTGCCAGGCAAGGCAGATGACATACACACACCAAATTGAACAAACTTTCGATATTTATATAATTTGGTTCCTACATATTTTTTCTTATTTCATTGTTTCCCCCCCTCTCCCCCGACTCCGTTTACATCCTCCACTTCCCGAAGAGTGATCCCACCACTCCTGCGCATCCGGCCTTGTCTGTGACAAAATGCTTATTCTGGCCTCACAAGGCCGTTTGACCTCATCCCACTGCAGGTCATTGTTAGGCATATTCTTTCTTCATCAGTATCTACTCTTTCCATCTGGGCCCCTCCCGAGACCACTCTGATCTCTATGACCTCTTTAGTTAGGGTTTGTTCCTGTGTCTCTGTAAAAGTGGGAAACATACTGTTTATACAGGCTTTCGAGCTTGACTGCATCCCCCACAACATCTTATCTACTTGCCCATAATATCTACCATTGTTTTGCAATCACGTTTCATGCTGACATGCAATGTTAGCTAATACAAAAACAAATATATATTTCCTCCACATAGTTTCCATTCTTGTTGACTCAGCTCATGGCTGAAACAATTACACACTGGTGTGAGTTCATTTACCTTGTACCAGAAATTATAATTGCAGAAATAACATTAATTTACCTATATCCCCCTCACCCCTTACCCCAGCTCCATTGTTACTGAAACCCCTGACCCGTGTCGGTGTTGCCTTAAACTTGACCAATCTGAAGCAGAACCCTTGATTCCGTGACTGACCCAGAATCTGCGAGCTTTCTGTGTTTCCTGCACAATTACCCCTGGTCCCTTTGTGGTGCAGCTTTCTATAGTTTCCACCATTTAAATAGCACTTTGTTCTTTTATTATCTCCCACAAAATGACCAACTTCCCATTTTCCCAAATTATACTCCATCTGGCAACTTGTTGCCCCCTTCTCCTGTGCATCTCTCTCACTTCACAATCCTCTTAGAACTTTACAGTTATGCCGTTTCTGACAGATACCCCCCCAATTCTTCTAAACGTTTACTGGGAATCCTGGGCAGTGGGAAGCGAGCAGTGTTGCTCTGTTTTTCATGAGACTCTATGGGATGACTGAGATGAGCTTGCTGCCCATTGGTCAGAATGGAGACAACTTGCCCATCGCGCTGCATGAGCCTTTCAGCCCCCCCCCCCCACCCCACCACCACCATGCCTTATTGATGAGGCACAGCGGCAGCACGGAAGGAAAGAAAAGGAAGGAAATCCTGTTCTCCACATCTCACTGACTCTTGGATCATTCTGTCCCATCTATGAAAGATCTGTCCTGTTCAGTCACATGAAGTCCCAAGGTGGAAACTCATAGAAACCCACATAGATTTCCCCCTGAACTAACTGCTGACCTCCACAAGGAATAATGTGTACAGTCATCCTGGCCCAGGAGGAGGGGATGGTGTGAGTTTCTAACCTGAACTGACAGTGATGGATTTTATAACCTTGTATTAGAAGATACTACAGGTGGACATTCAGATGGTAATCTCAGTAACTGTAATGCCAAACTCTGACAGAATTACTCAATTCATCAGGCCCTGGATATTCACATTGTGCGTGAGTATTGTGTTCCAGCTCAATCCCATTTACTGAAGAAAAGTTCTCCTTTAAATCATCACATTCTCTCAATAGTTCTCCCCACACCTTCAATGTGTCCTTAAATCCTTGTATAATGAGCTGATGGGTGTCAGGTTTATTATTATAACGGGTAACTTTTGTAAACCCCTCTGTCACAGCTCCCCTCAATTTCCTTTGCTACAAGGAGAACAATCTCAGTTTCCCCAAACCCCTGATTCCCCAATGCCTGTTTGCTCTCTATAAGGCACACATCAGGGTTGTGTTGGAACATTCCCCACTTGCCTGCATCAGTGCAGCTCCCAGCAATGTTAAAGAACATGAACATCCTCCAGGACAAAGCACTGTGCCTGAGTGGTGTCTCATTCACTACCTTCCGCATTCCTCTCTCCACCCCCGAGGTACAGTGGCATCACTGTGTAAAAGGTAACGGCAGCATTGTCCTACCAGACCATAGGGCTGCTCTCTCATTAGGGAGAGATGTCTGGTGGTGGTTTAACCTGAAGGTTACCCCAGCCCAGGCAAGGGGAGAGGTTGGGAAGGAGAGCCCATCTATTGGAGATCGATATTATCTACCCAATGCATCAGCAACAACTATATCATACCAATGAATAATGTAAAAGAATATCCAAAACACACTACTACAATCCCCCATTCCTTGAACCATCCTGGTAAATCCCCTGTGCCCCCTCTCAGTGACACTGCCATCCTTCCCAATGTATGGGCGATCTCTGGTTTGCACAGACCCAGCTGCTTTGTGTTCCTGTGGGTGATGTCATCATCGAGCACCAGTTGCACTAAACCTCACTGTCTGTGAGGGTGGGAGACACAGAATTCCCAATAGCATTTAAGACATATTTAGGTGCATACTTGTGATACCAAGACAGATGGTACGAATGACTGTGTATTGGAAAATGGATCAGGATAGTTTGGTGATAGTTTTCTTTACTGGCACGGACTCAATGGCCCACAGAGTCTTTTTTCTGTGCTGTCAACCTCAAGACACTTAATATAGGAATATGACAGGCCACCTTTGAAACTAGGTCAGAAAACATGATAGTAGAATAGGTGATACATGATTGGTGAATGTGTTTGGGAGGGAAGTGAAATGGAGAGGTTTGGGAGGAAATTCTGGAGCTCAATGCAGGAATCTGAAAGGGCCGTCATCAAGTGAGAAATAAAAATGGGGTATCCTCAAGGCCGAAATCAAAGAAAGGCACATATAGCACAGCTTTGAGAGACTGGAGGAGATTAGAGTTAGGGAGGGGTCTGAGGCTGGAGAGGAAGTATTACAGAAAAGGAAGATGTTCGCCGAGCTGGGAATTTGTGTTGCAGACGATTCGTCCCCTGTCGAGGTGACATCCTCAGTGCTTGGGAGTCTCCTGTGAAGCGCTTCTGTGATGTTTCCTCCGGCATTTATAGTGGTTTGTATCTGCCGCTTCCGGTTGTCAGTTCCAGCTGCAACGGACAGGGGACGAAACGTCTGCAACACAAATTCCCAGCTCGGCGAACAGAACCACAACAACGAGCACCCAATCTACAAATCTTCTCACAAACGTTGAAGATAAGGAAGAGTTGTGAGGCTGGGTGAGGTGACAGAGATAGGGAGAGATGTGACGAGGGAGGAATGCAGAGATATCAAGAATTAGAGACGTAATGTTATGTAGCATGGAAACAGACCCTGTGATCCAATCAATCCATGTCAAACATAATTCCAAACTGAGTTAATCTCACCTGCCTCCCCTTGGTCCACATGTATCCAAACATTTCCTATTAGGTACCTGTACAAATGAGTTTCTCGTGGAATCACTGCGGTGTGGAAACTGGCCATTTAGTGTCAGAGTCATTGAGATGTGCAACATGGAAACAGACCCTACCGTCCAACCCATCCATGCCGACCAGATATCCCAAGCTAATCTAGTCCCAATTGCCAGCACCCAGTCCCTATCCCTTCAAATCTTTCCTATTCATACCTCCATCCAAATGCCTCTTAAATATTGCAATTGTACCTGCCTCCACCACTTCCTCTGGCAGCTCATTCCATGCACGTACCACCCTCTGCGTGAAAAAGTTGCCACTTTGGTCTCTTTTATAACTTTACCCTGTCACCCGAAGCCTATGCCCTCTAGTTGTGGACGAGTTGCTGGAAGACTGGTGCCATTATTTGAGAAAGGTGGTAAGGAAAAGCCAGCAAACTATAGACCGGTGAGCCTGAAGTCAGTAGAAGGCAAGTTGCTGGAAGGGCTTATAAGGGAAAGGATGTACTTGTAATTGGAAAGACAAGATAGATTAGGGATAGTCAGCATGGCTTTGTGCATGGAAATCACTAACCTGGACTTCAGAAAGACGTTCAGCAAGGGTCCACATAACACACAGGTTAGGAAGTTCATCACCATAGAATACAAGGAGATGGTGAGATTTGGATACAAAATTGGTTGGAAGGCATAGAGTCATAGAGATATACAGCACAGAAAAGACCCTTCGGTCCAACCCGTCCATGCTGACAAGGAATCCCAACCCATTCTAGTCCCACCTGCCAGCACCTGTCCCATATCCCTCTGAACCCTTCCTATTCATTTTCCCACCGACAGGGGAACCTCAATCATGTGAACGAGTTGGGTAGGCACTAATTCATTCGGACAATCAATGCTTCGGTGAATCGATTAAATGCCTTTCCTCTGGGGCTCGGAGTTTTCAAAGTCTGCTCCCCATTTAGAAGTTTGCAGCAGCACACAGCACGATTGCCCGCGCACACACCGTCCCCAGCCTGACCCTCACTGCCATCCACACACTGTCACGAGCCTGACCCTCACTTCCTCCCACACACCGCCCCCAGCCTGACCTTCACCGCCGTCCACACACCGCCCCAGCCTGTCCCTCACCGCCATCCAACACCGCCTCCAGTTTGACCTTCACCAGCATCGACACACCACTCCCAGCCTGACCCTCACTGCCAACCACACACCGACCCAGCCTGAGCCTTACTGCCACTCACACAACGCCCCCAGACTGACCCTCAGCGCCATCCACACACCGCCCCAGACTGACCTTCACAGCCGCCTACACAATGCCCCCAAGACTGGCCCTCAGTGCCATCCACACACTGCCCACATCCTGACCTTCACAACCTTCCAAAGACCGCCCCCAGCCTGACACTCACTGATGCCCATACACCGCCCTCAGCCTGACCCTCACCGCCGTCCAACACTGCCCCCAGTCTGATCCTCACTGACGCCCACACACCACCCCAGCCTGCCCCTCAGCGCCATCCACACACCACCACCAGCCTGACTCTCACCACCAATCACACACTGCCCTCAGCCTGACCCTCATCCCCGTCCACACACCGCCTCCAGCCTGACACTCACCACAGTCCAGACACCACCTCCAGCCTGACTCTCACCACCGTCCACACACTGCCCCTAGCCTGACACTCACCGCAGTATAAACACTGCCCCAGCTTGACCCTCACCACTGTCCACACACTGCCCCTAGCCTGACACTCACCGCTGTCTACAGACTGCCCCAGCCTGACCCTCACCACCGTCCACACACTGCCCAAAGCCTGACACTCACCACAGTCCACACACTGCCACCAGCCTGACACTCATGCCGTCTACACACAGACCCCAGCCTGACCCTCACCACTGCCCACACACCATGCCCAGTTTGACGCTCACCGCCGTCCACACACCGCCCACAGCCTGACCCTCACCACCGTCCGCACACCACTCCTAGCCAGTCCCTTCTGCCGTTCACACACCGACCTTAGTCTGACCCTCACCAACGTCCAACATCGACCCCAGCCAGACATTCACTGCCATCCACACACCACCCCCAGCCCGACCCTCACCGCCCCAGACTCACTGCCCCCAGCCGGACAGTCACCGCCCTAGCCTGACCTTACCACCCCCAGCCTGACCCTCACCGCTGTCCAACATTGCCCCCAGCCTGCCCCTCACCGCCGTTCAACACCACCCCCAGCCTGACCCTCACTGCAGGCAACACACCGCCCCAGCCTGACCCTCACCGCCGTCCAACACTGCCCCCAGCCTGACCCTCACCGCTGTCCAACTCCGCCCCCAGCTTGACCATCACTGCAGTCTAACTCCAGCCCCAGCCTGACACTCACTGCAGATCACATATCAACACCAGCCTGACCCTCACCGCCGTCAAACACTGCCCCCAGCCTGATCATCACTGCTGCCCACACACCACCCTCAGACTGACCATAACCGTCATCCAACACCGCTCCCAACCTGACCCTCAATGTCGCCCACACATTGCCCCATAGCCTGACACTCACCGCCGTCCAATCACCGCCCCTAGCCTGACCCTCACCAGCATCCACACGCCATCCTCAGCCTGACCCTCACCACAGTCCACTCAACCCCCGAAGCCTGACACTCACCGCTGTCCACTCACCACCCCCAGCCTCACCCTCACCAGCATCCACACACCACCACCAGCCTGACCCTCACCACCGTCCACACATTGCCCCCAGACTGGCCCTCACTTCCACCCACACACCACCCCCATCCTGATCCTCACCACCGTCCAACATTGCCCCCAGCCTGACCATCACTGCCGCCCATACACCGCTCCCAGCATGACCCTCAGTGCCATGCACACATTGCCTCCAGGCTGACTCTCACTGCCACCCGCACAACACCCCGAGACTGACCCTCACCGCCATTTAGACACCGCTCCAAGCCTGACCCTTGGTGCCATCCACACATTGCCTCCAGGCTGACCCTCACTGCCGCCCACGCACCGCTCACAGCCTGACCTTACCAGCCCGAGAATGACCCTAACCGCTGTCCAACATTGCCACCAGCCTGACCCTCACTGCAGTTCAACACCACCCCAGCCTGACCCTCACTGCCGCCCACACACCGCCCCCAGCCTGACCATCAGCGCCGCCCACACACTGCCCTCAGCCGGAACCTCAGCGCCATCTACACACCGCCCCCAGCCTGACCAGCCAGACCCCCACCACCATCCACACTGTCCCCAGCTTGACCCTCACCACCTTCTACACACTACCCCAAGTGTGTCCCTCATTGCCACCCACACACCACCCCTAGACTGACACTCAGCGCCATTCTCACACCGCCCCTAGCCTCACCCTCACCGCCGCCCACACACGGTCCCCAGTCTGACCCTCACCACCAAGCAAATACCATCCCCAGTCTGACCCTTTCCACCGTCCACACACCGCCCCAGCCAGACCCTCACTGCCATCCACACTCCACACCCAGCCTGACCCCCACTTCCTCCCACACACCGCCCCCAGCCTGACCTTCACAGCCGTCCAACACCGCCCCAGCCTGTCCCTCACCGCCATCCAACACCGCCCCCAGTTTGACCTTCACCAGCATCGACACACCACTCCCAGCCTGACCCTCACTGCCAACCACACACTGACCCAGCCTGAGCCTTACTGCCACCCACACAACGCCCCCAGACTGACCCTCAGCGCCATCCACACACCGCCCCCAGACTGACCTTCACAGCCGCCCACACAATGCCCCCAAGACTGACCCTCAGTGCCATCCACACACTGCCCACAGCCTGACCTTCACCACCTTCCAAAGACTGCCCCCAGCCTGCCCCTACTGATGCCCATACACCGCCCTCAGCCTGACCCTCACCGCCGTCCAACACTGCCCCCAGTCTGATCCTCATTGCCGCCCACACACCACCCAAGCCTGACCCTCAGCGCCATCCACACACCACCACCAGCCTGACTCTCACCACCAATCACACACTGCTCTCAGCCTGACCCTCAGCACCGTCCACACACCGCTCCCAGCCTGACACTCACCACTGTCCAGACACCACCTCCAGCCTGACTCTCACCACCGTCCACACACTGCCCCTAGCCTGACACTCACCGCCGTCTACACACCGCCCACAGCCTGACCCTCACCACCGTCCACACACTGCCCCAAGTCTTATCATCACTGCTGTCCACACACCACCCCCAGACTGACCTTCCCTGTCATCCAACACTGCTCCCAACCTGGCTCTCAATTTCACCCACACATTGCCCCATAACTTGACACTCACCGCCGTCGACTCAACGCCCCCAGACTGACTCTCACCAGCATCCCCACGCCATCCTCAGCCTGACCCTCACCACAGTCCACTCACCATCCCCAGAGTGACCCTCACCACCATCCACACGCCATCCTCAGCCTGACCCTCACCACAGTCCACTCACAGCCCCCAGCCTGTCACTACCGTCGTCCACTCACCACCCCCAGCCTCACCCTCACCAGCATCCACACACCACCCCCAGCCTGACCCTCACCGCCATCCAACACTTCCCCGAGTCTGACCCTCACTGCCGCCCACACACCACTCCAGCCTGACCCTCAGCGCCATCCACACAACGCCACCAGACTGACCTTCACCACCAACCACACACTGACCCCAGCTTGATCCTCACTGCCACCCTAACAACGCCCCCAAACTAACCCTCACGCCCATTCACACACAGACCCCACCCTGACCCTCACCACTGCCCACACACCCTGCAAAGTTTGACCCTCACCGCCATTCATACAGCACCCCCAGCCTGTCCCTCACCGCCGTCCACACACCACCCCCAGCCTGACCCTCACCGCCGTCCACACGCCGCCCACAGCCTGACCCTCACCACCGTCCGCACACCACTCCTAGCCAGTCCCTCTCTGCCGTCCACACACCGCCCTTAGCCTGACCCTCACCAACGTCCAAAATCGACCCCAGCCAGACATTCACTGCTGTTCACACACCACCACCCAGCCTGACCCTCACCCCCCCAGACTCACTGCCCCCAGCCGGACAGTCACCGCCCCCAGCCTGACCTTACCGCCCCCAGCCTGACCCTCACCGCTGTCCAACATTGCCCCCAGCCTGACCCTCACCGCCGTTCAACACCACCCCCAGCCTGACACTCAATGCAGATCACATACCACCACCAGCCTGACCCTCACCGCCGTCAAACACTGCTCCCAGCCTGATCATCACTGCTGCCCACACACCACCCCCAGCCTGGCCTTCACTGTCATCCAACACCGCTCCCAACCTGACTCTCAATGTCACCCACACATTGCCCCATAGCCTGACACTCACCGCCGTCGACTCAACGCCCCCAGACTGCCCCTCACCAGCATCCACACGCCATTCTCAGCCTGACCCTCACCACAGTCCACTCTAACCCCCCGAGACTGACCCTCACCAGCATCCACACGCCATCCTCAGCCTGACCCTCACCACAGTCCACTCACCAGCCCCAGATTGACGTTCACAAGCATCCACACGCCATCCTCAGCCTGACCCTCACCACAGTCCACTCACAGCCCCCAGACTGTCACTCACCGCCGTCCACTCACCACCCCCAGCCTCACCCTCACCAGCATCCACACACCACCCCCAGCCTGATCCTCACCGCCGTCCAATACTGCCCCCTGTATGACCCTCACTGCCGTCCACACACCACCCCAGCCTGACACTCAGCGCCAACCACACACCGCCCTCAGTCTGATCCTCACCGCCATCCAACACTTCCCCAGTCTGACCCTCACTGCCGCCCACACACCACCCCAGCCTGACCCTCAGCGCCATCCACACACCGCCACCAAACTGACCCTCACCACCAACCGCACACCGCCCCCAGCCTGACCCTCACCACTTTCCACACACTGCCCCGAGCCTGACACTCACCGCCCATCTACACACTGCCCCCGCCTGACCTTCACCACCGTCCACACACTGCCCAAAGCCTGACACTCACCACCGTCCACACACTGCCCCCAGCCTGACACTCACGCCGACTACACACTGCCCCCAGCCTGACCCTCACCACCGTCCAAACGCTGCCCCCAGCCTGACCCTCATTACCATGCACACACTGCCCCCAGCTTGACCCTCACTGCCACCCACACACCGCCCCCAAACTAACCATCACCGCCATTCACACACAGACTCCAGCCTGACCCTCACCACTGCCCACACACCATGCCCAGTTTAACCCTCACCGCCATTCACACAGCGCCCCCAGCCTGTCCCTCACAGCCGTCCACACGCCGCCCACAGCCTGACCCTCACCACCATCCACACACCATTCCTAGCCAGTCCCTCACTGTCATCCACACACCGCCCTTAGCCTGACCCTCACCAACGTCCAACACTGACGCCAGCCAGACATTCACTGCCGTCCACACACCACCCACCAGCCTGACCCTCACCGCCCCGGACCTACTGCCCCCAGCCAGACTGTCACCGCCCTAGCCTGACCTTACCGCCCCCAGCCTGACCCTCACCGCCTTTCAACACCACCCCCAACCTGACCCTCACTGCAGCCCACACACCGCCCCCAACCTGTCCCTCACCGCCGTCCAACACCGCCTCAGCTTGACATTCACTGCCGTTCAACTCCAGCCCCAGCCTGACACTCACTGCAGATCACATGCCACCACCAGCCTGACCCTCACCGCCGTCAAACACTGCCCCCAGCCTGATCATCACTGCTGCCCACACACCACCCCCAGCCTGACCTTCACTGTCATCCAACACCGCTCCCAACCTGACTCTCAATGTCACCCACACATCGCCCCATAGCCTGATACTCACCACCGTCCACTCAACGCCCCCAGACTGACCCTCACCAACATTCACACGCCATCCTCAGCCTGAACCTCACCACAGTCCACTCACCGCCCCCAGACTGACGTTCACCAGCATCCACACGCCATCCTCAGCTTGACCCTCACCACAGTCCACTCACAGCCCCCAGCCTGTCACTCACCACCGTCACTCACCACCCCAGCCTCACCCTCACCAGCATCCACACATCACCCCCAGCCTGACCCTCACCGCCGTCCAACACTGCCCCCAGTATGACCCTCATTGCCAACCACACACCACCCCAGCCTGACACTCAGCGCCATCCACACACCGCCACCAGACTGACCCTCACCACCAACCACACACTGCCCCCAGCCTGACCCTCAGCGCTGTCCACACACCGCCCCCAGCCTGACCCTCACCAGTTTCTACACACTGCCCCTAGCCTGACACTCACCACCGTCTACACACTGCCCCAGCCTGACCCTCAACACCGTCCACACACTGCACTGAGCCTGACCTTACCGCCCTCAGCCTGACCCTCACCGCTGTCCAACATTGCCACCAGCCTGACCCTCACTGCCGCCCACACACCACTGCCAAACTGACCCTCACCTCTGTCCACACACTGCCCCCAGTATGAACCTCACCACTGTCCTCACGCCACCCCCAGCCTGCTCCTCACCGGCATCCACACAACGCACCCTGCCTGTCTCTCCACTCGGTCCACACACCGTCCCCAGCCTGACCCTCACTGCCGTCCAACATTGCCCCCAGCCTGACCCGCACTGCCATCCAGCATTGCCCCCAACCTGACCCTCACTGATGTCCACACTGCGCCTCTAGCCTGACCCTCACCACCGTCCAACACTACCCCCAGCCTGACCCTCACCGCCGTCCAACACCACACCCAACCTGACCCTCACCGCCATCCAACATCGCTCCCAGCCTGACCCTCACCGCTGTCCAACACCACCCACAACCTGACCATCACCACCATCCAATATTGCCCCCAGCCTGAACCTCCCTGCCGTCCAACACCACCCCCAACCTGACCGTCACCGCCGTCCAACATCGACCCCAGCCTCACCCTCACCGCTGTCCAACAACACCCCCAACCTGATCCTCACCACCATTCAACACCGCACCCAGCCTGTCCCTCATCGCTGTCCAACACCGACCCCAGCATGACCCACACTCCTGTCCACACACTGCCCAAGACTGGACCTCAGTGCCATCCACACACCGCCCCGAGCCTGACCCTCACGGCCACTGAAACACCGCCCCAGCCTGATTCTCACCGCTGTCCACACAACGCCAACAGCCTGACCCTCACTGCCATCAACACACCGTTCCCAGCTTGACCCTCAATGCCGTCCTCATACCGCCCCCAGCCTGACCCTCAGCGCCATCTACACACTGCTCCCAGCCTGACCAGCCTGACCCTCACCACCATCCACACACTGCCCCCAGATTGACCCTCACCACCGTCCACTCACTACCCAAGCGTGACCCTCGCTGCCACCCACACACCACCCCTAGACTGACCCTCGGCTCCATTCACACATCGCCCCCAGCCTGAACCTCGCTGCCGCCCACACATGGTCCCCAGTCTGACCCTCACCACCACGCAAATACCATCCGCATTCTGACCCTTTCTAACTTTCAAACACTGTCCCCAGCCTGACACTCACTGCCGTCCACACTCCACACCCAGCCTGACCCTCAAAATTGTGCACGCACCGCCCACAGCCTGATCCTCACTGCTGCCCATATGCCACTCCCGCCTGCCCCTCACCTCTGTCCACACACTGCCCCCAGCATGAAACTCACCGCTGTCCTCACACCACCCACAGCCTGATCGTCACCGGCATCCACACAATGCACCCAGCCTGGCCCTCACTTCCGCCCACACACCACCCACATCCTGATCCTCACCGCCGTCCAACATTGCCCCCAGCCTGACCCTCACCGCCATCCAGCATTGCCCCCAGCCTGACCCTCACCGGCGTCAAACACAGCCCCCAGGCGTGGCCCTCGCTGCCACCCACACACCACCCAATGACTGACACTCAGTGCCATTCACACGGCGCCCCCAGCCTGATCCTCGCTGCCGCACACACACGGTCCCCAGTTTGACCCTCACCACCATGCAAATACCATCCTCAGTCTGACACTTTCCGCTGTCCAAACACCATCCCCAGCCTGACCCTCACCGTCGTCCACACTCCACACCCAGCTTGACCCTCACCGCCGTCCACACTCCACACCCAGCCTGACCCTCACCATTGTCCACGCACCACCCCCAGCCTGATTCTTACTGCTGCCCATACGCCACCCACAGCCTGACCCTCACCTCTGTCCACACACTGCCCCCATCCTGAACCTCACCCCTGTCCACACACCACCCCAAGCCTGACACTCACCGCCGTCCACTCAACGCCTCCCGCCTGACCCTCACCAGCATCCACACGCCACCCTCAGCCTGAGCCTCACCACTGTCCACTCACCGCCCCCAGTCTGACACTCACCGCCGTCCACTCACCACCCCCAGCCTGGCCCTCACTTCGGCCCACACACCACCACCATCCTGACCCTCACCGCTGTCCAACATTGCCACCAGCCTGACCCTCACCGTCGTTCTACACCACCCCAGCCTGACACTCACTGCCGTCTACAGATTGCCCCAGCCTGACCCTCACCACCGTCCACACACTGCCCCTAGCCTGACACTCACCGCAATCTACACACTGCCCCAGCCTGACCCTCACCAACGTCCACACACTGCCCCTAGCCTGAAGCTCACCGCCGTCTACAGACTGCCCCAGCCTGACCCAGACCACCGTCCACACACTGCCCAAAGCCTGACACTCACCACTGTCCACACACTGCCCCCAGCCTGACACTCACGCCGTCTACACACTGCCCCCAGCCTGACCCCCACCACTGTCCACACGCCGCCCCCAGCCTGACCCTCATCTCTGTCCACACACTGCCCCCATTCTGAAACTCACCGCTGACAACACACCACCCCCAGCCTGACCCTCACCACCGTCCACACACTGCCCCTAGCCTGACACTCACCGCCATCTACACACTGCCCCAGCCTGACCCTCACCACCGTCCACACACTGCCCCTAGCCTGAAACTCACCGCCGTCTACAGACTGCCCCAGCCTGACCCAGACCACCGTCCACACACTGCCCAAAGCCTGACACTCACCACTGTCCACACACTGCCCCCAGCCTGACACTCATGCCGTCTACACACTGCCCCCAGCCTGATCCCCACCACTGTCCACACGCTGCCCCCAGCCTGACCCTCATCTCTGTCCACACACTGCCCCCATTCTGAAACTCACCGCTGACAACACACCACCCCCAGCCTGATCCTCACCGGCATCCACACAAGGCACCCAGCCTGACCCTCACTGATGTCCACACTGCGCCTCCAGCCTGACCCTCACCGGCGTCCAACACCACCCCCAACCTGACCCTCACTGCCATTCAACACCGCACCCAGCCGGTTCCTCATCGCTGTCCATCACCGCCCGAGACTGGCCCTCACTGCCATCAACACACCGCTCCCAGCTTGACCCTCAATGCCGTCCACACACCACCCCCAGCCTGACACTCAGCGCCATCTGCACACTGCTCCCAGCCTGAGCAGCCTGACCCTCACCACCATCCACACACTGCCCCCAGCTTGACCCTCACCACCGTCCACACACTACCCCAAGCGTGACCCTCGCTGCCAATCACACACCACGCCTAGACTGACCCTCAGCTCCATTCCCACACCGCCCCCAGCCTGAACCTCGCTGCCGCCCACACGCGGTCCCCAGTCTGACCCTCACTACCATGCAAATACCATCCCCATTCTGACCCTTTCCACCATCCAAACACTGTCCCCAGCCTGACACTCACCGCCGTCCACACTCCACACCCAGCCTGACCCTCACCATTGTCCACGCACCGCCTCCAGCCTGATCCTCACTGCTGCCATACGCCAGCCACAGCTTGACCCTCACTTCTGTCCACACACTGCCCCCAGCCTGAACCTCACCGCTGTCCACACTCCACACCCAGCCTGACCCTCACCATTGTCCACTCACCACTCCCACCCTGATCCTTACTGCTTCCCATATGCCATCCCCAGCTTGACCCTCACTTCTGTCCACACACTGCCCCCATCCTGAACCTCACCACTGTCCACACACCACCCCAAGCCTGGCACTCACCGCCGTCCACGCAACGCCCCCAGCCTGACCCTCACCAGCATCCACGTGCCACCCTCAGCCTGAGCCTCACCACTGTCCACTCACCGTCCCCAGCCTGACACACACTGCTGTACACTCACCACCCCCAGCCTGACCCTCACTTCAGCCCACACACCACCCCCATCCTGACCCTCACCGCCATTCAACATTGCCAGCAGCCTGACCCTCACTGTCGCCCACACACTGCTCCCAGCCTGACCCTCAGTGCCATTCATCGTCCACACACTGTCCCCAGCCAGACCCTCACTGCGTCCACACACCATCCCCCAGCTTGACCCTCACCGCCCTGGACACACTGGCCCCAGCCAGATCCTCATCGCACTGAGCCTGACCTTACCGTCCCCAGCCTGATCCTCACTCCGCCTACACACCACCGCCAACCTGACCCTCACCACCGTCCACACATCGCTCCCAGCCTGGTCCTCACTGCCGCCCACACACCGCCCTCAGCCTGACCCTCAGCGCCATCTACACACCGCCCCTAGCCTGACCTTCACCGTCGCCCACACACGGTCCCTAGTCTGACCCTCGCCATCACGCAAATACCATCCCCAGTCTGACCCTTTCTGCTGTCCACACACCGCCTCCAGCCTGACCCTCACCGCCATTCATACACTGCACCCAGCCTGACCCTCACTGCCGCCCAGTCACCGTCCCCAGTTTGACCCTCACCGCAATCCACACACCGCAACCAGACTGACACTCACTGTCGCCCACACACTGCCCCCGAACTAACCCTCACCATCGTCCACACACTGCCCCCTGCCAGACCCTCACTGCGTCCACACACCACCCCACAGCATGACCGACACTGCGCTGGACACACTGCCCCCAGCCAGTCCCTCACCGCACCCAGCCTGACCTTACTTCCCCCAGCATCACCCTCACCGCTGTCCAATATTGCCACCAGCCTGACCCTCACCGCCGTTCTACACCACCCCAGCCTGACCCTCACCACCGTCCACACATCGCCCGCAGCCTGGTCCTCACTCCCGCCCACACACCGCCCTCAGCCTGACCCTCAGCGTTATTTACACACCGCCCCCAGCCTGACCAGCCTGACCCTAACCACCATCCACACACTGCCCCCAGCTTGACCCTCACCACTGTCCACACACTATCCCAAGCGTGACCCTCACTGCCACCCATACACCACCCCGTTACTGACCCTCAGCGCCATTCACACACCGCCCCTAGCCTGAACCTCGCCGCCGCCCACACACGGTCCCCAGTCTGACCATCACCACCATGCAAATACCATCCCCAGTCTAACCCTTTCCGCCGTCCACACTCCACGCCCAGCCTGACCCTCACCTCTGTCCAAACACTGCCCCCATCCTGAACCTCACCGCTGTCCACACACCACGTCCAGCCTGATCCTCACCGGCATCCACACAACGCACCCAGCCTGACCCTCACCGATGTCCACACTGTGCCTCCAGCCTGACCCGCACCGCCGTCCAAAACTGCCCCCAGCCTGACCCTCACCGCCGTCCTACATCACCCCCAACCTGACCCTCACCGCCGTCCAACATCGCCCCCAGCCTGACCCTCACCGTGGTCCAACACAACCCCCAAACTGCCCCTCACGGCCGTCCAACATCGCCCCCAGCCTGACCCTCACCGCCGTTCAACACCACCCCCAACCTGACCTTCACCGCCGTCCAACATCGACCCCAGCCTGACCCGCACCGCCGTCCAACACCACCCTCAACCTGACCTTCACCGCCGTCCAACATCGACCCCAGCCTGACCCGCACTCCTGCCCACACACCGCCCGAGACTGGCCCTCAGTGCCATCCACACACCGCCCCGAGCCTGACCCTCACGGCCACTGAAACACAGCCCCAGCCTGATCCTCACAACACCAACAGCCTGACGCTCATTGCTGTCCACACACTGCCACCTGCCTGCCGCTCACTGCCATCATCACACCATTCCCAGCCTGACCAGCCTGACCCTCACCAGCATCCACACACTGACCCCAGCTTGTCCCTCACCACCGTCCACACACTACCCCCGAGCGTGACCCTCGCTGCCACCCACACATCACCCCTAGACTGACCCTCAGTGCCATTCACACACCATTCCCAGCCTGACCCTCACCGCTGTCCACACTCCACACCCAGCCTGACCCTCACCGCTGTCCACACACCACACCCAGCATGACCCTCACCATTGTCCACGCACTGCTCCCAGCCTGATCTTTACTGCTTCCCATACGCCACCCCCAGCCTGACCCTCACATCTGTCCACAAGCTGCCCCCATCCTGAACCTCACCCCTGTCCACACACCACCCCAAGCCTGACACTCACGGCCGTCCACTCAACACCCCCAGCCTAACCCTCACTAGAATCCACACGCCACCCTCAGCCTGAGCCTCACCACTGTCCACTCACCGCCCCCAGCCTGACACTCACCGCCGCCCACTCACCACCCCCAGCCTCACCCTCACCAGCATCCACACACCTCCCCATCCTGACCCTCACCGCCGTCAAACACCACCCCAGCCTGATCTTCACCGCTGTCCACACAACGCCAACAGCCTGACGCTCACTGCTGTCCACTCTCCGCCACCTGCCTGACCCTCACTGCCATTCACACACTGCCCCCAGCTTGACCGTCACTGCCGCCCAGACACCGTCCCCAGTTTCACCCTCACCACCATCCACACACCGCCCCTAGACTGATCCTCACTGCCGCCCACACACCGCCCCCGTACTAACCCTCACGATCGTCCACACACTGTCACCAGCCAGACCCTCAGTGTGTCCACACACCACCCCTTAGCCTGACCCTCATCTCCCCGGCCACACTGTCCCCAGCCAGACTCTAACTGCACCCAGCCTGACCTTACCGCCCCCAGCCTGATCCTTACCGCTGTCCAACATTGCCACCTGCCTGACCCTCACTGCCATCCAACACCACCCCCAACCTGACCCTCAGTGTCATTCAACACCGCACCCAGCCTGTCCCTCATCGCTGTCCAACACCACTCCCAGCCTGACCCACACTCCTGTCCAACACCCTGAAGCTCACTGCTGTCCACACACCGCCACCTGCCGGACCCTCAGTGCCATCAACACACCGCCCCCAGACTGACCCTCACTGCCACCCACACACAGCCTCCGAACTAACCCTCACCATTGTCTACACACTGTCCCCAGCCAGACCCTCTCCGCACTCAGCCTGACCTTATCGCCCCCAGCCTGATCCTTACCGCTGTCCAACATTGCCACCTGCCTGACCCTCTCCGCCGTTCTAAACCACCCCAGCCTGACCCTCACTGCCGCCCACACAATGCCCACAGCCTGACCCTCAGCGCCATCCACACACCGCTCCCAGCTTGACCAGCCTGACCCTCACCACCATCCACACACTACCCCAAGTGTGACCTTCACTGCCACCCACACACCACCCCAGACTGACCCTCAGCGCCATTCACACACCGCTCGCAGCCTGACCGTCGTCGCCGCCGCCCACACACGGGTCCCAGTCTGACCCTCACCACCACGCAAACACCGTCCCCAGTCTGACCCTTTCCGCCGTCCACATACCACCCCCAGCCTGACCCTCACTGCCGTCCACTCTCCACCCCCAGACTGAACCTCACAGCCATTCACACACCGCCCCCAGCCTGACCATCACCACCGTCCAACACTGCCCCTAACCTGACCCTCAACGCCGTCCAACATCGCCCCCAACCTGACCCTCACCGCCGTCCAACATCGCCTCCAACCTGACCCTCACCGCCGTCCAACACCGCCCCTAGACTGATCCTCACTGCCGCCCACACACCGCCCCCGAACTAACCCTCACGATCGTCCACACACTGTCACCAGCCAGACCCTCAGTGTGTCCACACACCACCCCTTAGCCTGACCCTCATCTCCCCGGCCACACTGTCCCCAGCCAGACTCTAACTGCACCCAGCCTGACCTTACCGCCCCCAGCCTGATCCTTACCGCTGTACAACATTGCCACCTGCCTGACCCTCACTGCCATCCAACACCACCCCCAACCTGACCCTCAGTGTCATTCAACACCGCACCCAGCCTGTCCCTCATCGCTGTCCAACACCACTCCCAGCCTGACCCACACTCCTGTCCAACACCCTGACGCTCACTGCTGTCCACACACCGCCACCTGCCGGACCCTCAGTGCCATCAACACACCGCCCCCAGACTGACCCTCACTGCCACCCACACACAGCCTCCGAACTAACCCTCACCATTGTCTACACACTGTCCCCAGCCAGACACTCACTGCGTCCACACACCACGCCCTAGCCTGACCCTCACCGCCCCAGACACACTGTCCCCAGCCAGACCCTCTCCGCACTCAGCCTGACCTTATCGCCCCCAGCCTGATCCTTATCGCTGTCCAACATTGCCACCTGCCTGACCCTCACTGCCGTTCTAAACCACCCCAGCCTGACCCTCACTGCCGCCCACACAATGCCCACAGCCTGACCCTCAGCGCCATCCACACACCGCTCCCAGCTTGACCAGCCTGACCCTCACCACCATCCACACACTACCCCAAGCGTGACCTTCACTGCCACCCACACACCACCCCAGACTGACCCTCAGCGCCATTCACACACCGCTCGCAGCCTGACCGTCGTCGCCGCCCACACACGGTTCCCAGTCTGACCCTCACCACCACGCAAACACCATCCCCAGTCTGACCCTTTCCGCCGTCCACATACCACCCCCAGCCTGACCCTCACTGCCGTCCACTCTCCACCCCCAGACTGAACCTCACCGCCATTCACACACCGCCCCCAGCCTGACCATCACCACCGTCCAACACTGCCCCTAACCTGACCCTCAACGCCGTCCAACATCGCCCCCAACCTGACCCTCACCGCCGTCCAACATCGCCTCCAACCTGACCCTCACCGCCGTCCAACACCGCACCCAGCCTGTCCCTCATCGCTCACCAACACCGCCCCCAGCCTGACCCACATTCCTGTCCACACAACGCCCCGAGCCTGACCCTCACGGCCGCAGAAACACCGCCCCAGCCTGATCCTCACCGCTGTCCACACACCGCCAACTGCCTGACCCTCACTGCCATCAACACACCGTTCCCAGCTTAACCCTCAATGCCGTCCACACACTGCCCCCAGACTGACCCTCAGCGCCATCAACACACCGCTGCCAGCCGGACCCTCACCACCATCCACACATCGCCCCCAGCCTGGTCCTCACTGCCACCCACACACAGCCCTCAGCCTGACCCTCAGCGCCATCTATACACCGCCCCCAGCCTGACCAGCCTGCCCCTCACCGCCATCCACACACTACCCCAATCATGACCCTCGCTGCCACCCACACACCACCCCTAGACTGACCCTCAGCGCCATTCACACACCGCCCCAGCCTGACCCTCGTCGCCGCCCACACACAGTCCCCAGTCTGACCCTTACCACGACGCAAACACCATCCCCAGTCTGACGCTTTCCGCCATCCATACACCGCCCCCAGCCTGACCTTCACCGCCGTTCAAACTCCATGCCTATCCTGAACCTCACTGCCACCCACACAACACCCCCAGACTGACCCTCACTGCCATTCAAACACCGCATCCAGCCTGACCCTCACCGATGTCCACACAGCGCCTCCAACCTGACCCTCACCACCGTCCAACACTGCCCCCAGCCTGACTCTCACCGCCGTCCAACACCATCCCCAACCTGACCCTCACCGCTGTCCAACACCACTCCCAACCTGACCCTCAACGCCGTCCAACATCGCCCCCAGGCTGGCCCTCACCACCGTCCAACACCACCCCCAACCTGACCCTCAACGCCATTCAACACCGCACCCAGCCTGTGCCTCATCGCTGTCAACACAGCCCCCAGCCTGACCCACACTCCTGTCTACAATCCGCCCGAGACTGGCCCTCAGTGCCATCCACACACTGCCCCGAGCCTGACCTTCACGTCTGCCGAAACACCGCCCCAGCCTGATCCTCACCGCTGTCCACACAACGCCACCTGCCTGACCCTCACTGCCATCAACACACTGTTCCCAGCTTGATCCTCAATGCCGTCCACACCCACCCCATCTGACCCTCACCGCCGTCCACACACCGTTTCCAGCCGGACCCTCAAAGCTGTCCACACACCGCCCCCAGTCTGTCCCTCACTGCCGTCCTCGCACTGCCAAAGCCTGACCCTCACTACTCCCCACACACTGCCCCCTGCCTTACCCTCACTTCCATCCACACACCGCCACCAGCCTGACCCTCACTACTCCCCACACACTGCCCCCTGTCTTACCCTCACTTCCATCCACACACCGCCACCAGCCTGACCCTCACCATCCCAACACAACACCCTTAGCCTGACCTTCCTTGCCCCAATTCACCGCCCCCAGCTTGACCATCAGCCCCGCCCACACACCGTTCCCAGTCTGACCATCACCGTCATCCACGCACTGCCACCAGCCTGACCCTTGCTGCCGCTGACACACCGCCACCAGCCTGACCCTCACCGCCCCCAGCCTCACCCTCACCGCCGTCCAACATCATGCTCAGCCTGACCCACACTGTCGATCACACACACCGACCCCAGCCTGACCCTTACCGCGCCCACACACTGCTCTCAGCCTGACTCTCACTGCCGTCGACACCTCATACCCAGACTGACCCACTCCACTGTCCACAAAACGCCCCAGGCCTGACTACCTCCGCCGGCCACACACTGCCCCCAGCCTGACCCTCACTGCTGTCCAACGTGACACCCAGCATGACCCTCGTGGATGCCCACACACCGCCCCCAGCCTGACCCTCACCGCACTGACACACCAGCCCCAGCCTGACCCTCTCTGCTACCCACACACTGCCCCCAGCCTGATCGTCACCGCACCAACACACAGCCCCCGACCTGACCCTCACTGCCTGCCGACACATCAGCCCCCAGTCTGACTCTCCCGGCCATCCACACACCACCCCCAGCCTGAACCTCTCTGCCCTCCACACACCGTCGCCAGCCTGACCCTCACCGCCTCCAGCCTGACACTCACTGCCCTCAGCCTGACCCTCACTGCCATCCACAATCAGCCCCCAGCTGGACCCTCACCACCGTTCACACACCACCCAATTCCTGACCCTCACTGCTGACCACACACCAGTCCCAGCCTGACATTCACCGCCGCCCCCTCCCTCAATCCGTCCAACACCGTCGTCACACACAACCCCATCCAACACCGCCCCCTCCCACAATCTCATCCAACACCGCCCCCTCCCACTTGCCCCATCCATCTCCGGCCACTCTCCAAACCCGTCCAACACCGCCCCCTCCCCCGACCCCGTCCAACATCGCCCTCTCCCCAAACCCATCCAACACCACCCCCTCCCCAACCCCGTCAAACACCACCCCCTCTCCAAACATGACCAACACCGCACCCTCCCCAACCCCATCCAACTCCGCCCCCTCGCAAACCCCGTCAAACACCGCCCCCTCCCTAAACCTGTCCAACACCGCCACCTCCCCAACATCGTCCAACACTCCCCCACTCCCAGCCCCGTCCAACACCGCCCCTCCCCAAACCATATACATCACTGCCGGCTTCCCGAAACACCGTCCACTACCGCCCCTCCCCCAAGCCCATCCATCACTGCGCCCTACCCCAACCCCGTTCAACACTACCCCCTCCCCAACACGGTCCATAATTGTCCCCTTCCCCCAACTCCGTCCAACACCGCCCCCTCACCTCAACCTGTCCGTCACTGCACGCTCCACCAAACACCGTCCAACAACGCCCCCTCCCCCAACCCCGTCCATCATTGCCCCATCCTCCAAACCCGGTCCAACACCGCCCCCTCACCCCAATCCCGTCCATCACTGCCCCCTCACCCAAACCCGTCCATCATTTCCCCCTCAACCATCCCCGTCCAACACCGCCCCCTCACTCCAATCCCGTCCAAAACCGCCCCCTCCACCAACCCCGTCCAACACCGCCCACTCCCCCAGCCCCGTCCAACACCGCCTCTTCCTCAACCCGGTAAAACACCGCCCCCTCTCCCCAACACTGCCCAACACCGCCCCCTCTCCAACCCCGTCCACCACTGCCCCCTCACCCCAACCCTGTCCAACACCGCCCCCTCCCCCAACCTGTCCCATATCACCCCCTCCCCCAACACCATCCAACACTGCCGCCTCCCCAACACCGTCCAACACCACCCCCTCCCCAACCCCGTCCAACACTGCCCCCTGCACAACCTGTCCAAAACCGACACCTCCACCAACCCCGTCCAACACCGCCACCTCCCCCACCCTGTCGCATATCACCCCTCTCCCAACACCATCCAACACCGTCGCCTCCCCAACCCCGTCCAACACCACCCCCTCCCCAACCCCGTCCAACGCCACCCCCTCCCCAATCCCGTCCAACACCGCCCCCTCCCCAACCCCATCCAACACTGCCCCCTCACCCCAACACCGTCCATCACTGCCCCCACCCCATCCCGGTCAAACACTGCCCCAATCCCTAACACCATCCAACACTGCCCACTCCCCCAGCCCCGTCCAAAACCGCCCCCTCCCAAACACCGTCAAACACCGCCCTCTCCCCAACCCATCACACACCACCCCCTTCCCCCAACATAGTCCAACACTGCTGCTTCCCCAACCCCATCCAACACCGCCCACTCACTCCAACCCCGTCCATCACTGCCCCCTCCCCCAACCCCATCAAACACCGGCCACATCCCTAACACTGTCCAACACCGCACCCTCCCCAACCCTGTCGAACACCACCCCCTCTCCAAAACCGTCCAACACTGCCCCCTCCCCATCCCGGTCAAACACCGACCCCTCCCTTACCCCATCAAACACCGACCCATCCCCAACCCCTTCCAACACCGCACCGTCTCCAACCACGTCCAACTCCGCTCCCTCCCCAACCCTGTCCAACATCGCCCACTCCCAAATCCCATCCAACACCACCCCTCCCCAACCCCGTCCGATACCGTCCCCTCCCACAAAACCGTCCAACCCCGCTCCCTCCCCAACCCTGTCCAACACCGCCCCCTCCCACAAAACCGTCCAACACCGCCCACTCCCCAGCCCCATCTGACACTGGCCCCTCCCCAACACCGTCCAACACCGCCCCTCCCTCAACCCCGTCCGACTCCGTCCCCTCCCAATCCCGTCTGACACCGCCCCCTCCCCAAACCTGTCCAACACCGCTCCCTCCCCAACACCGTCCAACACCGCTGCCTCACCAATCCTGTCCAACACCACCCTCTAACCAACTCCCTCCAAACCCACCCCCTTCCCAATCCCATCGAACACCACACCCTCCCAAACCCCGTCCGACACTGCCCCTCCCCTAACCCCGTCCAACACTGCCCTCTCCCCAACCTGTCCAACATTTCTCCCTCCCGCAAACCCCTTCAAACACCACACACTCTGCAACCCTGTCCAACACCGCCCCCTCCACCAACCCCGTTCTACACCTCCCCTCTACCCCGTCCAATGCCGCCCAGTTCCCTGGCCCCGTTCAATACCGCCCCCTCCCCAACACCATCCAACACTGCCCCTCCACCAACACCACCCACCACTGCCCACTCCCCCAGCACCGTTCAAAACCGCCCCCTCCCCAACCCTGTCCAACACGACCCCTTCGCCCCAACCCCGTCCATCACTGCCCCCTCCGCCAGTTCCTTCAAACACCGGCCTCATCTCCAATACCATCCAACACTGTCCCCTCCATCAACAACACCCAACACTGCCCACTCCCCCAGCCCCGTTCAAAACAGAACCCCTCCCCAACCCCATCCAATACCGGCCCCTTCTCAACACCGTCTAACACTGCCCCCTGCCCAACCCAATCAAACACCGCCCCCTCCCTAACCCCGTCCAACACTGACCCCTCCCCAAACCCGTCCAACATTGCCCCTTCCCGCAAACCCCTTCAAACACCACCCCCTCTCCAACCCCGTCCAACACCGCCCACTCCCCCAGCACCGTTCAAAACCGCCCCCTCCCCAACACCATCACACACCGTCCCGTCACCCCAACCCCGTCCATCACTGCCCCCTACCCCAACCCCATCAATCACCGGCCCCATCCCCAACACCATCCAACTCTGCCCCCTCCACCAACACCACCCAACGCTGACCACTCCCCGAGCCCCGTTCAAAACAGAACGCCTCCCCAACCCTGTCCAATACTGGCCCCTTCCCAACACCGTCCAACACTGCCTCCTGCCCAACCCGATCAACCACCACCCCCTTGCCAACACCGTCCAAAACCGCCCCCTCCCCAACACCATGCAACACAGCCCCCTCCCTAACCCCGTCAAACACCGACCCATACCCAACACTGTCCAACCCCGCCCCCTCCTCAACCCTGTCCAACACAGCCCCACCCCAACACTAACCAACACCGCCCCCTCACCAAACCTGTCCGACAATGCTCTCTCCCCAATCCCGTCCAACACCGCCCGCTCCCCCTACTGCATCGAACACCGCTCCCTCCCCAACCATGTCAAACACCGCCCCCTCCCACAACACCGTCCAACACCGCTGCCTCACTAACCCCGTCCAAAACCACCCCCTCCCCAACACTCTCCAAAACCACCCCCTCCCCAAACCTGTCCAACATCGCACCATCCCCAACCCCGTCCAACTCTGCCACCTCCCCAACGCCGTCCAACACTGCTGCCTCACCAACCCCGTCCAACACCACTCCCAACACTCTGCAAAATCACCCCCTCCCCAAACCCGTCCAACATCGCACCATCCCCAATCCTGTCCAACACTACCCCCTCCACCAACACCATCCAACACTGCCCACTCCCCCAGGCCCGTTCAAAACCGCCTCCTCCCCAACACGGCTAAACACCGCCCCCACCCCAAGCCTGTCAAACACTGCTCCTTCACCCCAACCCCGTCCAACACCGCCCCCTCCCCCAACCCCGTCCGACACCGCCCCCTCCACCAAACCCGTCTAACACTGCCCCCTCCCCAACACCATCCAACATCACCCCCTCCCCCAACCATGTCAAACACCGCCCCCTCCTAAACCCCGTCGAGCACTGCCCCCTCCCCCCAACCCGGTCCAACACTGTCCCCTCTCCCCAACCCCATCAAACACCGCCCCATCCCCAACCCCATCCAACACCGTCCCCTCCGCAAACCCATCCAACACCTCCCCCTCCCAGCCCCATTTACAACCGCCCCTTCCCCAACACCATCCAACTCCACCCCTTCCACCAACACCAACCAACACTGCCCACTCCCCCAGCCCCATTCAAAACCAACCCCCTCCCCAACACGGTGCAACACCGCCCGCACTCCAACACCATCTAACACCGCCCCCACCCCAACCCCAACCCCGTCCCACACCATTCCCTCCCCAAACCCATTCCACATCTACATCTCCCCCTCCTCCAACACCATCCAACACTGCCGCCTCCCCAACCCCGTCCGACACCGCCCCCTCCCCAACCCTGTTCCACAACATCCCCTCCCCAACCCCGTCTCACACCACACCCTCCTCCAACACTGCCCAACACTACCGCCTCCCCAACCCCTTTTGACACGGCCCCCTCCCACAATGCCGTCCCATATCGCCCCCCCAACCATGTCCAACACCGACCCCTCCACCAACACCGTCCAACACTTCTGCTTCACCAACCCCGTCCAAAACCACCCCCTCCCCAAACCCGTCCAACACCGCACCCTCCCACAACCCCGTCTAACACCGCTCCCTCCTCAACCCCGTCCAACATTGCCTCCTCCCGTGAACCCCTTCAAACCCCACCCCCACCCAACCCCGTCAAAAACCACCCTCTCCCCAAACCCGTCCAACACCGCTCCCTCACCCAGCCCTGTCAGACATCGTCCCCATCCCCAACAACATCCAACACTGCCCACTCACCCAGGCCCGTTCAAAACCGCCTCCTCCCCAACACGGCTAAACACCGCCCCCACCCAAGCCTGTCAAACACTGCTCCTTCACTCCAACCCCGTCCAACACCGCCCCCTCCCCCAACCCCGTCCGACACCGCCCCCTCCACTCAAACCAGTCCCACACCCTCCCCTCCTCCAACACTGTCCAACACCGCCACCTCCCCAACCCCGTCCGAGACCGCCCTCTCCCCAATCCTGTCCCACAACACCCCTTCCCCCAACCCGGATCAACACTGCCCCCTCCCCAACCCTGTTCCACTACATCCCCTCCCCAAAACCCGTCCCACACAAACCCCTCCCCCAACACCACCCAACACCGCCGCCACCCCAACCCTGTCCGACACCACCCCCTCCTCAATCCCGTCCAACACCGCCCCCTCCCTAACCCCGTTGAACACCGCCCCCTCCCCCAAACCCATCCCACAGCGTCCCCTCCTCCAACAGTTCCAACACTGCCACCTCCCCAACCCTGCCCCACACCAAAACCTCCCCCAAACCAGTCCCACACCACCCCCTCCCCAAACCCCATCCAACACCACACCCTACCCAAACACGTCCATTACCCACCACTCCCCAACCCCGTACAACACTGCCCCCTCCCCCAGGCCCGTCCAACACCTCCACATCCCCAACTCTGTCCAACACCGCCCCCTCCTCAACCATGTCAAAGACCGCCCCATCCACTACCCCGTCCAACACTGCACCCTAACCAAACCCGTCCAAAACCGCCCCCTCCCCAATCCCGTCCAACACCGCCCCCTCCCCAATCCCGTCCAACACTGCACCCTCACCAAACCCGTCCAACACGGCCCCCTCCCCCAAGCCTCCAACACCTTCCCCTTCCCCCAAATCCCGTACAACACCACCTCCTCCCAAAACCTCCATCACTGCCCCCGTCCCCATCCCCGTCCACAGCGCCCCCTCACCCCAACCCCGTCCATCACTGCCCCCTCCCCTCCCCCGTCTAAAACCGGCCCCTCACCAATACCGTCCAACACTGCACCTTCCCCCAAACCCCGTCCAAGACCAACCCCCTCCCCAGCCCCGTCCAACACCGCCCCCACCCCAACACTGTCCAACACCGCCCCACCCCCAACCCCGTACAACACTGACCCCTCCCAAACCCTGTCCAACAACACCCCCTCCCCCAAACCAGTCCCACACCAACACCTCCCCCAACCACACCCAACACCGCCACCTCCCCAAACCCGTCCAACACCGCACCCTACCAACACCTCCCCAAACCCGTCCCACACCGTCCCCTCCCCAACACCGTCCAACACCGCTCCCTCCGCAACCCCATCTGACAATGCCCCCGCCCCAATTCTGTCCCACACCACCCCCTCCCCCAAACGCGTCCCACACCAAACCCTTCCCCAACACCATCCAACACCTTCAACCCCGTCCTACACCACACCCTCCCCAACCCCGTCCAACATTGTCCCCTCCCCCAGGCCCGTCCAACACCTCCACATCCCCAACTCGGTCCAAACCGCACCGTCCCCAACCCCATCCAACACCGCCCCATCCACAACCCCGTCCAACACCGCCCCCTCCTCTACCCTGTCCAACACCGGCCCACCCCAACACTGTCCAACACCACCACACCCCCAACACCGTGCAACCCCCTCCTCCCCAACCCCGTCCAACACCACCCCCTCCCCAACCCCGTCCAAAACTACCCCCTCCCCAAACCTATCCCACACCGCACCCTCCCACAACCCCGTCCAACACCGTCCACTCCCCAATCCCGTCCAACGCTGCCCCCTGCAGCATCCCAGTCCAACACTGCCCCCTCGCCCAACACCATCCAACACCAACCACTCTCCAACCCCGTCATCACCGCCCCCTCTCCTAACTCCGTCCAACACCGCCCACTCCCCTAACACCATCCAACACCTACCCCTCCCCCAACCCCGACCACAACGCCCCCTTCCAAAACCTCCATCACCGCCCACTTCCCTCAACCCCCTCCATCACTGCCCCCTACCCCCAAACCTGTCCATCACTGCCCCCTCCCATACCCGTCCAAAACAGGTCCCTCACCAATATCGTCCAACACCTCCCCCTCCCCCAAGCCCTTCCAATACCGTCCCCTCACCCCATCCCGTCCATCACAGCCCCCACCCCTACCCCTTCCAAAACCGGCCCCTTACCAATATCGTCCAACACCGGCCCCTCCCCCAAACCCGTCCCACACCTCCCCCTCCCCAATACTGTCTAATGCCACCGCCTCCCCAACCCCGTCCGACACCGCCCCCTCTCCATCCCACTCCCATAACACTACTTCCCCCAAACCCGTCCCACACCACCCCCTCCCCCAAACCAGTCCCACACCAACCCCTCTCCAGCACCATCCAACACCGGCCCCACCTTCAACCAAGTCCGAAGCCGCTCGCTCCCAAACCCCGTCCAACACCGCCCCCTCCCCCAACCCCGTCCAACACCGCCCCCTCCCCCAACCTGTCCAACACTCCCCTCTTCCAACCCCGTCCAACACCGCCCCGTCCCCATTCCCCGGCCAACACTGTCCCCTCCCCCATCCCCATCCAATACCTCCCGCACCGCAGCACTGTCCAACACCGCCCCCTCCTCAACCCCGTCCAACTTGGCCCCGTCCCCCAAACGCCGTCCAAAACCACCCCCTCCCCAACCACGTCCAACACCGCCCCCACCCCCAACCCCGTCCAAAACCGCCCCCTCCACATCCGCGTCCAAAACCGCCCCCTCCCCAACCCCGTCCAACACCGCCCCTCCCCCAAACCCAATCAACATTGCCCCCTCCCCAATCCCCATCCACACCGCCCCCTCACCAATCTGGTCCAACACCGCCCCTCCCCAACCCCTTCCAACACCGACACCTCCCCAACCCCTTCCAACACCGCCCCCTCACCAACCCCGTCCAGCACCACCCCTCCCTCAAACCCATCCAACTCCGCCCCTCCCCCAACTCCGTCCAATACCGCCCCCTCCCCCACCCCGTCCAACACTGCCCCCTCATCCAAACCCCGTTAAACACCGTCCCCACCCCAACCCCGTCCAACACCGCGCCCCACCCCCGTCCAATACTGTCCCCCAACCCCAACCCCGTTCAACACCGCCACTTCCTGAACCCCATCCAACTGCGTCCCCTCCCCAACCCCATCCAACACCAACCCCTCCCCATCCCCATCCAACACCGCCCCCGCCCCAAACCCCGTTCAACACCGCCCCCTCCTCAACCCCATCCAACAGCGTCCCCTCCCCAACCCCATCCAACACCAACCCCTCGCCCATCCCCGTCCAACACCGCCCCCTCCCCCAGCCCCTTCTAACACCGTCCCCCTGCCCAATCTCCGTCCAACACCGCCGCCCTCCCCATCTTGGTACAACACCGCTCCCTCCCCCAACCCCATCCAATACTGCCCCTGTCCCTCTGTCCCCCCTCTCTGTCCGCCCCTCACTCTCTCACCCCCTCTCTCTGCCCCCCACATTCTTTACCCCCTCTCTCTGTCCGCCCCTCACTCTGTCACCCCCTCTCTCTGACCCGACACTCTTTACCCCCTCTCTGTCCCATACTCTCTGCCCTCACTCTTGGTCCCACCCCTCTGTACCACTATCTCTGCCCCCTCTCTCTGACACCCACTCTGTCCCCTTCTCTGTCCCACTCTCCATCCCCCCGGCCCCCTCTCTGTCCCCCTCTCTCTGTCCCCCCTCTCTGCCCCGTCCCCATCTCTCTGTCCCCATATATCTCTCCCCCTCTTCTCTGTCCCCATCTCTGTACCCCCCTCTCTCTGACCCCGTCCCCCCTCTCTCTTTATCCGTCTCTCTGTTCACTCTCTCTCTGTCCCCTGTCTCTGTTCCCCCTGTCTCTGTCCCCCTGTCTCTGCTCCCCCTTTCTCTGTCCCTCCTTTCTCTGTCCCCCTTCTCTCTGTCCATTGTCTCTCTCTGTCACCGCGCTCTCTCTGCCCCACTCGCCCTGCTCTCTGTCGCCCCCTCTTTTCCCCACTCTCTGTCTCCATCTCACTGTTCCCCTCTCTCTGTTCCCCTCTCTCTCGGTTCCCCTCTCTCTTTCGCATTTCTCGCTGTGTCCCCCTCGCTCTGTCGCCCTTCTCTATGTCGCCCCTCTCTCTGACCCCCTCTCTCTGTCCCCACACTCCCTGACCTCTTCCATCTCACCCCTCTCTCTGTTACCATCTCTCTGTCCCCCGCTCTCTGTCCCCCTCTCTCTTTCCCCCTCTATCTCTGCTGCCCCTCTCTATGTTCCCCTCTCTCTGTCCCCTACTCTCTGTCCCCCTACCTCTGTCCCCCTCTCTCTGTCCGCTCTCTCTGTTCCCCCTCTCTCTGTCCCCCTCGCTCTGATCCCCCCTTTCTCTGTCCCTCCTTTCTCTGTCCCCCTTCTCTCTGTCCCCTGTCTCTCTCTGTCGCCCCTCTCTCTCTGCCCCACTCGCCCCCCTCTCTGGCGCCCCATCTTTTCCCCACTCTCTGTCTCCATCTCTTTGTTCCCCTCTCTCTGTTCTCCTCTCTCTCGGTTCCCCTCTCTCTTTCGCATTTCACGCTGTGTCCCCCTCGTTCTTTCGCCCGTCTCTATGTCGCCCCTCTCTCTGACCCCCCTCTCTCTGTCCCCATTCCCTGACTTCTTCTATCCCACCCCTCTCTCTGTTACCCTCTCTCTGTCCTCCGCTCTCTTCCCCCCTTCTGTTCCCCCCTCTCCCCCTCTCCCTGTGCCCCCTCTCTGTCCACCCCTCTCTATCCCCCCTCTGTATCGCCTCTCTCTACTCCACTCACTGTCACACTATCTCTGCCCCCCTCTCTGTACCCCTCTCTCTGTTCACTCTCTCTCTGTCCCCTCTCTCCGACCCCCTCTTTCTGTTCCCCCCTCTGTCCACCCCTTTCTCTGTCCGTCATTCCTCTGTCCCCGCTCTGTCACCTGTCTCTCTCTGTCGCTCCTCTTCCTCTGCCAAGGCCCCATCGCCCCCTCTGTCTCCCCTCTCTGTCCCCATCTCTCTGTTCCCCTCTCTCTCTGTTCCCCTATCTGTTGCCCGTCTCTATGTTGCCCCTCTCTCTGCCCACTCTCTCTGCTCCCCCACTTACTGACCTCTTCTATCTCCCCCTCTCTGTATTCCCCTCTCTCTGTCCCCCGCTCCCTTCCCCCCTCTGGTCTCCTCTCTCTGACCCCCTCTCTCTGTCCCACCTCTCTCGCCCGCTCTCTCTGTACCCAATCTCTGTCCTCCCTGTCTGTCCCCCCTCTCTCTTTTCCCTCTCTCTCTATCCCCCCTCTCTCCCCCCTCGCTGTCCCCATCCCCATCTCACAAGTCCCCTATCTCTCTCCCCCTTTCTCTGTTCCCCTCTCTTTCTGTTCCCCTCTGTCTGTTGTCCTTCCCGCTCTTTCCCCCTCTTTCTGTCGTCCGTCGCTATTTCACCCCTCTCTCTGACCCCACCTCTCTGTCCCCAACTCCCTGACCTCTTCTATCTCCCACCTCTCTCTGTTCCCCACTCTCTGGCCCACACTCTCTTTCCCCTCTCACTCCCCCTCTATCTGATCCCCTCTCTGTCCTCCCTTTGTGTCCGCCTCCCTCTGTCCCCCCTCTCTGTCCCCCTCCCTGTATTCCGTCTCTCTCTGATCCCCTGTCCCCCCTCTCTCTCTGTCTGACCCCCTCTCTGTGTCCCCTCTCTGTCTGGCCCCCTCTCTGTGTCCCCTCGCTCTATCTCCCCTCTCTCTCTGTGCCACCTCTCTCTGTCCCCACGCTCTATCTGATCCCCCCTCTCTGTCTCTCCTCTCTCTCTCTCTCTCTCTCTCTCTCTCTCCCCCATCCCCACCTATGTCGGCCTTTCTCTCCTCCCTCCATTATCTATCCTCCCACTGTCTGTCCCCCCCCACTCTCTGTCCCCCTCTCTCTGATCCCCTCTTTGTTCCCCTCTCTCTGCCCCCCTCTAACTCCACCACTCTCAGTCCCCCTCTCTCTGTCCCCCTCTCTCTGCCCCCCTCTCTGTCCCCTCTCTCTGTCCCCCATCTCTTCCCCCTTTCTCTGTCACCCTCTCTCTGTCCTCCCGCTCTCTATTGCCCTCTGTCTGCGCAACCTCTCTCTCTGTACACCTCTTTCTCTCCTCCTCTCTCTGTCCCCCCTCTCGCTGTCCACCTCTATCTGTCTTCAGCTCTCTGTCCCCCCTCTCTGTCCCCCTTTCTGTCCACCGCTCTCTGTCCCCCTCTGTCTGTCCCGCTCTCTCTGTTCTTCTCCCTGTATTCCCTCTCTCTCTGATCCCCTGTCCCCCTCTCTCTCTGTATTCCTCTCTCTGTTCACTCTTTCTCTGTCCCCTCTCTCTGTTCCCCCCTCTCTCTGTCCACCTCATTCTCTATCCATCCTTTCTCTGTCCCCCACTCTCTGTCCCCTGTCTCTCTCTGTCGCCCCTCTCTCTCTGCCCCCCGCCCTCCTCTCTGTCGCCCCCTCTGTCCCCCTCTCTGTCCCCATCTCTCTGTCGCCCCTCACTCTCTGCCTCCCCCCGCCCTCCTCTCTGTCGCCCCCTCTGTTCCCCCTTTCTGTCCCCATCTCTCTGACCCCCTATCTTTCTCTCCCTCTCTCTGTTTTCCTCTCTCCCTGTTCCCCGTCTCTGTCGCCTTTCGCGTTGTGTCCCCCTCTCTCTATCACCCGTCTCTATGTCGCCCCTCTCTCTGACCCCCCTCTCTCTGTCCCCCACTCCCTGACCTCTTCTATCTCCCCCCTCTCTCTGTTCCACTCTCTCTTTCCCCCGTTCTCTCACCAACTCTGTTCCCTTCTCGCTGCCCCTCTCTCTGTGCCCCCTCTCTGTCCACACCTCTCTGTCCCCCTCTGTGTCCTGCCTCTCTCTCTCCCCCTCTCTCTATTCCCAATCTCTGTCCCCACTCTCTGCCCCTCTCTCTCTCTCCCCGTCCCTCTGTCCCCCTCTCCCTGTCCCCCTCACTCTGTCTCCCTCTCTCTGTCCCCTCTCTCTGTCCTCCTCTCTCTGTCCCCGCTCTCTGTCCCCCTCTCTCTGTAACCCTATCTCTGTCCTCCACTCTCTGTCCCCCTATCTCCGTCCCCCTATCTTTCCCCCTCTATCTCTGTCAACCTCTTCTCTGTCCCTTCCATCTCTGTCCCACCGACCCCCTCTCTCTCTGCCCCCTCTCTGTCCTGCCTCACTTTGACACCTCGCTCTCTGTCCCCTTCTCTGTCACCCCCCTCTGTCGGCCTCTCTCTATCCCGTCCCTCTGTCCCCCTCTCTGTCCCCTCTCTGTCTGACCCCCTCTCTGTGTCCCCTCGCTCTGTCTCCCCCTCTCTCTGTGCCATCTCTCTCTGTCCCCACGCTCTATCTGATCCCCCCTCTCTGTCCTCTCTCTCTCTCTCTCCTCCATCCCCACCTATGTCGGCCATTCTCTCCTCCCTCCATTATCTATTCCTCCCACTGTCTGTCCCCCCCACTCTCTGTCCCCCTCTCTCTGACCCCCTCTTTGTCCCCCTCTCTCTGCCCCCCTCTCTGTCCCCTCTCTCTGTCCCCCATCTCTTCCCCCTTTCTCTGTCACCCTCTCTCTGTCCTCCCGCTCTCTATTGCCCTCTGTCTGCGCCCCCACTCTCTCTGCACATCTCTTTCTGTCCTCCTCTCTCTGTCCCCATCTCGCTGTCCACCTCTATCAGTCTCCCGCTCTCTGTCCCCCCTCTCTGTCCCCCTCTGTCTGTCCCGCTCTCTCTGTTCCTCTCCCTGTATTCCCTCTCTCTCTGATCCCCTGTCCCCCACCTCTCTGTATTCCTCTCTCTGTTCACTCTTTCTCTCTTCCCCCCACTGTTCCCCTCTCTCTGCCCCCCTCTCTGTCCACAACTCTCTGTCCGCCTCTCTGTCCCACCTCTGTCTCCCGCTCTCTATGTCCCCCTCTCTCTCTCCCCGTCTCTCTGCCCCCTCTCTCTCTCCCCCCCTCTTTGTCCCCCATCCCCATCTCAATGTCCCCCTATCTCTCTCCTCCCTTTCTCTTTCCCCCCTCTGTCCGCCTCTCTCTGTTCCCCCTCTCTCTGCTCCCCCTTTCTCTGTCCCCCAGTCTCTTTCTCCCTCTCTCTGTCCCCTGTCTCTCTCTGTCGCCCCTCTCGCTCTGCACCCCCGCCCCCCTCTCTGTCCCCCTCTCTCCCCCTTTCTCTGTTCCCCTCTCTTTCTGTTACCCTCTCTCTGTCGCCCTTCTCGCTCTTTGCCCCTCTTTCTGACGCCCGTCTCTGTGTCACCCCTCTCTCTGACCCCACCTCTCCGTCCCCCACTCCCTGACCTCTTCTATCTCCCACCTCTCTCTGTTCCCCACTCTCTGGCCCACACTCTCTTCCCCCTCTCACTCCCCCTCTATCTGATCCCCTCTCTGTCCTCCCTTTCTGTCCGCCTCCCTCTGTCCACTCTGTCTGTCCCCCTCTCTCTGTCACCCTCCCTGTATTCCGTCTCTCTCTGATCCCCTGTCCCCCCTCTCTCTCTGTCTGACCCCCTCTCTGTGTTCCCTCTCTGCCTGACCCCCTCTCTGTGTCCCCTCGCTCTGTCTCCCCTCTATCTCTGTGCCACCTCTCTCTGTCCCCACGCTCTATCTGGTCCCCCCTCTCTGTCTCTTCTCTCTCTGTCCTCTCTCTCTCTCTCTCTCTCTCCCCCATCCCCACCTCTGTCGGCCTTTCTCTCCTCCCCCCCATTATCTATCCCCCTACTGTCTGTCCCCCCAACTCCCTGTCCCCTCTCTCTCTCACCCCCTCTTTGTTCCCCTCTCTCTGACACCCTCTATCTCCACCACTCTCAGTCCCCCTCTCTCTGTCCCCCTCTCCCTGCCCCCCCCTGTCCCCTCTCTCTGTCCCCCCTCTCTCTTCCCCCTTTCTCTGTCCCCCTCTCTCTGTCACCCCCCTCTTTGTCCCCCTCACTCTGTCCCCCTCTATCTCCACCACACTCTGTCCCCCTATCTCTCTGTCCCCCCTCTCTCTTCCCCCTTTCTCTGTCCCCCTCTCTCTGTCCCTCCGGTCTCTGTTGCCCTCTGTCTGTGTCCCTCTCTTTGTTCCCCTCTCTCTGTCCCCCATCTCTCTACACCCGTCTTTCTGTCCTCCTCTCTCTGTCACCCTCTCGCTGTCCCCCTCTATCTGTCCCCCGCTCTCTGTCCCGCCCGCTCATGTCCTCCTCACTCTGCCCCCCCTCGCTGTCCTCCTTTCTCTGTCCCCCGCTCTCTGACCCTATCTCGCTATGTACCTCTATCTCTGCCCCCCCTTTCCCCCTCTATCTCTGTTGCCCCCTCTCTGTTCCCCTCTCTCTGTCCCCCTCTCTCTGTCCCCTACTCTCTGTTCCCCTCCCTCTGTCGCCCTCTCTCTGTCCCCTCTCTCCAACCCCCCTCATTCTGTTCCCCCCTCTGTCCACCGCTTTCTCTGTCCATCCTTTCTCTGTCGCCCCTCTCTGTCCACTGTCTCTCTCTGTCGCTCCTCTTCCTCTGTCCCCGCCCCCATTGCCCCCTCTGTCTCCCCTCTCTGTCCCCATCTCTCTGTTCCCCTCTCTCTCTGTTCCCCTATCTGTCGCCCGTCTCTATGTCGCCCCTCTCTCTGCCCCCTCTCTCTGTTCCCCCACTTCCTGACCACTTCTATCTTCCCCTCTCTCTGTTCCCCTCCCTCTGTCCCCCGCTCTCTTCCCCCCTCTGTTCCCCTCTCTCTGCCCCCCTCTCTGTCCACACCTCTCTGTCCGCCTCTCTGTCCCACCTCTGTCTCCCGCTCTCTATGTCCCCCTCTCTCTCTCCCCGTCTCTCTGCCCCCTCTCTCTCTCCCCCCCTCTCTGTTACCCATCCCCATCTCAATGTCCCCCTATCTCTCTCCTCCCTTTCTCTGTCCCCCCCCTCTGTCCCCCTCTCTCTGTTCCCCCTCTCTCTGCTCCCCTTTCTCTGTCCCCCAGTCTCTTTCTCCCTCTCTCTGTCCCCTGTCTCTCTCTGCCGCCCCTCTCCCTCTGCACCCCCGCCCCCTCTCTGTCCCCCCTCTCCCCCTTTCTCTGTTCCCCTCTCTTTCTGTTCCCCTCTCTCTGTCGCCCTTCTCGCTCTTTGCCCCTCTTTCTGACGCCCGTCTCTATGTCACCCCTCTCTCTGACCCCACCTCTCTGTCCCCCACTCCCTGACCTCTTCTATCTCCCACCTCTCTCTGTTCCCCTCTCTCTGTCCCCCACTCTCTTTCCCCCCTCTCTCTCCCCCTCGATCTGTCCCCCCTCTCTGCCCCCCATTTCTGTCCTCCTCTCTCTGTCCCCCTCTCTCTGTCCCCCTCCCTGTATTCACTCTCTCTGATCCCCTGTCCCCCCTCTCTCTGTATCCCTCTCTCTGTTCACTCTCTCTCTGTCCACTCTCTCTGTTCCCCCCTCTCTCTGTGCACCCCTTTCTCTGTCCCTCCTTTCTCTGTCCCCCTCTCTCTGTTCCCTGTCTCTCTCTGTCGCCCCTCTCCCTCTGCCCCCGCCCTCCTCTCTGTCGCCCCCTCTGTCCCCCCTTTCTGCCCCCATCTCTCTGTCCCCCCTGTCTTTCTCTCCCTCTCTCTGTTCTCCTCTCTCTCTGTTCCCCGTCTCTGTCGCCCTTCTCGTTGTGCCCCCCTCTCTCTGTCACCCGTCTCTGTGTCGCCCCTCTCTCTGAACCCCCTCTCTCTGTCCCCCCACTCCCTGACCTCTTCTATCTCCCCCTCTCTCTGTTCCACTCTCTCTTTCTCCCGTTCTCTCCCCCTGATCTGTTCCATTTTCTCTGCCCCCTCTCTCTTTGCCCCCCTCTCTGTCCACACCTCTCTGTCCACACCTCTCTGTCTCCCTCTCTGTCCCGCCTCTCTCTCTCCCGCGCTCTCTGTCCCCCCTCTCGCTGTCCCCCTATATCATTCCCCCGCTCTCTGTCCCCCTCTGTCTGTCCCCCTCTCTCTGTCCCCATCATTGTATTCCCTCTCTCTCTGATCCCCTGTCCTCCCCCCCCTCTGTCTGTATCCCTCTCTCTGTTCACTCTCTCTCTCTGTCCCCTCTCTCTGTTCCCCCCTCTCTCTGTCCACCCCTTTCTCGGCCCCGCCTTTCTCTGTCCCCCTCTCTCTGTCCCCTGTCTCTCTCTGTCGCCCCTCTCTCTCTGCCCCCGCCCTCCTCTCTGTCGCCCCCTCTGTCCCCCCTTTCTGTCCCCATCTCTCTGTCGCCCCTCTCTCTCTGCCCCCCCCCGCCCTCCTCTCTTTCGCCCCTCTGTCCCCGCTTTCTGTCCCCATCTCTCTGCGCCCCCTGTCTTTCTCTCCCTCTCTCTGTTCTCCTCTCTCTGTTCCCCGTCTCTGTCGCCCTTCTCGTTGTGTCCCCCTCTCTCTGTCACCGATCTCTATATCGCCCCTCCATCTGAACCCACCTCTTTCTGTCCCCCCACTCCCTGACCTCTTCTACCTCCCCCTCACTCTGTTCCACTCTCTCTTTCCCCCGTTCTCTCCCCCTCTGTTCCCTTCTCTCTGACCCCTCTCTCTGTGCCCCCCTTTTTGTCCCCCTCTCTGTCCCGCCTCTCTCTCTTCCCCTCTCTCTGTCCCCAATCTCTGTCCCCGCTCTCTGCCTCCTCTCTCTCTCCACGTCTCTCTGTCCCCCTCTCCTTGTCCACCTCACTCTATCTCCCTCTCTCTGTCCCCCCTCTCTGTCCTCCTCTCTCTGTCCCCGCTCTCTGTCCCCCGCTCTCTGTACCTCTATCTCTGCCCTCCACTCTCTGTCCCCCTATCTCTGTCCCCCCGTCCCCCTCTCTCTCTGCGCCCTCTCTGTCCTGCCTCTCTCTGACCCCTCGCTCTATGTGCCCCTCTCTGTCACCCCTCTCTGTCGCCCTCTCTCTATCCCGTCTCTCTGTCCCCCTCTCTGTCCCCTCTCTATCTGCCGCCCTCTCTGTGCCCCCCTCTCTCTGTCTCCCCTCTCTCTCTGTGCCCTCTCTCTCTGTCCCCACGCTCTATCTGTTGCCCCCTTCCCTGTCTCTCCTCTCTCTGTCCTCTCTCTCTCTCCCCCATCCCCACCTCTGTCGGCCTTTCTCTCCTCCCCCATTATCTATCCTCACACTGTCTGTCCCCCCAACTCTCTGTCCCCCCTCTCTATGACCCCCTCTTTGACCGCCTCTCAATGACACCCTCTATCTCCACCACTCTTTGTCCCCTCTCTCTGTCCCCCTCTCTCTGCGCCCTCTCTGTCCCCTCTCTCTGTCCCCCTCTCTCTCTTCCCCCTTTCTCTGTCCCCCTCTCTCTGTCACCCCTCTCTTTGTTCCCCTCTCTCTGTCCCCCATCTCTCTGTCCCCCTCTCCCTGTCTCCCTCCCTCTGTCCACCCTCTCTCTCCGTACCCCTCTTTCTGTCCTCCTCTCTGTCCCGCTCTCGCTGTCCCCCTCTATCTGTCCCCGCTCTCTGTCCCGCCCGCTCTGTCCTCCACTCTCTGCCCCCTGTCTGTCCTCCTCTCTCTGTCCCTCGCTCTCTGTCCCCCTCTATCTCTGTAGTCCCTCTCTCTGTTCCCCTCTCTCTGTCCCCTACTCTCTGTCCCCCTCCCTTTCTCCCCCTCTCTCTGTCCCCTCTCTCTGTTCTCCCTCTCTCTGTTCCCCTCTCTCTGCTCCCCCCTTTCTCTGTCCCTCCTTTCTCTGTCCCCGTTCTCTCTGTCCACTATCTCTCTCTGTCGCCCCTCTCTCTCTGCCCCACTCGCCCCCTTCTCTGGCACCCCCTCTTTTCCCCACTCTCTGTCTCCATCTCTCTGTTCCCCTCTCTCTGTTCCCCTCTCTCCGGTTCCCCTCTCTCTGTCGCATTTCTCGCTGTGTCCCCCTCTCTCTGTCGCCCGTCTCTATGTCGCCCCTCTCTCTGACCCCCCTCTCTCTGTCCCCCCACTCCCTGACCTCTTCTATCTCCCACCTCTCTCTGTTACCATCTCTCTGTCCTCGGCTCTCTTCCCCCCCCCCCCCCCTGTTTCCCTCTCTCCCCCCTCTCTCTGTGCACCCCTGTCTGTCCACCCCTCTCTATCCCCCTCTCTGTCCTGCCTCTCTCTACCCCTGTCTCTGTCACCCCTGTCCCCTTTTCTGTCCGCCTCTCTCTTTCCCCCTCTCTCTGTCCCACTCTCTCTGCCCCCCTCTCTGTATCCCCTCTCTCTCTGTTCCCCTCGTCCCCCTCTCTCTGTACCCCTCTCTCTGTCCCGCTCTCTCTGTCCCCTACTCTCTGTCCCCCTCTTTCTGTTCCCCCCCTCTGTGCACCCCTTTCTCTGTCCGTCCTTTCTCTGTCCCCCCTCTCTGTCCCCTGTCTCTCTCTGTCGCTCCTCTTTCTTTGTCCACGCCCCCCATCGCCCCATCTGTCTCCCCTCTCTGTCCCCATCTCTCTGTTCCCCTCTCTCTCTGTTCCCCTATCTGTCGCCCGTCTCTATGTCGCCCCTCCCTCTGCCCCCCTCTCTGTTACCCCACTTCCTGGCCTCTTCTATCTCCCCCTATCTGTTCTCCTCTCGCTGTCCCCCGCTCTCTTCCCCCCACCTGTTCCCGTCTCTCTGTCCCCCCATCTCTGTCCACACCCCTCTGTCTGCCTCTCTAACCCACCTCTCTCTCCCGCGCTCTCTGTACCGAATCTCTGTCCCCCGTGTCTGTCGCCCCTCTCTCTCCCCGTCTCTCTGTACCCCTCTCTCTCTCCCCTCGCTGACCCCATCCCCATCTCATCTGTTTCCAATCTCTCTCCTCCCTTTCTCTGTACCCCCATCTGTCTCCCTCTCTCTTTGTTCTCCCCCGTCCCCCCCTCTCTGTCCCCCCTCTCTCTGTCCCCTCTCTCTTTGTTCTCCCCCGCCCCCCTCTCTGTCCCCCCTCCCTCTGTGCCCCCTCTCTCTGTCCCCACGCTCTATCTGTTGCCCCCTCTCTGTCTCTCCTCTCTCTGTCCTCTCTCTCTCTCTCCCCCATCCCCATCTCTGTCGGCCTTTCTCTCCTCCCCCCATTATCTATCCTCCCACTGTCTGTCATCACCACACTCTGTCCCCCTCTCTCTCTGACACCCTGTTTGTCCACTATCTCTGACATCCTCTATCTCCGCCACTCTCTGTCCCCCTCTTTCTGTCCCCCGCTCTCTGTCCCGCCCGCTCTGTCCTCCTCTCTCTGTCCCCCGCTCTCTGTCCCTATTTCTCTCTATCCCTCTCTTTCTGTCCCCCTCTCTCTTTCCCCCTCTATCTCTGTTGCCCCTCTCTCTGTTCCCCTCTCTCTGTCACCCTCTCTCTGTCCTCTACTCTCTGTCCCCCTCTTTCTGTTTCCCCTCTCTGTGCACCCCTTTCTCAGTCCGTCCTTTCTCTGTCCCCCCTCTCTGTTCCCTGTCTCTCTCTGTCGCTCAACTTTATCTGTCCCCGTCCCCCATCGCCCCCTCTGCCTCTCCTCTCTCTGTCCCCTACTCTCTGTCCCCCTCCCTCTGTCCTCCTCTCTCTGTCCCCATCTCTCTGTTCCCCTCTCTCTCTGTTCCCCTATCTGTCGCCCGTCTCAATGTCGCCCATCTCTCTGCACCCTCTCTCTGTTCCCCCACTTCCTGACCACTTCTATCTCCCCCTCTCTCTGTTCCCCTCTCGCTGTCCCCCGCTCTCCCCCCCCCACGTTCCCCTCTCTCTGTCCCCCCTCTCTGTCCACACCTCTCTGTCCACACCTCTCTGTCCGCCTCTCTGTCCCACCTCTCTCTCCCGCTCTCTCTGTCCCCCTCTCTCTCTCCCCATCCCTCTGTCCCCCCGCTCTCTCCCCCCTCTTTGTTCCCTATCCCCATCTCAATGTCCCCCTATCTCTCTCCTCCCTTTCTCTACACAGCCCCCGACCCCCCTCTCTCTGTTCCCCCTCTCGCTGATCCCCCATTTCTCTGTCCCCCCGTCTCTGTCCTCCTCTCTCTGTCCCCTGTCTCTCTCTGTCGCCCCTATCTCTCTGCACCCCGCCCCCTTCTCTGTCCCCCTCTCTCCCCTTTCTCTGTTCCCCTCTCTCTCTGTTCCCCTCTCTCTGTCGCCCTTCTCGCTCTTTCCCCCTCTTTCTGTCGCCCGTCTCTATGTCGCCCCTCTCTCTGATCCCACCTCTCTGTCCCCTACTCCCTGACCTCTTCGATCTCCCACCTCTCTCTGTTCCCCTCTCTCTGTCCCCCACTCCCTTTCCCCTCTCTCTCCCCCTCTATCTGTCCCCACCTTTGTCCCCCATTTCTTTCCGCCTCTCTCTGTCCCCCTCTGTCTGTCTCCCTCTCTCTGTCCCCCATCCTGTATTCCCTCTCTCTGATCCCCTGTGCCCCCTCTCTCTCTGTATCCCTCTCTCGTTTCACTCTCTCTCTGTCCCCTCTCTCTATTCCCCCTTTCTCTGTCCAACCCTTTCTCTGTCCCTCCTTTCTCCGTCCCACTCTCTCTGTCCCCTGTCTCTCTCTGTCGCCGCTCTCTCTCTGCCCCCCACTTCCTCTCTGTCGCGCCCTCTGTCCCCCCTTTCTGTCCCCATCTCTCTGTCGCCACTCTCTCTCTCCCTCTCTCTGTTCTCCTCTCTCTCTGTTACCCATCTCTGTCGCCGTTCTCGTTTTGTCCCCCTCTCTCTGTCGCCCGTCTCTATGTCGCCCCTCTCTCTGAACCCACTCTCTCTGCACCCCCACTCCCTGACCTCTTCTATCTCCCCCTCTCTCTGTTCCACTCTCTCTTTCCCCCGTTCTCTCCCCCTCTGTTCCCTTCTCTCTGTTCCCCTCTCTCTGTCCCCTACTCTCTGTCCCCCTCCCTTTGTCCCCCTCTCTCTGTCCCCTCTCTCTGTTCTCCCTCTCTCTGTTCCCCTCTCTCTGCTCCCCCCTGTCTCTGTCCCTCCTTTCTCTGTCCCCGTTCTCTCTGTCCACTATCTCTCTCTGTCGCCCCTCTCTCTCTGCCCCACTCGCCCCCTTCTCTGGCACCCCCTCTTTTCCCCACTCTCTGTCTCCATCTCTCTGTTCCCCTCTCTCTGTTCCCCTCTCTCTCGGTTCCCCTCTCTCTGTCGCATTTCTCGCTGTGTCCCCCTCTCTCTGTCGCCCGTCTCTATGTCGCCCCTCTCTCTGACCCCCCTCTCTCTGTCCCCCCACTCCCTGACCTCTTCTATCTCCCACCTCTCTCTGTTACCATCTCTCTGTCCTCGGCTCTCTTCCCCCCCCCCTGTTTCCCTCTCTCCCCCCTCTCTCTGTGCACCCCTGTCTGTCCACCCCTCTCTATCCCCCTCTCTGTCCTGCCTCTCTCTACCCCTGTCTCTGTCACCCCCGTCCCCTTTTCTGTCCGCCTCTCTCTTTCCCCCTCTCTTTGTCCCACTCTCTCTGCCCCCCTCTCTGTATCCCCTCTCTCTCTGTTCCCCTCGTCCCCCTCTCTCTGTACCCCTCTCTCTGTTCACTCTCTCTCTGTCCCCTCTCTCCGACCTCCTCTTTCTGTTTCCCCCTCTTTCCACCCCTTTCTCGGTCCGTCCTTTCTCTGTCCCCCCTCTCTGTCCCCTGTCTCTCTCTGTCGCTCCTCTTTCTTTGTCCACGCCCCCCATCGCCCCATCTGTCTCCCCTCTCTGTCCCCATCTCTCTGTTCCCCTCTCTCTCTGTTCCCCTATCTGTCGCCCGTCTCTATGTCGCCCCTCCCTCTGCCCCCCTCTCTGTTACCCCACTTCCTGGCCTCTTCTATCTCCCCCTATCTGTTCTCCTCTCGCTGTCCCCCGCTCTCTTCCCCCCCCCGTTCCCGTCTCTCTGTCCCCCCATCTCTGTCCACACCCCTCTGTCTGCCTCTCTAACCCACCTCTCTCTCCCGCGCTCTCTGTACCGAATCTCTGTCCCCCGTGTCTGTCGCCCCTCTCTCTCCCCGTCTCTCTGTACCCCTCTCTCTCTCCCCTCGCTGTCCCCATCCCCATCTCAACTGTTCCCAATCTCTCTCCTCCCTTTCTCTGTACCCCCATCTGTCTCCCTCTCTCTTTGTTCTCCCCCGTCCCCCCCTCTCTGTCCCCCCTCTCTCTGTCCCCTCTCACTTTGTTCTCCCCCGCCCCCCTCTCTGTCCCCCCTCCCTCTGTGCCCCCTCTCTCTGTCCCCACGCTCTATCTGTTGCCCCCTCTCTGTCTCTCCTCTCTCTGTCCTCTCTCTCTCTCTCCCCCATCCCCATCTCTGTCGGCCTTTCTCTCCTCCCCCCATTATCTATCCTCCCTCTGTCTGTCATCACCACTCTCTGTCCCCCTCTCTCTCTGACACCCTGTTTGTCCACTATCTCTGACATCCTCTATCTCCGCCACTCTCTGTCCCCCTCCTTCTGTCCCCCGCTCTCTGTCCCGCCCGCTCTGTCCTCCTCTCTCTGCCCCCCGCTCTCTGTCCCTATTTCTCTCTATCCCTCCCTTTCTGTCCCCCTCTCTCTTTCCCCCTCTATCTCTGTTGCCCCTCTCTCTGTTCCCCTCTCTCTATCCCCCTCTCTCTGTCCTCTACTCTCTGTCCCCCTCTTTCTGTTCCCCCCCTCTGTGCACCCCTTTCTCAGTCCGTCCTTTCTCTGTCCCCCCTCTCTGTCCCCTGTCTCTCTCTGTCGCTCAACTTTATCTGTCCCCGTCCCCCATCGCCCCCTCTGCCTCCCATCTCTCTGTCCCCTACTCTCTGTCCCCCTCCCTCTGTCCTCCTCTCTCTGTCCCCATCTCTCTGTTCCCCTCTCTCTCTGTTCCCCTATCTGTCGCCCGTCTCAATGTCGCCCTTCTCTCTGCACCCTCTCTCTGTTCCCCCACTTCCTGACCACTTCTATCTCCCCCTCTCTCTGTTCCCCTCTCGCTGTCCCCCGCTCTCTCCCCCCCCCACGTTCCCCTCTCTCTGTCCCCCCTCTCTGTCCACACCTCTCTGTCCGCACCTCTCTGTCCGCCTCTCTGTCCCACCTCTCTCTCCCGCTCTCTCTGTCCCCCTCTCTCTCTCTCCCCATCCCTCTGTCCCCCCGCTCTCTCCCCCCTCTTTGTCCCCTATCCCCATCTCAATGTCCCCCTATCTCTCTCCTCCCTTTCTCTACACAGCCCCCGCCCCCCCTCTCTCTGTTCCCCCTCTCGCTGATCCCCCCTTTCTCTGTCCCCCCGTCTCTGTCCTCCTCTCTCTGTCCCCTGTCTCTCTCTGTCGCCCCTCTCTCTCTGCACCCCGCCCCCTTCTCTGTCCCCCTCTCTCCCCCTTTCTCTGTTCTCCTCTCTCTCTGTTCCCCTCTCTCTGTCGCCCTTCTCGCTCTTTCCCCCTCTTTCTGTCGCCCGTCTCTATGTCGCCCCTCTCTCTGACCCCACCTCTCTGTCCCCTACTCCCTGACCTCTTCTATCTCCCACCTCTCTCTGTTCCCCTCTCTCTGTCCCCCACTCCCTTTCCCCTCTCTCTCCCCCTCTATCTGTCCCCACCTCTGTCCCCCATTTCTTTCCGCCTCTCTCTGTCCCCCTCTGTCTGTCTCCCTCTCTCTGTCCCCCTCCCTGTATTCCCTCTCTCTGATCCCCTGTGCCCCCTCTCTCTCTGTATCCCTCTCTCGTTTCACTCTCTCTCTGTCCCCTCTCTCTATTCCCCCTTTCTCTATCCAACTCTTTCTCTGTCCCTCCTTTCTCTGTCCCACTCTCTCTGTCCCCTGTCTCTCTCTGTCGCCGCTCTCTCTCTGCCCCCCACCCTCCTCTCTGTCGCGCCCTCTGTCCCCCCTTTCTGTCCCCATCTCTCTGTCGCCACTCTCTCTCTCCCTCTCTCTGTTCTCCTCTCTCTCTGTTACCCATCTCTGTCGCCGTTCTCGTTTTGTCCCCCTCTCTCTGTCGCCCGTCTCTATGTCGCCCCTCTCTCTGAACCCACTCTCTCTGCACCCCCACTCCCTGACCTCTTCTATCTCCCCCTCTCTCTGTTCCACTCTCTCTTTCCCCCGTTCTCTCCCCCCTCTGTTCCCTTCTCTCTGCCCCCTCTCTCTGTCCCCAATCTCTGTCCCCGCTCTCTGCCCCCTCTCTCTCTCTCCCCGTCTCTCTTTCCCCCTCTCCCTGTCCCCCTCACTCTGTCTCCCTCGCTCTGTCTCCCTCTCTCTGTGTTCCTCTCTCTGTCCCCGCTCTCTGTCCCCCGCTCTCTGTACCCCTATCTCTGTCCTCAAATCTCTGTCCCCCTATCTCTGTCCCCCTATCTTTCCCCCTCTATCTCTGTCAACCTCTTCTCTGTCCCTTCCTTCTCTGCCCCCGTCCCCCCTCTCTCTCTGTCCCCTCTCTGTCCTGCCTCTCTCTGACCCCTCGCTCTCTGTGCCCCTCTCTGTCACCCCCCTCAGTCGCCCTCTCTCTATCCCGTCCCTCTGTCCCCCTCTCTGTCACCTCTCTGTTTCCCCCTCTCTGTGTCCCCCTCTCTCTGTTTCCCCTCTCTCTCTGTGCCCCCTCTCTCGGTCCCCACGTTCTATCTGTTCCCCTCTCTCTGTCTCTCCTCTCTCTGTCCTCTCTCTCTCTCTCTCCCCCATCCCCACCTCTTTCGGCCTTTCTCTCCTCCCCCCATTATCTATCCTCCCACTGTCTGTCCCCCCAACTCTCTGTCACCCCTCTCTCTGACCGCCTCTTTGTTCCCCTCTCTCTGACACCCTCCATCTCCACCACTCTCAGTCCCCCTCTCTCTGTCCCCCTCTCTCTTCCTCCCTCTCTGTTCCCTCTCTCTGTCCCCCTCTCTCTTCCCCTTTCTCTGTCCCCCCCTCTCTGTCTCCCTGCTCTCTCTTGCCCTCTGTCTGTGCCCACTCTCTTTGTTCCCCTCTCTCTGTTCCCCCATCTCTCTGTCCCCCTATCCCTGTCTCCCTCCCTCAGTCCCCCTTTCTCTCTGTACCCCTCTTTCTGTCCTCCTCTCTCTGTCCCCCTCTCGCTGTCCCCCTCCATTTGTCCCCTGCTCTCTGTCCCGCCCACTCTGTCCTCCTCTCTCTGCCCCCTGTCTGTCCTCCTCTCTCTGTCCCCCGCTCTCTGTCCCCCTCTCTCTCTGTCCCTCTCTCTCTGCCCCCTCTCTCTTTCCCCCTCTTTCTCTGTTGCCCCTCTCTCTGTTCCCGTCTCTCTGTCCCCCTCTCTCTGTCCCCTACTCTCTGTCCCCCTCCCTCTGTCCCCCTCTCTCTGTCCCCCTCTCTCTGTCCCCCAATGTCTGACCCATGTCTCATTATGTCCTCCCCTATTACTCTCTCTCCCCCTCACCTGATCTCACCCTTGCCACCCCTCCCCTCTCTCTCTCCCTGCTCATTCACTCTCTCTCCACCTTCTCTCACTGCCGGTCCCCCTATCTCGGTCTTTCTTTCTCCCCACCACGCTCTGTTTCTCTCTGATGAAATCTCTCTGCCTCCTGCCCCTCCCTCTCTCTCTGACACACAGTCTCTCTGGCATCTCCCTCTTCCTCTAATCCAGACAGGGGTGGGGAGGGTGGGGAAGGTTGGTGCGTTGGCTGCATGTGGTTGGAGGGATGGTTGTTAGATCATAGAGAGATATGGGAGGTGGGGGGGGGGGGAATGGAGTAGAGAATGAATTGTGGGAGGGAGGCAGATGGCTGGAGAGAGTGAGTGCAAGGGAGGGGGAGAGGAAAGAGTTGAGGCAGGTGAAGAAATCAGGTTTCGGGGAGTGTGAGAGAGAGAGGGTGGACGAGGGAGAGTGAAAGGGAGAGGTGGTGAGAAAAAGAGAATGTGCAGTGAGAGAGAGGGAGAGAAATGAGGAGAAAGAGTAGGGGGGAGGAAATGGGGAGGTCAGGTTGGGGTGTGGGGGACAGAGGGAGTTAAACCCAGCTCCTGAGCTCAGGGCGCTGTGCCCTCCCCTTCCCTGAGGACCATGACTTGGGGCTGAGTCTGTCTCTCTCCAGCTCAGCTCCTCCAACACAAGGACACACAACAACATCGGTCACTCTGCTGCTCGGCACGCTTTAATCAACATTTTTATTGATTACAAATGGAAGTGATGGATACAGTCAGTGGGATGGTGCCTTTTCTCACTGGCCCCTGAGTTGTGAGAAACATTAAAATGTTTCCCTGTAACCCCGCTGTGGGATAAGGATGGACAAACCAGCGTTACCCTCAGTCTGTTACCATAGCGACAGGCTGCCCCATCGCAGAAACACTGAACTGAAATGAGAAAATCCCGGATAGTGTGATTAATGAGGGAATTTGATTGATGGATGGTTTTGGGTGAAGGGATATTTCAGCACATTCTTCAGCAGCTGCCTGAACTTAGTCTGGGTCACTGCATAAATCGCGGTGTTTGTGCAGCAACTGAGGAGCTGCAGCATGAAGCCTAATTCCTGCACAAACCAATCGAGGTACACAGACTTATACCCAAAATACCACATCCGGTTCCATATAGAATACAGCATGAACGTTGACCATAACAGGATGAAATTGGCCGAGATCACAAACAGTAAAATGATGGATTTTTTTCTGTTTCTCATTTCAATGTCAGACTGAGAGTCCCCATTGGTGTGAGCGCGGAGTCTCCTGCGGGCTCTGCTGGTCACTAAAATATGTCTGACGGTGAGAACATTGAGCAGCAGAATCAGGAGAAATGGGACACACGGGGTTAGAATGTGGTGGAGGAACTCGATTGTGACCCAGACAATGGAGGAATTAACAGCGTCTGTTACATCACAAAACCAGGGCTCGTTCCACAGCGAATACCGTGCCGTGAGCATAAAATACCAGGAAATGTTCTTTAAACAGCTCAGCACAGTCACTGCTCCCAGAACCACAGCCGCCGTCTTCTCACTGCAATATTTACTTTTCAGCTTCTGGCAACAAATGGCCACAAACCGATCAAAGGTGAAAGTGACGGTGAACCAGACAGAGCAGTCAGTGGCTGCATAAAGCAGGACGGCGTGGATATTACACACGGGGACGGAGTACAGGAAATAAAACTGTTCATCATAAACAATGGGAATGTGTCTCAGGATCAGGTCGAGGATAATGACCAGGAGATCCGCCGCTGCCATGGCCCCCAGGTAACGTCTGACACATGGAGACAATCCACAATCTTTATAAAGCAGGACGTAGATGGTCACTACGTTAACTGTGAGGAAGGAAAACAAACCCATTATCCATCAGCCTGGAAGCAAAGGGACCCGTTTGATCGGGGACCCAGTGAGATTTTCAAATGTGTCCCTGTATTCAGGGATTTATTAAAATAATTGCAGCTGGAATAACAAATGGGAAGGCCGGAATTACTGACGAAAATGTGACATAAACCACAAGAAACCCTCCCATCTCCAAACACACAGAGACACATCCATAAGGACAGATGGTTTCTAGAACATTCCCACACACTCCATCACTCGAGAGCAGACACAGGTCACTCCTTCCCAGTTCCTAATACGGAGGGTGGAAATGTTGATGTCCTGAAGGATTCTCTCCCAGTTTCCTGAAGACAAACGGAGTTTGGGAATTCCTGTATTTTGGTCTAAATTGTGGTCGATCCTGTGTCGTGGAGAAATGTAAACGCAGGGAAAACGTATTCACCCCTTTAACTGCCTGAGGGGCCTTCGGAACAGTGTCTCCTTCTCCCTGGAACGGGATCTCTTCCCTCGGGATCTTATTGTTTGTTCAATTCACTGACGTCCGGCCGTTCACAAACAATGTCAGGGACAGAACGATCCGGGGAATGTCAGTTATAGAATGTTGGCGACAGAACGTTCTGGGGAATGTCACTTATAGAATGTTGGGGACAGAACGATCCGGGGAATGTCAGTTATAGAATGTTGGGGACAGAACGATCCGGGGAATGTCAGTTATAGAATGTTGGGGACAGAACGTTCCGGGGAATGTCAGTTATAGAATGTTGGGGACAGAACTTTCCGGGGAACCCCTTGACCCGTCCATCACATTTCCCCCCTACCCACCACACCAACATGATGTACTGTGCCTGGGCACACTGTAACATTAATGGGGTGGGAGACGGAGGATCCAATCACAGGAATGGGAACTAAAGGCATTGCCAGATCAGCTGAAAGGGTGAGGTATACCACATTCTCAACCCACCTCACACCATACACCCAGAGGAGATATCTGTTCACCGTGGAACACTGTGCAGACCGGGCTAGTGCCCTACTCTGTACAATCCAGCAATCTGTCCAGATTGAAACACAGCACAGATCATGTCTGGCACTTATCGTAAAACGCAGACTAGACGTCTATCCAGTCCGGGAAGCTGGGATAGATACAGAAAAGCTGCAGATGCTGGAATCCAAAGTAGACAGGCAGGAAACTGGGAGAAGACAGCAAGTCAGGCAGCATCAGGAGGTGGAGAAGTCGACATTTCGGGTGTAACCCTTCTGCAAGTGTCCTGAAGGAGGGCAACACCCGGAACATCCAATTCTACACCTACTATTGCTGCCTGGATTGCTGTGTTCCTCCAGCAAGTATTCAACATGGGAAGCAGTGCAGACCACAGCAGTGCATTGATCTATAAACCCGGACTAGATATCTCTCCAGCACGGGAGCTGTGCAGACCACAGCGGAGCACTAATGTGTAAACCTGAAACAAATATCCATTCAACATAAGGAGGTACACAAACCACATCATCGTATTTTCTATAAACCTCAACCAGATAGTCTGACCAGCACAGGGAACTGTGCCGTTATCACCCGTGAATTATTCTGTAAACCAGGAGCAGTTACCCTCCCAGCGTGTAGGAAAGTGTACACCACCTCAGTGCATTGCTCAGTAACACTGTGTTAGATCACTGCCCAGTGTGGGGAAACTTGCAGCTCGGGCTGGAAGTGAGAGGATGTGCAGCTCCCATTCATTTTCAGCTCCATATCTCCATTGTGCACTGACAAGAGGGTGCTGTGGGTGTGAACATCACTGCCAGAGAGACACGGCGGAGAAATCAGTTTAAATATCACCTCATGGGAGGAGTTTGGGGTATAGACAGAGAGGGGGAGACTGAGAGACAGTGTCATGGAAGGATGTGTTCCCAGGTTTCAGAACGCTGAAAGGTAGACACTTCGATAGCATCCTGCAGCATGAGCCAGTGTTCCCAGGAAAGATGGGAAAAAGTGATATTGGTGTGAGGTCAGAGGATGGAGAGTTTTGGATGAGCATTTTTTCTACAGCTTTGTAAATGGAGTCCTTCATGGCTGGAGGTACACATCATCACCCAGATGCCCCTGGATATTCCGTGATCCCTGACACTGATGTCATCTTTAAAAGCCCAATGGGCACACGATTGAGCTTTTTCTGTTTGGAGCTGCCCTGCATAGTTTCCCCCGAGCATGGCAGATAAGGGAGAATTACACCACGGTTTGTCAACAGGGGCACGGAGCTCCTGGTGGATGGGCTAGTACAGAGGGGGACCATTCTTTTCCCAGAGGGGCCGACACCACCGGACCCACCGAGCATGGTCTGAGCTCCCCACCTAGCTCAGTGCAATATCTGCAGTCTGAAGAAATGTCCAGCAATACAGGACAAACATCAATAACCTTCCCCGCTCTGTCAGGATAAGGGTCACCATATTCTCTCTGCTCCCTCACACTCACTGTATATCTGATATACCACGATCCCGAACAAGACTCATGGTCCACCACTCTCACTGTCGCATGCTGCACCTTCTCTCTCTGTCTCCGTCTCTCTGTCGCTTTCTATCTCCCTCTCTCTCCACCCCTCCCTCCACTTCACCCCCACACTAATAACACTGCATGGATACAACACTGTGGACTGACTCCCTCCGGACACCTCACCCTGACCCCCTCCCCACCTACACCAGCACTAACAGCAGGGCCACCCACTCCCACCCTCACTCCCTCCCTCCCTTTCTCCCATTCCAGGAGAAACAACCTGGAATCGGACAGTTAGGGCCAAGCCGGGTGGTGGAGTGCCCGATATCCGTTCCCTCAGCCCCCTCCCCCTGCCATGTGGGGAGGACCCTGGTACGAACCGGAGAGGACCGGGACGCCTCGTGTGGAGATTCTGAGACATCCACGTCCCACCGACCGAGTAACGAGCAATGTTCAGTGAAGGGCAATTCTCACTTTAAACCCACTGGCAGCTCCGTTTCCTCCACACAACTTAGAAGCCGTGCCTCTGCAGCCATCTCCCTTTTGTGTCGAGCTGGTACAAATGGAATCCCCACGGTCTCGGTGGGCAGGATGGTGGGCTCACAACACATCGTCACCACCACCTCCCAGGAAGGGAGCACGGAGGGTCCCTCCTACACCTCGTCCTGTAAACAGCTCAGAAACTGAAACTAATCTGTGATAGTTACAGCTCTCCCCCTTGTCCGGACATCTTCAACAATCTGTGCTTATATACACCCAGCGCTCTCTGTTTTTGCAGCCCCTTTATAATGGCACAGCCTGTTTTAAACTGTCTTTCATTGTCTTTCCTACCAAAGTGTATCATCTCACACTGCTCTGCACTGATCCCCATCTGCCATAAACCTGAACACCATACCAACGTGTGATTGTCCTGTTAGAGTTCCACACTGTCCTCCATAGACTTTACAATTCTTCCAGTTTCGGTGCCATCTACAAACATTGAGATTGTTAATAGCGTCACAGTCCCCATGAAACAATTGAAATCCTGCCCCACATACACGAGTGTGAGCAAGTGAAATACTGATATATTCCTATGGACAAAGTCGAATTATGACATGCTGTCAATGGAGCAACAAAAATCCTGACACACACCAGACGGAGCAAATGAAATATTGACAAACCACAGAGGAAAAGAAATCCGGATAGGTCCCACTTTTCGATATTCATCAGGGTCTAATGTGATGAAGTTGAAAGTGTGTACTGTACCTTTTAGAGAGAGGGAATGCTGTTCTGAACTGAGAGCTTACAAGCACCTGTGCTATGAGAGGATGGCAGTCCTAGTCACAGTATATTGCTGTCGAGCTGGAGTCGGGTAATAAGCAGTTAAGAGAAAAAGGGTCCCAGAGTTGTGCATAGTTGATGTAAAATGTTCACTTTCAGAGTTAAAAAATAAATCAATGTTTTTATTTAAACAGTGGAATTTGGCAGATCTGTCCCTCATATTTTAACAGTTTACGAGGCGAATTGAACATTTCTTTATGTTTCATTAAAATTACCAGATGAGCTTCACGCCATGCCCTAACCATTCGATTAGATTAGATTACATTACAGTGTGGAAACAGGCCCTTCGGCCCAACAAGTCCACACCGACCCGCCGAAGTGCAACCCACCCATACCCCCACATTTGCCCCTTACCTAGCACTAGGGGCAATTTAGCATGGTCAATTCACCTGACCTGCACATCTTTGGATTGTGGGAGGAAACCGGAGCACCCGGAGGAAACCCACGCAGACACGGGGAGAACGTGCAAACTCCACACAGTCAGTCGCCTGAGGCGGGAATTGAACCCGGGTCTCTGGCGCTGCGAGGCAACAGTGCTAACCACTATGCCACCGTGCCGCCCACTGCTGTGCCACCGTGCCGCCCACCACTGTGCCACCGTGCCGCCCATGTGTGTGTATCTGTGTGTCTTTGTGTTGGGCAGGTCTGGCAGTCTCTGTGGTGCTTAAAGTAATGCAATTCCAACCTCTCCTGGCCTCCACATGCCACTGCACAGGCATTGGCAGAGGGTGAAAACCAACAGGGATTCATTCAGAGATGTGGAGGGAGAGTGCAGCTGCTCACAGCACCATCCAAACTGAGGTCTTATCCATGGACTGATCTAAATGCCCTTTAAACGTTGTAACTGTCCCTGCTTTCACCACTTCCTCTGGAAGTTCATTCCACACCCAAGCCAGATTCGGTCTAAAATAATTACCTCTCATGACTTTCATAAATGTGTTTTCCTCGCACCTTAAAAATCCCTCAGTTTTGAATCCCCAACTCTAGAGAAAAGACATCAGTCCTTCAGCTTCTCTGTACCCCTCATTAATTTATAAACCTCTGTAAAGTTACTGCTTAATCTCATATTCTTTAGTGAAAAAAGTCCCAGCCGATCCAGCCTCTCCTTATAGCTCACTCCCTCCTTTCCCAGCAACAACCAGGTTAATCTCTTCTCAATCCTCTCCAGCTTAATAATATTAACGTCAGTAATATCAAAGTGAACAGTCAAAGTATTTTCTAAGGGTACGGGGAGTCCAAAACTAGAGGTCATAGGCTTAAGGTGAGAGGGGAAACATTTAGAAGTGACCTAAGGGGCAGCTTTTTCACCCAGAGGGTGGTGTGCCTATGGAATGAGCGGGCAGGATGACGAGAGTGGACACAGTATTCCAGAAGAGGTCTCACGAATGTCCTGTACAATCACAACATGACGTCCCAATTCCGATACTCAAAGGTCTGTCCTATGAAGACGTGTGTGTTAAACACCTTCTTAACCACACCATCTATATGAGATATAAATTTTAAAGAATTAAACCTAACGGCCTAGGTTTCTGTACTACAACACTGCCAAAGGCTCTTCTTTTAAGTGTATAGGTCCTGCTGTTGTTTGATTTACCAAACCCAATACCTCGCATTAATCCAAACTAAACTCCATCAGCCACCCCTCAGCCCAGTGAGTGATATTACTGTCACCTCACCCTCCCCCTTCAATTTTTAAATACCCATCCGTCTCCAGGATCCTACACACTCCGGCCTTGATTTTCACAAAGACCCTGAGCTTGGGTTGCCTTGTGTGGTTATCGGGAGGAGGGACAGATTGCAGACACAGTCAGTGGGGAGGAGAGGCTGGACAGTAATCAGCGGCCTGGTGGCATTTCATGGTTTTAGGAAAAGGGGAGTCGCACGTGAGAGTTGGGTAAGAGTGATCGTTGTTTTGGGGTCAGAAATTAAGGTCTTCCTTCGTCTCTGGTGTTCAGTAATAAATATCTATTTGAGACCCTTCATTGGGCAGAGTGTGTCTGCAGGATTTCTTTCCTTAATATTGCAGACTATAGATAATAGCAATTAAAGATGTTTATAGTTTTATTCGATGGCACAGCACATACACTCAACATCCTTCAGTTGAGACAAATATCTTGCATTTGTTTAATAATACAAAGTGTTGTTTGCAATTCAGTAATGGAAACCTGATTATGATAAATCCACACCAAGCTGAAAGTGGGCACTAAACTATGACCCAAAATCCGGGTATGATAGTGTGGTGGGTAGTGTCCCTGTCTCTGAGCCAATTTTGATTCCAATTCCTGAACATGTTTGGTAGTGTTCCGAGCTCTGGGATAGAAGGCCTGGATTCAAGTCCTGCCTGTTGCAGAGGTATGTCACAGCATGTCAGAACAGGCTGATGAGCTAACACACAGGAGAATACTGTTACAGCTTTATGGGTATTGCTGAGTGATGCTAATATCCCTACCTCCGTGCACAAAGGTCCAGGCGTAAAACCCACAGAAGTGTCTCAGGATATATCTGAACAAACTGATTAAAACAGATTTAGAATTGTGACTTGATGGAGAAGGAAGAGGTGTCAGTATTGCATTTCAGAATTTAGGCCCAGGATGACTGAAAGTACAGCCATTCGTTTTGATTGGGGTCACATTTTGCAGCAGTAAAGGTTTATAAAATTAGTATGGTCATGGATAGTGTGAGTAGTCAGGGGTTTCTCCCCAGGTTAGGGGCGTCTAACACTAGAGGGCCCATTGGTGGAAAGTGAGAGGGGAAAGGTTTTGAGGAGGCCTAAAGGGCACCATTTCACACAGAGGGTGGTGTGTGTATGGAATGAGCTGCCAGAGGAAGTGGTGGAGGTTAGTACAACTACAGCATCTGGGTACTGAGAGACCTGGCGAGTTTTTCCAGCAATTTTTATATTTGTTTTAAAACTGCATTCAGTTTAACACAGGTATTCTGAATACATTAAACATTTTATTTTTTAATGACCCAGGGACATATAAACATATCTTCAAATTGACCGAGACCATTTTCTGCGAAGGATATGGCTCTGTGTATGACAGCAGCAATGATGCATCGACATGGAACAGGGAATGTGATGGAGACATAGTTTTGACAATGTACAAGGAGACATCACATGGTCCAGTTTGGGAGAGGATGACATTACTGTATGATTCAACTCAGAGAGGGAGAAAATGTAATCTGCCTGAGAAGGAATGGCCTATTGCACTCTCTCTCCTTCATTGTCCCTCATCACAGCAATGTGTGCGAGCTAAAATAAAAACCTCCACAGTCATCGTTACCTTTCTTATTTTTATGGAATCCCTGCAGTGTTGAAACAGGCCCTTCGACCCAACAAGTCCATACCAACCTTCCCAACCCATTTCCCGATATTTACCCCTGACTATTCACATAAATTAGAAATCCCTGAACACTACGGACAATTTAGCATGACCAATCCACCTAACCTACACAGTTTGTGGTAGGAAACTGGATAACACATTAGAAGCTCACGCAGACAAGGGGAGAATGTGCAAACTCCACCCAGCGAGTCACCCAAGGCTGGAATCGAACCCAAGTCCCTGGTGCTGTGAGGCAGCAGTGCGAACCACCGAGCTAACCTTTGGATGGTCCATGACTAGAATTTATTGAAATCCCCTCACTGCCAAATGCAAAGGGAATTCAGCCAAGTCCAACTCTCCCAGGATGGAATCCCATTGCTTGCAGCTATGTGAGTACAATATCATCAGAAGCAGAATAACGTTTTGGACAATCTCACAAGTTTTCCTTTGTCATGAGTTCCAATAATATTTGGACCAAGTTCTTTCAAGTTAAAATTGCAGAGAGTGTGTGTGTGTGTGTGTGTGTGTGTGTGTGTGTGTGTGTGTGTGTGTGTGTGTGTGTGTGTGTGTGTGTGTGTGTGTGTGTGTGTGTGTGTGTGTGTGTGTGTGTGTGTGTGTGTGTGTGTGTGTGTCAGTGTCTTGACAATGGGAAATATTGATTATATATTTGCAATACCCAAACACTTTGCCATTCATCTTTCCACCATAGTTTGGGTAACATTGCTCTGGGTCATAAACGTGTTGTTTTAGCAGATTAAAGAAACTAGATTGACTTGTTCCTAAAACTGACCCTGATCCAGTCTGAGACCGATATCATTGGCCATATCACCAACCTGGTTACATTTAACATTTGTTGTGCGCAGTGGAGGAGTGGGACTAGAAAAGGAAACAGTGACCCAAAAAGCCGGGGATCTATAGATGGGTGAGCCTGATGTCAGTGGTGGGTAAGTTGTTGGAGGGGATTCCGAGGGATAGCATTTACATACATTTGGGAAGACAAGGGCTGATCGGGATAGACAACGTGTCTTCCTGCATGGGAAATCACGTATCATTAATTTGGTTGAGTTTTTGGAAGAGGTAACAAAGAAGATTGATGAAGCCAGTTTGTTAGACATTGTCTATATGGACTTCATCAAGGTGTTCATTTAAAGAACAAAGACCAAAGAAAATTTACAGCCCAGGAACAGGCCCTTCGCCCTCCAAGCCTGAGCCGATCCAAATGTACTGTCTAAATCTGTCGGTCAATTCCTACGCATCTGTATCCCTCTGCTCTCCACCTACTCATGCATCTGACCAGACGCATCTTAAATGAATCGACCGTGCCTGCCTCTACCACCTCTGCTAGCAACGTGTTCCAAACGCCCACCACCCTCTGTGTGAAGTACTTACCGCGTGTATCCCCCTTAAATATTCCACCTCTCACTATGAAAGCACGACCTCTCGTTACTGAATCCTTCAACCTGTGAAAACGCTGGTCTCTATCCACCCGGGCTATACACTTCATGATTTTGCAAACCTCAATCAGGTCCCCCCTCAATCTCCTTTTATCTAGTGAAAATAAACCTAACCTACTCAGCCTCTCTTCATAGCTAGTATTTCATTCTGATTGGTAGACAGATTAGTAAGTTTCAGTCACATAAGATACAGAAGAAGCTAGTCACAAATAGCTTGAAGAAAGAGGGATATTTTTCAGCCTGGAGGCTTGTGAGTAACATTGTGCTGCAATAATCAGTACTGAGTTCACTGCATTTCATCATTTATGTAAAGGATTTCGATGTGAATATTGGGGCAATAGTTAGTAAGTATACAGATGACATCAGAAATGTGGTGTAGTAGATTATCTCAGAGTACAACAAGACCGCAATTAGATGGGACAAAGGGGCAAGGAGTAACAGATGAAGTTTAATTTGGATAAATATGAAGCTTTACATTTTGGGAAGGCAAATCAGGGCAGACATTATATATTTCATGGTCAGCTCCTGGGGCATGTTGTGAAACAAAGGGACATAGGACTGCAGGTGCATTGTTCCTTGAAAGTGGAGTCGCAGGTAGACAGTTTGATGCAGAACACATTTGGCACATTTGCCTTAATCAGTCAGAGTATTGAGTATAGGAGTTGTGGTGGTATGTTGTATCTGTACAGGACGTTGGTGAGGCCACTTTAAGAATACTGCGTACAACTCGGTTTTCTGCAGAAATGACTTACACGGATGTTCCAGGATTGGAAGTTTGAGCTTTAGGAAGAGGTTGATTAGGTTGAGGTGTTTCCCCCTGGAGTGTCAGAGGCTGAAGGGTGACATTATAGTGGTTTATAAAACCATCAGGGGCATGGATATTCTGAACAGCCACGTTCTGCTCTCCAGGATAGGGGAGTCCAGAACAAGAGGGCATAGGTTGGAGGCGAGGGGGATTGAGTCAGAAGGGACCTGAAGATAAATGTTTCACACAGAGAGTGGTGAGTGTACAGAAAGTGCTGTCAGAGGAAGTGCTGAAGGCGGTTACAATCGCACATTTAAAAACTATCTGAAAGAGGAGGGACATTTACCAAATGCTGGCAAATGGGACTGGATCAGATTTGATATCTGATCGGAATGAACAGATTGGACTAACGGGTCTGTTTTCGTTCTGCATGACTCTCTGATTCTATAAGAAGGATGACGAAAAATTCTGTAAGGTCCTTTCAAGTCGTACTTCTCTTCGCTGGAAGATTATCGTGACTCTATATTTACATTGAGTGAAAGCTGCAGTTGTTAAATATTTGACAAAGAAGTAAGTCACGGATAATGGGATACAGACAGGAAAGTGGGGCTGAGACCCCAACCTGATCAGCCACAATCTTACTGCCTGGTGGAGAAGGCTCAAAGTATCTAATGACCCACTCCTGCTCCTCAGTCCAATGTTCCTGTTTTCCTGTGTGAGCAGCCCCTCACACCTGCTCAACTGGAACAGTTGGAGGACACTTTCTCCTATAACCTGGTGCACAGAAACAGAGGAGACCATTTAGTCCCTCAAGACTGTCACGCACGCTTTAGGAGGCCATTCCCACGTCAATGCAATTAGAAGGCGGTAGAATGAGGTAATTAATGCTGATTCCTGATGAATGTCTTATGCCCAATACGTCGATTCTCCTGCTTCAAGGATGCTGCCTGACCTGCTGTGCTTTTCCAGCAATCGACTCTCTACTCTGATCTCCAGCAGCGGCAGTCTTAAGTGTATCCTAAATTTGCTCTAACATGATGAACAAGTGGAGCAGAGGCTGCACAGACAGACTGTTTCACGTTGTTCCTCATGCCTCCGTTGCTCATGATACACACGTGGGACTTTAACGTGGTTTTCTAGTGGTGAGCAGGGAAGCCATATGTCTTGTGAAGTCTCAAGAAGGCATCTTCCATCTCCAAGAAGACAGCCTGGTGTTCTCTATGTAGGGCGGAAGCTGGTGGGAATGGCTACCTGTTTCAGATGGAAGGTATTGTGGCTGCTGTTGGGGATTGTGAACAACCTGACGTTCAGTACAGGGTTCACACGCCGACTGCACAATAACGTGGGGAGAGTTAATTTAGGCATATAAACTATTAGGAAAGTCACGTTAGACTGATGAATGGACTCTCTAAGTTCAAATAATGATGATATTATTCATGTTGATCTTGTCTCGTGCACGTCCTGTTCAGTGTAACCTGTATACCTTACTCTGTCCAAGTTTATTTCCACCCTATGACCTGTCTGACCATGCTTACTGTGACCTGCCTCCACTGCTCATAAATAAAATGTTTCCCTGTACTGAGATACACGTGACAATATATCAAACCAATTAATCCTGTGTAAAGTATGGAATTTCTCTCCCTGTCAATGTCTCTTTTGGAAATAAGAGATTGCTGCCACTCCTCGTGTTTCAGCATCACCATTTCTTCGTCTCTCGCAGCTCTACAGATTAAACACTCAGCTTCTTCACTCTATCCTCATGTTACCATCATCCGTGTCTGTGGTCAGGAGATCATTCCTTACAAAGGAGATCAACTCTGTAGAGAGTGCCCCAAATGCTCTCTCAGCAAGGCTCTACAACAACAGGAAGATGGTTTTACTTATGTACTCGAATCATATTACAGTGAAGGACAGTATACCATTGACTGCACCCATTACTTACACAGGATTTGATTCAAAGCAGAAGCGCATAGACTTGTGAGTGGGCGATCATGCTTCCCAAATTTGTTAGAGTTCTTTGATGAAGTGACCAAGAAGGTTGACGAGGGCAGAGCGGCAGGCGTAGTCTCTATGGATTTCAGTAAGACTTTGATAAGGTTCCACATGGCAGGCTGGTCAGGAAGGTGACATCACGTGGAATGCTGGGGGGACTGACCAATTGGATACACAGTTGGCTTGATGGTAGGAAGCAGAGGGTTGAGTGGAAGGATGTTTGTCAGACTGGAGGCTGGGTCCATTGCTGTTTGTTATCTATGATTTGGTTGAGAATGTACAAGGCATGATTAGTAAGTTTGCAGATGACACTAAAGTAATTGGGAGCATGATCAGTGAAGAAGTTTATCAGAAATTGCAGCAGGACCTTAATCAGGTGGGGAAGTGGGCCGAGAAATGACAAATGGAATTTAATATAGATGTGTGAGGTCTTGCATTTTGGAAACACAAATCAAGGTAGGAGTTTCATGGTGAATGGAAGGGTCTTAAGTGGTTCAGTGGGCAGGGAGACCTTGGTGTTTAGGTGTGCACGGTTCTCTATGAGTGGAGTCAAACGTAAACAGGGCAGTGAAGAAGGCTTTTGGCACATTGGCCTTCATCAGGCAGGATATTAAGTATACAAGTTGGGAATTTATTTTGCAGTTACCCAGGACTTTGTAAAGGCTGCACTTGGATTATTGTGTTCAGATTTGTCACCTTGTTATAGGGAGGATGTTTTTAAATTAGAAAGAGTGCAGAAGAAATTTACAAAGGCGTTGCCAGGACCCAATGGTCTGAGTTACAGGGAGAGGTTGGACAAGCTAGGAAATTTTCTTTAGCGTGTAGGAGATTGAGAGAGTCCTTATACAGCTGTATAAGATTACGAGGACTCTGGATAGGGTGAATACTCTCAGTCTTTTTCAAAAGTGTAGAGAATCGACGACTGGATGGGATCAGTTTATGATTAAAGGGGAAGGAATAAAAGGGAACCTGAGGGGCCATTTCTTTACACAGAAGATGGTACGTGGATGAGCTGCCAGCAGATGTGGTTGTGGGGGTGGGGGGGGGGGGGGGGGGGAGGGGGGTAACTTAACAACATTTCAAAAAGCATGTGGATAAACATGTGGATAGGAAACGACTGGAAGGATATAGGCCAACTGTAGGGAATTGGGGTTAGCGTGGATGGACATTTACAAGGTGGAGTCGAAGCCCCTCTGTTAATTAAAACCAAACACCCAGAAAAGCTCGCCTCACCTTGTAATCTGTTAAAATATGAGTGACACAGATCTTCTACATTCCACTATTTAAACAAAAAATGTCAAGTTGTTTTTTTAACTTTAATAGTGAAAACTAAACAACAACTATTCACAAATACAAGTCTCTCTTGTCTTGGCTACTTACTATCAGACTCTGTAAAAATATGCTAGTCCAACAACCCACATATTAAACATTACAATCTCAAGACCACACAGAATCCACCTTCCCCGCTATGTTCACTCTTCCAGCTGCTGAACTCCCTGGGTCATGTTTTTTTATTGCAAGTAGCTTTTAAATGGACATGTATCTTTGATAGAAAATGTTTGAGATGGCCAGTTAGCACTCCTGCTCTACAGCAGTTACTCTGCTGTTGGGTGGCAGGAGCTGTCACTCTATTTTCAAAATGCTGGGTTTGTATATTTTCCAGGTGTCCAAACAATAATATTCAAACTCTGTTGGCTTCTGGTATCCTGAGCGTTATTTAAACTCTTTGGTTGTATTTGAATTGTTGTCAAACAGCAACCAAATCTCAGGTATTCATTTCCCAGCTAATGGTGACATGTGGAACAGGCTGACCTTTAGCAGGCATCTGTGGTTGCACTTTCTATTCAGCAAAACCCATTCTGTCTTAAAGTGACCGGACATGCTTTCGGCTTCAGAAGACCTCCCCCCTTCAGAAAAAAAAAACATGGACCAGCAGAATGAAAAGATGGCTTCATTTCTTTTCCTCTAATTCTTAATCCCATTATTATGAATTTCGAAAGTTTTATTCTCAGCTATACCATGCATATTAATTCTGCACACATATATAACACTGCAATAAGTCAAATCTTAACCAAACTTTTTCTTTTAAATCTGCGATAACAAATCTTTTAGGACCCACAGCATGTACATTTTGTAAATTTAAAGTCGGGAAGATAAGACTCCAATTAAATATTCTCATATTCTGGCCTTTAAATATTCAAAAAATGCGAGGGTTTGTCGTTATACACAACCATCTCCGACAATTTGTTTGTCATATATAAACATTAAAATATTGTCAGTCCAGTGCGAAACTTCATCATTCTTTTTCAATAATTGAGACTTCGTATTTTTTTTGTGGTGAATATTGAGTTTCTTCGACAAGTAGCCAATTGGCCATTCAATTCCATCATCATCTTTCTGCATCAATACATCTCCGACCCCTATATCCCGAGCATCAAACACAATTTTCAAAGGGTTTCAAAATATTTGGTATAGCTAAAACTGGTGCGGTGATTAATCCTGCTTTAAAATTCTCAAATGCCTCTGCCATTGTTCTGTCCACCACAATTCTGTGTTCTTCTTTAATAAATCCGTCAGTGGTGTCAATATGCTGCTGAGGTTTGCAACAAACTTCCGATAGAATCCACTCAGTTCCAAAAATCGAAGCACCTCTTACTTCGAGGATGGTTGTGGAAATTCCTCAAAGCCCTTAGTTTTTATGTTCCATGGGGTCAACCTTCCATGGCCAATGTAATGTCCCAAAAACGTCACCTCTGCCTTCACGAATTGTGTTTTCTTTAAGTTTATTACCAAGTTTGCTTCTTGTAATCGTTCAACATGCTCTGCCAAATGTAACACGTGAGCTTTCACTCACTTGCTAACGATCACTACATAATACAGATAAACTGCACAATTTGCTCATCTGGTCACAACTCTGTTCCTGAGTCTTCAATGTATCTCGAGCATTATTCATTCACACGACATTCTCTAACATTTTTTTATCATATCCGGTATCTTTGCCAAATACTTTAACTGATTCAACGTTTTTCTTTTAATTTGAAAGGGGCCACTAAACCTGGCATTGAAGGGGTTTTCTACCACTGGTAGCAATACTCATACTTCATCCCCACGGGAAATCGTCAAAGTTTCAGAGTTTTTAATCTGCCACCTGCATTACTCTATTCTGTGCCTCTTCAGATGCTGTTTAGCTAACTCACCTACACCATCTAATTTCTCCCTCATCTCAGATACATAATCCAAGTGTGAGATTTCCGATTTTGGTCCTGTCAATTTATATTTAATTAATTTCAAAGGACCTCTCACTTCATTTATGAATATTAACTCAAATGATGTAAAGTGAGTAGTTTTGTTTGGGGCATCTCTAATGACAAACAATATAATGAGACGCCTTTATTCGAATCATTCAGATAATTCTGACAGTACGCTGCTAATATTGTCTTCAGCATCTGATGCCAACTTTCCAAGGCTCCCTGGGATTAGGGATGTGATGCACTTGACTTAAACTGCTGTATGCCAAAGCTATCCATGACTTCCTTAAACAGCTGAGCGGTAAAATGAGATTCTTGGTCTGACTGAATCACACTGCGTAGCCCACAGCGAGTAAAGACAGCTACCAACTCCTCTACATCCCTTTTTGCCTTAATGAAATTATCCCTGGAAATCAGGTAGACACATCCATAATGATCAGCAGATATTGGTTTCCACTTTTATTTCAGAAAGGGGAGCTACACAACTAATCATAACCCACATGAAAGGTTCTTAGAATACCGGAATTGGCAACAACGGTGCTGGTTTTATTACTGCCTGTGACGTACCTACCATTTGGTATGTATGACATGTACAACAAAAACTAACCACGTCCTTGTGCATTCCAGACACTAGAAATGCTTTAGCCGAGTCTTCCGTGCATCAACTCCTTTGGCTTTTTCCTTTGGTTTTCCTTCCTGTTGAAACGTATGACAGTGGTATCTTGTTACTACATAGTCTGGAAAAATCCCTGGGTATTTTTATTTTAATTCCCCAGTTCCCTGACCTTACTTTTGCTTCTCCACAACAAGGGGTGCCTCTCCTACCTTGAATCCGGCTAAATCATTCCAAAGAACAAACTGTATTTCTGGAAATGACAATCTGTCACTCAATCTCACTGTTACTTCCCCAACCTTGATTTGGCACTCCACCTAATGTTACACAAGGGAATGCTTAATTTCTGTCCCCATTTTACAAATTATCAGGCTGTTGAGTGACATGTCAGAAAGAGTGAAAATACTTCCATCTCTTTCTATTCGAGGCCGAGGGAAATTGAGGACTGCAGATGCTGGAGACCAAAGTTGAAAAGTGTGGGCTGGAAAAGCACAGCAGATCGGCAGCATCCGAGGGGCAGGAGAGTTGACATTTCAGGCATAAGTCCTTCATCAGGAAAGTGGGAGGCAAGGAAGGCGGAAGGGGCTGAGAATTAAATAGGAGGGTGGGGGTGGAGCTGGGTGGAAGGTAGCTTGGAAGGCGACAGGTAGATGTAGGTGGGGTCTGATGGTGATAGGTCGGAGAGGAGGGTGAAGTGGATAGGTGGTAGGCCAGCTGAAACCGTCAAACTATACAGCATCAATGTTGACTTCACCAATTTCCAAATCGCCCCTCCCCCAACCTCATCCCAGATCCAACCGTTCAAATTAGCACTGCCCTCTTGAGCTGTTCTAACTGTCCATCTTCCTTCCCATCTATATACTCCACCCTCCCCTCCGACATATCACTAACACTCCCACCTACATCTTCCTGTCACCTTCCCAGTGACCCTCCTGCCAGCCCAGTTCCTACCCTTCTATTTATCTTTCAGCCGTCTTGTCCACCCGCCACATTCCTGGCGATGAGTTTATGCCTGATATGTCGATTAACCTCGTCTTCGGATGCTGCCTGATCTGTTGTGCCTTTCCGGCTCCTTGCTTCTCAACTATTAGATACTGAACAGATCCCATTTCGTGCAAAATTATAGCTTCTTGTCCTCCCCCCACACCCCATTTTTTCTTAGTAAGGTTTACCTACAGAGGCAAATTCTTTATAGAGATCAGGCACAGACTCCATACACAGCCCCTGTCTCGGCTGTGCACTCTCCTGCAGCTCCTCGGCTCTACTTGGGGTCTCCTGTAACAGGTTCACTAATACCACTGGCTTAAACTCTGTTACAGTATCTTTTCCCAAAGTGTCTTCCAGCACGGTGTGTCCCAGTTTCCTGCAGTGAAAAGAGATTTCCCAGTGCCCTTCTTAAACCATCGGTACTGTAATTTTATGTGTTCCACTGCGTTATTGTGAGACTCGAGGCCTTTCACTTCCTTTCAACCACTTTGGGCTTTTCTCCACTCGTGTTAAACCATTGCCAGTGTGCTTTTCTCTATGTTTTGTAGTGTAGGATCTCCCCTTCTCCCAATTTCTTTCCCTCACAGGATGAAAATCCTCTCAGAAGCTAAATTTCATCCCATGCACCAATGCGTACGTAACTGCCATTTCTGCTGCGCTTCTCACTTCTTGAACTTCCTGTTCATTCACATGAAATCTTACCATCTCTGGAAGTGAGTCTTTAAACTTGTCCAACAGAATAATCTCCCATCGGGCCTCACAGGTCTTATCTATTTTTAAGGCCTGCACCCATTTATCAAAATGACTGTGATTAATTCTTTGAAACTCAATATAAGTCTGACCTGGTTCCGTCTCTATATTTCTGAACCGCTGTCTTATTCTTCTAGTACCAATTCATAAGCACTCAAAATGGCCCGTTTGACATCTGCGTAATCTCTCGCTCCCACATGTGACAGCACTGCACATACCTCTCAAGCTGTGCCAACCATCTTAGTCTGAATTAGCATTACCCACAGGTTCACTGGACACGCCATCTGCCCAGCCAATTTTGCAAATGAAATAAAAAGGTTTTGGCATTTTTCTCACCGAAATATGGCAATGTATTAACACAGTTGTATACATCCCTACGTTCTCCCTTCATCTTCATCCTGCTAATTAAATTTTCTTATCTAATTCCAAACTTCTGAATTTCAAATTCTCCCTCTCTTCCTGTTACCCCTCTTTCTCTTTCTATATCTTCTCTCTCTCTTTCTGTCTCTCTTTATCTTCTAACTCCAGTTACCCCACTTGCAATTTAAGTTTTTTCCAATTCGACTGCAGTTTCCTGCTTCTCTGATACACCAAAAGTGCTTGACCAACTCCATTATGATTACAATTTTCCTTATGTCTCTGGTGAAACCCAATTCTAATCTACATGTTAATTCTGAAAGTGTGCCCTTCCTTTGTCTTTCTACACTTTCTTAGCAAATTTGTGAATCATCTTCAAACCTCAAAACCTCCTTAGTAATGTTTCTTTTGATTTAACCAACCACAAGGAAACAAAATTAAATGAATTTTGTCACCTGTTTTATTTGAAGATCTCGGTCACTAACTGCCAAGTTATGCAATCTGCTGGGACCTTTTAAAGCCAAAATCTGCTCAAATCCCATACGACAAGCCCTCAAACCGTTATGATGTCGATGTCTAATCCTTCTGTTAATTAAGACCACCCACACAGAAAAGCTCACCTCGCCTCGTAATCTCTTAAAAGATGAATGACAGAGAAGTCCCAAATTCCACTATTAAGAGAAAGATAGCCATTTACAAGTATGTCAGTGAGATCGCTGAGCTTGAAGGTTTGTTTTCAGATGTTTCGTCACCATGACTAGGTAACATCATCAGGGAGAGTCTCTGGTGACGCATTGGTGGTATGTCCCACCTCTCTATTTATAGGTCTTGGTTTCTTAAGGTGCATGATGTTATTTCTAGTTTTTTTTCCAAGGGAATGTAGATAGGATCTAAATTGATGTGTTTATTGATGGGCTTCTGGCTGGAATGTCATGCCTCTCAGAAGTTTCGTGCCTGGTTTTGTCCTAGGAAGTGTGTGTTGTCACAGTCAACGTGGTGTCCTTCTATGTGATAGTGGGTCATGTCTTTTGGTGGCCAGTTCGTGTTCATATGTCCTGCTAGCATGACAACAGGACAGTTTGAAATGGAGGAAAAATTATTTTATATACACTGTTTAATCAGTGTGTGTTCAGATAAGGAAGATTGTTCATATGTGTACAACACATTCTGAATGAACAACGGAGACACAGTTAATGAAAAATGATGCACATGATATATAAAATTTATAAAGTATTAAAACATTATTTGATCCTCATCTGAAGTGATAACTTCCCTTTCTCTCAACGTTCCCCCTTTTTTGGGATTCCCAACTCTAATCTCATTCTTATCAGGATGTGTGTTATAAATTCTTGCTTCTCGTGTCCCAACTTATTTTAGTTAATCCTCTTTCTACCGGGAATTCAATACATTGGCCTGCTGGGTTCTTTCCAAAGTTAGTGTCTGTCATATTATTGGAGGAAAGGTTCTGGCTTCAGACCCAGCATTTGAACATATTACTCTGCTATACGTGCACTGTACAAAGGACCACAACACACAGGCATTGCCAAACATTGAGGGATATACATCTACTTCTTTCGATAATGTAGTTTTCTCATTTTCCACATCTCCATATCTATATCCTCTCTCTCGTTCTCCCTTTGCATCTAGGTAAGAAATCCATCAATTATTCTTCGTGTCCCATCTCTCAAAACTCCTCCTTCCAGTTTATATCTAATGTTCTCTTCAAGATGTAATGTGGTTATAATTAAGCAATGTAACTACAAAGACATGCAGAAGGAGCTGTCCAGAGTTAATTGGAAGGGGAGCTGAGCAGGAAAGGCCATGGAGCAGCAATGGCAGGAGTTTCTGGGGGTAATTCGGAAGATAATACCAGAAATGCAACCCCAAGAAGATGAAACATACTCATGGGAGGACAAGGCAGCCATGAATGATAAGGCCTCAGACCAAAAGAGAAAACATACAATGTGCTGAAGATGATTGGGAATCCAGAGAATTCATTGGCTCTGAAACTACATAAGGCTTGCATCACTGACACTACAGGGTCCAAGGAAGTTCCTGTGGAGTGAAGAGTGAGGCGTTTGCTCAGAAGTCTTTGACAAGGAGGTTGAGTGAAGTGATTACGCCATAGTTGAAGAGGGTGGAGACATGACTGCCCAGCTGGTTCAGTGCGCTACGTGCTTGATGTGGGAGGTCAACGACTCTGGTGTGTCTGGCTCGTATATGTGTGGAAAGTGTGTGCACGTTCAGCTACTGACCGAGCATGTTGCAGCGCTGATGAAAGAACTCGAGGACCTTCGGCTCATCCGAGAGAACGATATCTTTCTGGGCAAGACCTTCAGTGAGGTTATTATACCGACCATACCAGAAGAGAGCAGAAGAGAGCAGACGATGAGGAAGGCAGAGAGGAGACAGGTGCAAGAGACTCCGGGGGAAGTACCTGTCAGGAACAAGTTGAATCGTTTGGAAACAGTAGAAACAGATGACACTGCCATTCCGCGAGGTGGCCAGGTCTGTCAATCAAAGGTTGGCGTGGAGACAGAGCGGTAGAGTCGGACATCGCACAGAGCCATGGTAATAGGGGACTCCACAGTGAGAGGAACTGACGGGGTTTTGTGGCAGCAGGCGGGACTTAAGGATGGTGTGTTGCCTTCCTGGTGCCAGGGTTAAAGACATCACAGACAGAGTGCAGGAAATCCTCAAGGATGAAGGTGAAGAGCCAAACGTGGTGGTACATGTCGGCACAAATGATGTCGGGACGAAGAGGAGGAACATACTACAGCGGGACTTCGGAGAACTAGGAAGAAGGCTGAAAGGCAGGATGTCCAGGGTGGTTGTCTCCGGTTTGTTTCCAGTTCCTCAGTCTAATGAGGGCAGAAACAGTAAGATAATGGACTTGAACGTGTCGCTGGGGAACTGGTGCAGGAAGCAAGGATTTAAATTCTTGGATCACTGGGGTATGTTTTGTGGTAAGCATAAATTATACAAGAGAGACAGTTTGCACCTTTATAGGTTGGGGACCAGCATTTTGACAGGCAGGTTTGCTACTGCAACACAGCTGCGTTTAAACTAAGTAGGGGTGTTGGGGTGGGGGGGGGGGGGGGGTGGGGGGGAAGGTGGAGGGGACAACCTGGATGTTTAAGAAGGAAATTGAAGGGAAAGTTAGAACAAGGGAAGTCAAGAAAGACAACTGCATCAATGAAGCAGAAAACGCAAAAAGGGATCATACTGTCAGGTTGCGTGAAATAGGAGTTGATGAGAAGAGTGAGGGCAGTAACAAATTAAAAAAAAACTTTAAATATGAATGCACGAAGTATGATAAATAAGATGGATGATCTTGAGGCTCTTCTGAAAATTGGCAGATACCATATTCTGGTGATAACTGAGACGTGGCTTCAAGTGGACAGTGCTTGCAAAATGAATATTCAAGGACAGACTGACTGGCAGAGGGGTTGGGATGGCCCTGTTGGTAAGAGGTGGTATTCAGTCTCTTGTGCGGGGGGAACCTAGAGTCAGGTGATGTAGAGTCAGTGTGGATAGAGCTGAGAAATTCTAAACGTAAAAAGACCCTCTTGGGGGTTATCTACAGGCCCCCAAACAGTAGTCTGGATGTCGGATATAAGTGAAATCAGGAGCTGAAATTGGCCTGTCACAAAGATATTACTACAGTTGTTATTGGGGATTTCAACATGCAGGTAGACTGGGAGAATCAGGATTGTATTGGACCCCAAGAAAGAGACTTTGTGGAGTGCCTCCGAGGTGGATTCTTAGAACAGCTGGTGCTGGAGCCGACCAGGGAGAAGGCAATGCTGGATCTGGTATTGTGCAACGAACCAGAATAGATCAGGGACCTCGAAGTGAAGGAGCCATTGGGAAGTAGTGACCATAATCCAATAAATTTCAATCTGCAATTTGAGAGGGAGAGGGTACAATCGGAAGTGACAATATTTCTGTTGAATAAAGGGAATAATGGAGCTATGAGGGAGGAGCTGACCAAAGTTCAATGGTGCAATAGCTTAGCAGGAATGACAGTGGAAGAACAATGGCAGATACGTCAGTGTATAATGCAGAAGATGCAGGATCAGCTCATTCCAAAAAGGAAGAAAGATCCTAGGAGGAGTCATGGGTGGCTGTGGCTGACGAGGGAAGTTAAGAAACATATAAAGTTAAAACAGAAAAAGTATAACACAGCAAAGATAATTGGGAAAACTGAGGACTGGGAAGCTTTTAAAGAACAAGAGAGGATTACTAAGAAGGAAACATGCAGAGAAAAAAAATGAGGTACGAAGTTAACTGGCCAAAAATATAAAGGAGGATAGTAAAAGCTTTTTTAGGTATGTGAAATGCAAAAAACAAAATGGTTAAGACTAAAATTGGGCCATTGAAGACAGAAACAAGTGAATATATTACGGGGGACAAAGAAATGGAAGAGGAATTGAATTGGTACTTCGGATCTGTGTTCACTGGGCAAGACACAAACAATCCCTGAGGTAACAGTGGCTGAAGGAGCTGAACTGAAGGGAATTTATATTTGCCAGGAATTGGTGTTGGAGAGACTGTTAGGTCTGAAGGTTGATAAGTCCCCGGGGACTGATGGTCTAGAACCCGGGTACTGAAGGAGGTGGCTCGAGAAATCATGGATGCGTTGGTAATTGTTTTCCAGAGTTCGATAGATTTGAGATCAGTTTCTGTGGAATGAAGGGTGACTAATGTTGGACAACTTTTTAAGAAAGGTGGGAGAGAGAAAGCAGGAAATTATAAACCAGTTAGTCTGACATCAGTGGTGGGAAAGGTGCTGGAGTCGATTATAAAGGATGAAATTACGACACATCTGGATAGTAGTAACAGGATAGGTCAGAGTCAGCATGGATTTATGAAGGGGAAATCATGCTTGACTAATCTTCTGGATTTTTTTGAGGATGTAACTCTGAAGATGGACATGGGAGATCCAGTAGATGTAGTGTACCTGGACTTTCAGAAAGCTTTTGATGAAGTCCCACATAGGAGGATAGTGAGCAAAATTAGGGCGCATGGTATTGGGGGCAAAGTACTAACTTGGACTGAAAGTTGGTTGGCTGACAGGAAACAAAGAGTAGTGATAAATAGCTCTATTTTGGAATGGCAGGCAGTGACCAGTGGGTATCGCAGGGATCAGTGCTGGGACCGCAGCTTTTTACAATATATATTAATGATATAGAAGATGGTATTAGTAATAACATTAGCAAATTTGCTTAGATACTAAGCTGGGTGGCAGGGTGAAATGTGAGGAGGATGTTAGGAGATTACAGGGTGACCTGAACAGGTTAGTTGAGTGGGCAGATGCATGGCAGATGCAGTTTAATTTGGATAAATGTATGGTTATCCACTTTGGTGGCAAGAACAGGAAGGCAGACAACTTCCTCAATGAAATCAATTTAGGTAAAGGGGCAGTACAAAGAGACCTGGGTGTTCATGTACACCAATCAATGAAGGTAAGCATGGAGGTACAGCAGGTAGTGAAGAAGGCTAATACATTGCTGGCCTTCATAACAAGAGGGATTGAGTATAAAAGCAAAGAGGTTCTTCTGCAGCTGTACAGGGCCCTGGTGAGACCACACCTGGAGTATTGTGTGCAGTTCCGGTCTCCAAATTTGAGGAAATACATTCTGGCTATTGAGGGAGTACAGCGTAGGTTCACAAGGTCAATTCGTGGAATGCGGGACTACCTTACGCTGAAAGACTGGAGCGACTGGGCTTGTATACTCTTGAGTTTAGAAGACTGAGAGGGGATCTGATTGAGACATGTAAGATTATTAAAGGATTGGACACTCTGGAGGCAGGACACAGCTTAAAAATATGGGGTAGACCATTTAGGACAGAGATGAGGAGAAACTTCTTCACCCAGAGAGTGGTGGCTGTGTGAAATGCTCTGCCCCAGAGGGCAGTGGCGGCCCAGTCTCCAGACTCATTTAATAAAGAGTTGGATAGAGTTCTTAGGGATAGTGGAATCAAGGGTTATGGAAATAAGACAGGAACAGGATACTGATTAAGGATGATCAACCATGATCATATTGAATGGTGGTGCAGGCTCGAAGGGCAGAATGGCCTACTCCTGCACCTATGGTCTATTGTCTACAGAGATCTTAATCATGGTCCGGGAGAGAAACAGAGGAAACACATTCACTTTCAACACAGAAGATGGCATTTCGCAAGGAAAAAGATTCAGCTGAATTAAACATTTGAATTAAACATTTAAATTAAGATCAGTTAAATGTTTTTGTGGAATGTGTCAGATTGGAAGCAAGACCCAGGGAGACAGACCCTCAGCAGAATGAGAGTTTGAAAATGGAAGTATTTCCACATCAGAAACCAGGTTAGGTAACTGAGTGCAGGGCTGATGGGTGAATGGGTCTCTGAGAATTGGGGAACAGACAGCGGAATGCATTGCAGATATTGGAGCTCGAAACTGCGTATTTATGTAGTGCTGTAAACCACAGCAGCAGGAGAAGCAGAACAGCATTCAACCACAACCTGTAACTTTTTCCCAGGATGACACCTCAGTCTGTCATTACCATCAACACCATCTATGGTTCGGTGACGAGTGTGGGTGAACATGTCAGAGTCAGAATCACATGAACCTTAACCTGATGCTAACTCATTAAAGCTACCGGACTTGACCAACAGATCTGAACGAAGCCCAGCAGTTCTGCCACAGTCAGTCATAAATGGTGATGGACAATTAAACAAATGACTGGAGGAGAGGGTTCCACAAACATCCCCATCCTTAATAATGGAACAGACCTGCACATCAGTGTAAAAGAGAAGAATGTTTTATCTGCACCATCCTCTGCCAGAAGTGTTGAGTCGATGATACACCTCACTCTCATCATGATGCCAACAAAATCACAGATGGCAGTCTTCAGCCAATTTGATTCGCTGCACGTGACATGAAGAAACAGCTGAACACAATAGATACGACACAGACAACGGGTCCTGACCCCATTCCTGCAATGGGACTGAAGACTTGTGCTGCACAACAAGCCGTGTCCCTGGGGAAGCTGTTTCATTCCAACTCCAAACCTGACATCTCCCTGGCAATGTGGAAAATTATTCAGCTGTGTCCTGTCCACTAAGACGGGAAATATTACAAACTGACCAATTACTACCCCCTCAGTCCCATCATAACAGCCAAATTGGTGGGAGTTCTTTTTGACAGAGATGTCAAGCAGCACAGAAATAACTTGTTCAGTGTGGTTTTCGATAGATCCCCATGTGGAGATGGTGCTGTGGAAATGTCACTGGATTATTAATCCAGACCAGGCTAATACTCTGGCAGCGGGTGGAAGTTAAAAGCAATTAATAAAATATCGAGATCTAAAATCTGGTGTCAGTAACAGTGACCTCGAAGCCAATATGGATTGTAAACAGAATTTCCTTCTCCAATGTACTTTTAGGAAGTGAATCTCCCGTGATTTTCTGGGTTGGCCTAAAACTGACTCCAAAGACCCTGACATGTGATAAACATTTCAATGGTCTCTGAAACGGCCAATAAAGGCACTCATTTGTATCAAACTACTCCGAGGTCTGAAAGGATGAAACCGGACAGAACATCCGGCCTCAGCATCAGTGTCGGAAAAGGGAATGGGAACACACTCCTGTCGACCCTGCAGATTCCCCCTTCCTAACATCTGAGAGCTTGTGACAACATTTACCGAGCTTTCCCACAGACTGCACAGAAACATCGGGAAAGGAGTAGGTCATACAACACTTTGAGCCTCCCCATTCTAGTTCATGAAAAAAATCTCCGCAATGCACTTACCCCACACGATATACATATCCGTTAATGTGAGTAACCTTGGGAAGCTATAAAATAGGCGGTGCAGTAGTACGTTTGGTCCATCGAGTTTGCTACCCAACTCAATATAATGATGGTTGGCCTTTCATTTCCACACCGTACTCCTGCTCTCCCACTATCCCTTTACTGTCTCTAAATCCTTATTTATAATTAGTGTCTTGGTTTCCAGGTGCGAGCGAATTCCCCAGGTTCCCCAGTCAGTGAGTACAGGCATTTATTCTCATCTCAATGCAGAGTGACCTGCCTGTACCAGCCAGGGGAATTATCATCCCTGCTTCCAATCTGTCTCACCCTGTCAGACTTTTGTATATTTCACTGATTTCTCCACTCATTTTCCCAAACCCCATGGAATACTGGCTCAGTCACCACAAACTCTGCTCCCACAACAAGCTCGCCATCCCAGATGTCAGTCTGGTCATCCTTCACTGCTCTCTGTCAATGTCAGGTTTGTCCTTTATTAGGTATGGAGATGAGAACTGTCCACAATACTGCACAATGTTTGAGATGATGTCTCACCAAGGCCCTGTACAGCTACAGTAAGACACCATTTCTCCTGGACTCACATCCCCCTGAAATGAAGGTCAGCACACCATTTATCTTCTTTCCTGCTTTCTTTCCTGCAATATTGCTTTCAGTGACTGGTGTACAAGGAGATCCAGATCCTTTTCAATGTTATAGCTCCCCACTTGCTGGTTGTATATACACTGGGCAGCGTGCCAATGCCATGCCCAGTATTGACTTCTGGTTACAGGACTCACTGCGCTGCAGGGACCTCAGGGGTTTATGCAGAAGGAAACAACAAAAAGGAGCATACGTCCCTTTGTAAATCAACATGTTTCAACCAATCCTTTTCAAATGGTCGGCTGCCAATTTATCGTTTCCACCAAAGGGCACACCGTCACCTCTATCCACATTGTTCTCTCTCTGTCACGTATTTACCCATTCACTCCACTTGTCTTAGTCTTCTCGGTGCTTTTTTACATCCTCCTCACCCACTCACAATCCCACATCTGTTAGTGCTGTCAGCAGGCTGGGATATATTGTATCTGATTCCAGCAACCCAATGTTTAATGGGTATTGTGAACAGCTGGGCCCCAAGCACCGATCCCTGCGACACCTCAGTAACCTTCCTCTGTTAATTTCTATTTATTTATTTCGTGAATTTGCGTGTCACTGGCTGGGCCAGCATTTATTACCTGACCCTAGTTGCCCTTGAGAAGGTGGTGGTGAGCTGCTTTGTTGAACGCTGCAGTCCACCTGCTGCTGTTGACCTCCAATGCCATTAGGGAGGGAATTCCGGGATTCTGACCCAGCGACCAAGAAGGAGCGGTGATGTATTTCCAAGTCAGGATGGTGAATGGCTTGGAGGGAACCTAAAGATGATAGTACTTCCATACATCTGCAGCCCTTGTCCTTCTAGATAGACGTGGTCGTGTGTTGGAAAGATGGTCTCTGAGGATCTTTGATGAATCATTTCACTGCAGCATATAGATAGTAAAACACTGCTGCTGCTGAGCGTTGATGGTGGAGCATTGTGGATATAGGGACAATCAAACTGGTTGCTTTGTCCTGAATGGCATAAAGCTTCTTGAGTGTTGTTGGGGCTGCACTCATCAAGGCAAATTGGGAGTCTTCTATCACACTTCTGACTTATGCATTGGAGATGATGGACAGACTTTTGGAAATCAGAATGTGAGTTACTCGCCACAGTATTCCTAGCTCCTGACTTGCTCTTGTAGTTATTGTGTTTATGTGGTGAGACCAGTGAGTTTCTGAGAAATGATTACCCGCCAGGACTTTGATTCTGGGGGAATCAGTGATAGTAACACCATTGAATACCAAGGGGCAGGTTAGATTGTATTTTATTGGTGATGGTCGTGGTCTAGCAATTGTGTGGCCTGAATATTACTTGCCATTTGTCAGCCTGGATACTTTCCAGATATTGTCGCAATTGAACATGGACTGCTTCAGTATCTGACGAGTCACAAATGTTGCAGAACATTGTACAATCATTGGCGAATATCCACACTTCTGACCTTAAAATGGAAGGAAGGTCATTGATGAAGTAGCCCTGAAGAGGTTTTCGGCCACTGCTCGAGGGACTCCTGCAGACTTAGAGCTGAGTTGACTGACCTTTATCAACCATGACCATCTTCCTACGTGTCAGATACGATTCTAACCAGCGGGGAGTTTGCCTCTGATACCCATTGATTCCAGTTTTGTTAAGGCCCCTTGATACTACACTTGGTAGAAGGCAGCCTTGACTTAAAGGGCTGTCACTATCACCCTACCTCTGTAATTAAGCTGTTTTGTCCATGTTTGAACCACGGTAATGAGGTCAGGAGCTGAGTGGTCCTGCTGGAGCCCAAACTGGTCGTCATTGAGCAGGTTATTGCTGAGCAGGTGCTGCTTAAAAGCACTAAGACCTTCCACCACTTTACTGATGATCGGGAATAGACTGATGAAGTGGTAATTGGCCGGATTGGATTTGTTTTGCTTTTTATATACAGGAGATACTTTGGTAATTTTCTGCATAATCGGGAAAGCCATTGTTGTAACTGTATTGAAACAGTTTGGCGAGGGGAGTGGCAAGTTATGGAGCACAAGTTTTCAGTACTATTGCCAGAATGTTGTCAGATTATGGACCCTATGGAGTATCCAGTATCTCCAATCATTTCTGGATATCGCGTGGACTGAATCAAATTGGCTGATGACTGGTAACTGAATCGCTGTGGACAACTGGAGGATCATCCACTCAGCACTTCTGACTGAAGATTGTTGCGAATGCATCAGCCTTATCTTGTACACTGAAGTGCTGGGCTCTTTCATCATGGAGGAAGGGGTTATTTGTGGAATCTCTTCCACCAGTGAATTGTTTAATTGTCCCCAATGTTTCTCGACTAGATGTGGAAAGACTGCAGAGCTTAGATCTGAACCGTTGCTTGTGGGATCACTTAGCTCTGTCTATCACTTACTGCGTATGCTGTTTGGTGCACAAGTAGTCCTGTTTGATGGCTTCACCAGGCTGACACCTCATTGTCAGGTATGCCTGGTGCTGCTCCTGCCATCCTGCACACTCCACTGAACCAATGTTGATCCTCTGGATTGATGGTAATTGTTGCCAGGGGATATGCCAGGTCATGAGGTTATGCGGGAGTACAGTTCCACTGCTATTGATGACCCACAACACCTTATGGACATCCAGATTTGAGCTGCTAGATCTGATCGAAGTCTGCCCTATTAAGCACCGTGATAGGACCTGCTAAATTGGTGGAGGTTATTCTCAATGTGCAGATGTGACTTTATCTCCACAATGACTATGCGGTGGTCACTCTTACCGATACTGTCATGGACTGATACTTCTGCAACTGGCAGATTAGTAAGGCTGTGGTGAAGTATGTATTTTCCTCCTGTCGGTTCCTTCACCACCTGCCGCCAGTTATATCCTTTAGGACCCGGCCAGCTCGATCAGTAATGCTGTAGCTGAGAAACTGTTGATGGTGAACATTGAAATCCCCCACCCAGAGTACATCCTGCATACGTGCTACCCTCAGTACTTCCTCCAAGTATTGGTCAGCATGGAGGAGTTGAGAGAGGCTGGTACATGGTAATCAGCAGGAGGTTTCCTTTCCCATCTGCAAACTAATGCCATGAGACTTCATGGGATATAGAGTCACTGTTGAGGACTCCAAGAGCAATTCCCTTCCAACTGTATCCCACTGTGCCGCCACTTCTGCTGTGTCCGTCCTGCTGATGAGACATGAGATATCTGGGGAAGGTAATGGGGAGTCTGGGACATAGTCATACTCACCGAATCATACCTTTCAGAAAATGTCAGGCTATTACTTTCGAGTCTGTTTATTTCGATTCACTGTTTCCTGCCAGCTGTCCCATTCTAGAAACATGTCCATATATTAGCCCCAATCCACTCAGATTTGATTTTGCAAATTGGGCTTGGAGCTTTACCAACATTTTTCTAAAAATCAAAATGTTTTACATCCATTGCTTCTCTTTCATTTGTCTCCCAGTTTGTTTCTCAAACATAATTCCCATTTCATAAATGTATGTTGGTGTTGTCTATGACCATTACTTACAGCAACAATAATTTCTGCTAAACCATTTACTTACTATGTTATTGTTCCATGTACTCTACCATTTTCCCACACCACACTCGGTTTTCCTTGTATTGTTGGAAAGTTCTGTGAAGACAGAACTGAAGTAGTGGCTTCATAGTTCTGCCATTTCCCTGTTCCCCATTCTCCATTCTCTGGTTTCAAACTGTAAGGAAACTGCATTTGTTTTCTCATATTTCTCACATTGACATAATTTAACAGGCTAATACAGTTCACTCTGATAACCCTTATGAATATACCTCTTCAGAAATTCATCAATTCCTGCCTTAGTCTGCTCAATAATTGACCTTCCACACCATATACTCACAGGGGCATAGACTCTGTGCCAACAGAAATACAGCACGATCTATACTCGTCCCACTTTCCTACAGCAGGCCTGGAATGTTATGACACTTCCAATTGCTCGTCCAAGTACTTTTTAACGATTGTGAGTTGATCATTCCCCTCTCAGGAAGTAATCCCCGAACCCCAGACCTCGAGGTGAAAAAATGTTTAAATCATCGCTGAACCTCAAACTCTTCACTTTAGATTACATTACAGTGTGGAAACAGGCCCTTCGGCCCAACAAGTCCACACCGACCCGCCGAAGCGCAACCCACCTATACCCCTAACCTAACACTACGGGCAATTTAGCATGGCGAATTGACCTAACCTGCACATCTTTAGACTGTGGGGGGAAACCCACGCAGACACGGGGAGAATGTGCAAACTCCACACAGTCAGTCGCTTGAGGCGGGAATTGAACCCGGGTCACTGGCGCTGTGAGGCAGCAGTGCTAACCACTGTGTCACCGTGCCGGCCACATTTTAAAAGTGTGCTCCTTTGTACTTGACCCTCTCACTAAAAGGAACAGCTGCTGCCTATCCACCCTGTCCGTGTCGCTTATAATCTTATCCTTCTGAATCACTGACTGCTCAGCTTTCTCTGCTCCAAAGTAAACAACCCGAGCTTATCCAGCCTCTCTCCATAGCTGATATGCTCCATCCCAGGGAACATCCTGGTGAATCACCTCTGCACCCTCTCCAGTACAATCACATCCTTCCTGGAATGTGGTTCCCGGAGCTACATACAGTACTCCATTTTGGCCGAACCAAAGCCCTGTATTGCTCTTATAATCTACATCCTGATCAGGAAACGCTACACCCAAGGTCCAATTCTTAACTAGTCCATTAACCTGTCCAGGAGAAAGTGAGGAATGCAGATGCTGGAGATCAGAGCTTAAAAAATGTGTTGCTGGAAAAGCGCAGCATCAAAGGAGCAGCAGAATCAACGTTTCGGGCATAAGCCTTCTTCAGGAATCTGCCCGAAACATCGATTTTCCTGTTTCTTTGATGCTGCCTGACCTGCTGCGCTTTTCCAGCAACACATTTTTAAGCGTTAACCTGTCCAGTCACATTCAGGGATGTGTGCAGAAGCACAATCTGAGCTTCCCAGTGTGCTGCCATTCATTGAGTCCTCCCCTGCCTGGTTCCATCTCCCAAAGTGCATCACCTCATATTTATCAGGGTTACATTCCATCTGCCATTGATCTGCCCATCTGACCATTCCATCTGCATCTTCCTGTAAACTTAAGGCCTTCCCCCTCACTGCTAACCACTCAGCCAATCTTTATGTCAAACATACACTTACTTATTACACCTTCCCCACTCTCCACCTAGCCCCCCTCCACATTCAGATCTATATTTTGTTATGAATAACACAAACAATAAGGGACACAGCACTGATCTCTGTGGTACACCACGGGACACTGGTCTCCAGTCACACAAACAGCCTTCTCCCACCACCCGTTGTCGCCTGCTACTAAGACAATTTTCGTTGTAACTTGCCAAGTTATCCATCATATTGTGAGATTTTAATTTATTTTTCAGTTTCCCAGGTGGAAATTTGTCAAAGGCCTTCCTACAAAACTAAATAATCTACCTCCTCAAACTAATTCAATCAAATCCATTGGATGTGACTTCCTCCTGATAAAGTCATGATTATTATCCCTGATCAAACCTTGCAACTCTGATTGGAGTTCGATTTTCTCCCTCCCTATTTTATCCAGTAGTTTCCTTAACAGTGATCTAATACTCGCTCGTCTATAGTTCCCTGGTCCATCTCTCCCACCCTTACTGTGAAGTAGAATTGTATTAGCAGTTCTCCAGTTCTCTGGCACCTCCCCTATGGTCAGATTCTAATTAAAATATTCAGTCAGGATCTTTCCTCCTTTGACCCCAACAGCCGCCTGTAATACAACTCATTCAGACATGGAGATTGGTCCAAATTTGTACAGAACAAAACCTCAAATCCCTGCTCGTATTTTACATCAATCTGTTCAAGAGCTTCCCCGTCCACCTTCTTGAATTCTGTATCTGCCTCCTCCTTCTCCCAAGTAAAATAGATGGGAAGGTCTCATGTAATAATCCATCAATGTTCTCCAGCTTGACACACAGATTGCCCCTTTGGTTTCTAATGGACACTAACTGTTTGCTGATTATTCTGTTCGACTTGTCCGTGGAGAATATCGTGGGATTCTCCCTTATCTCGCCTACTTGTACTTCTCCATGTCCCTCTGTTATTCAGTCCTTTCGATGTTTCTCAGATGTACGACAATCAACTCTCATGTTTTGAAACTCGAGATTACAGGCTGAGGTTCCCAGTCAGACAATCTTGCCATTTTACGGATTAATCTGGATAATACCTTTTGCAGTTCCTCTGTAGTCAATATATTCTTTTTGAGATTGGGACTCCGAACGATACACAATACTCTAAGTTTAGTCTCACCAACGCTCGATGCAACTGGTGCACGACATCCTCTATCTTCCAATTACATTCACATGAATGTAAACCGAATTTTTACTTTCCCATTTGCATATGTTCTTCCCAATACCTCTCGGTTTAACTTTTCTTATGAACTTACAGTGTGAGTTCTTTAGAAAAAGCTCATGAATATCCAACTATATGTTATCCAATGGTTCATCATTGCCTATGTCCACAAGAACCATCTTCAAACCATTCCAAAAATATGTTTGCCACTTCTGGTTTTCCTTTCATCGGTACATTCTCACACTCCCCAGCTATGTTTTTACCTTCTAAATGTCTAGTAGCATGTTCTTTGTAATCGAGTCCAACAGATACCTGACTGCGGATGACAAGATAACTGGTCTGTAGTTCACCATTCTCCAAATTCATCCTTTCTTAAACTGTTGGATAATATTTATAACCTTTGCCTTGTCCAGATTGGCTAAATGACTTTCGGGAATGTGTCGGAAAATAAAGTGACAATCCACGATGCAATCAACATGTCTATTGCTGCTTCTTCTAAAATTCTTGTATGATGTGCATCTCGTCTGTCAGATTAATAAATACTCAATCCAGCTTTCTTTTCAACGATGACCTCAACATTGATAAGAATGATCTTAGGCTTTACTTACACAAGTCCCATTGTCACTTGGTATTTCTGGAAGAATTTCTGGACATTCTTCCATGATGATAGTCACAAAGGAACTGTTTATTTTCCCTGCGATTTCTCTGTTCTCTGCAATAAATTATCCTGAACGCGCAGCAACTGTTCCACATTTGACCTTGTTTTTATTTTTTTTCATACATTGATAGACGCTTTTTAGCAGTCTTTATGTTTTTCTTTCGTTTGCACGCTTTTTCTCTTTTTGATTTTCTTCTCAGTTTCTTGATCATCATTTGCTGGGTCCTACATTTCTCTGAATCCACTGGCTTACTGCAACACTTGGCATTTTTCTAAGCTGCCTCCTTTCGTCTAATAGGGAGATGAAGGTTGGGTTGAAAGTGATAGTCGGAGAGGAGGGTGGACCAGATTGATAGGGAGGAAGGTGGACACATAGGAACATTCAAAAGGGCTGTGCTGAATTTGAAGGTTCGAGTGGGATAAGGTGGGATTAGGGGAAATGGTGGAATCCACTATCACCCCCTGTGGTTGGAGGGTCCCAAGGCAGAAGAGGAGGCTTTCTTCCTCCAGGCTTCTGGTGGCTGGGGTTTGGTGATGGAGCAGGTCCAGGACCCTCATGTCCTTGGCAGAGTGGGAAGGGGAGTTAAAGTGCTCAGCCACAAGGCGATGGAGTTGTTCAATGTGGCTGTCCCAGAGATGTTCTCTGAAATGATCTACAAGTTGACCTCCTGCCTCGCCAATGTAGAGAAGACCACAATTGGTTTAATGGATGCAGTAGATGAGGCATTCTGTCTCCCTTCGTCACCTATCACTTTCAACCCCACCTTCATCTACCTACCGCAATCCCAGCTACCTCCCCCCTGCCGCACCCCCTTCCCATTTATCTCTCAGCCCCCTTGGCCCAGAAGCTTCAATCCTGATAAAGGGCTTATGCCGGAAACATCGTTTTATCTACTGTTCGTATGCTGCCTGACTGCGCTTTTCCAGCACCACACTCTTCGACTCTGATCTCCAGCATTTGTAATCCCCACTTTCGCCTCACACTTTCATGGCTTGCATGACTCAGATTTTTCACGGTTACTTCAAATAAAACAAAAACTGCCGTGTACTCAAACAGCATAAAAGAAAACCAATACGTTGTGGTCACTGTTCCCAAAAGGTCCTTTCCAGCAAAAGTTTCAATTAGCTCTTCTGATCACTCAACACCAATTCCTAAATAACCTGATCTTGAGCTCAGTGCTTGACATAATGTTCATGTAAACCATCTCACACGTGGTCATGAAATCCATTTTTCCCAGCATGAGCATTCAATTGGGTTAACACAGTTTAGATAGAATTTAAACAGTACATCATTACTGAAGTACCCACCAATGTGTATATCTCATTTCCTGTTTAATAACACGCCCAACATTTGTACTGCAGCTTTCACTTTGATATATAACTCCCATCAATGTTTGCTCCTCCTTGCTGTTTTTGCGCTCCACCTTACTAGATTCTGTGGAATCTGAGCAACGTGGGCTCTGGGGAGAGTAATGGCAGAGACCATTTCAACACATCATTTATGATCTTCTCAAACTTTAATTTCTTCATATCCCCCGTTATACCGATGGAGTAGAGAAGGACAATGATTTTCCAACAATGCTCTGTATTCCCCCAGAGAGCTGAGACAGCTCTAACCTGCGTGGGAACCTTACAGCAGGCTGGTAATGTGTTGCTGCTGCTGAACAGAGAGATCACATCTGGAGTAGTGTGTACAGAGTTAGCCTCTTCTATGAAGATAGGATGTTGTTATATTGGAAGCAGCTCAGAGATGGTTTCCTCAACTGATTCCTGCAATGAAGGTGCTAGCTTTTAACGAAAGGGTGATCAGGTTGACCCAGTAGCCATTGGAGTTTACAAAAATCAAAGATGAACTTATTTGAACATAGATGACAGAAGGAGTTAACAAATGAAGTGAATTACACAGATAGTGGAGGAATCTATTCCGTTCTCCAGCCTGTTACACAGGAACAACAGGAGGATATTCAGACCTTCGACCCTGTTACACCAAAACAGGACGAGGCTAGTCAGTCCCTGGAGCCTGACATAAATTTACAGAAGGAGGCCAATCAGCCACTCGAGCCTATAACAGTAGCCCATGTTGCACCAGTATCCTGTTAAACAGCAACAGGATCAGTCCATTCAGCCTCCTCACGTCTGTAACATAGGAACTGGAAGAGGTCACACAGTGACTGGAGATTGTTACACTGGGATAACAGGAGGCCATTCAGACCCACCGAGCCTTTGCAAGGGGGTTGGATAAGGATAAAAACTATCTGAGACTTCTTTCATAAGAAAGGAAGAGGTAATTTAGACACGTGTCTGTTGTATGGGAAGAAGAGAAGACCAATCAATCCCTCGGTCCCATCTCTGGGATACATGAGGAGACCGTTCAGTATATCCACCTGTTATGGAGAAGTATGAGAAGACCCATCAGCCCCTCAAAATGTTACCCAGCAACAGGAAGATCCCATAATCTCCCAATCCTCTAAAGCATCAACAGGAGGACGTCATTCTGGCCTTGGAGATGGCAACATGGGAACACCAGAAAGACGTCAGCCTATCGATATTGTACACCAGCAGAATGATGAGTCCATTCAGCCACACATGGCTCTTACTCAATTGGAGCAGACCTCTTAAAGCCGTGTGCCCATTAAACAGGAATTCAAAGAAAACTTGAAGGTTTTCGAAAGGGAATAACATAATAATGTTATACATCAGGGACTTGTATAAGACTCTGGTGCGGCCGCATCTGGAATATTGTGTGCAGTTTTGGTCGCCATACTATAGGAAGGATGTGGAGGCACTGGAACGGGTGCAGAGGAGGTTTACCAGGATGTTGCCTGGTATGGAAGGAAGATCGTATGAGGAAAGACTGAGACACTTGGGGCTGTTTTCATGAGAGAAAAGACGGTTTAGGGGTGACTTGATTGAGGTGTACAAGATGATTAGGGGGTTAGATAGGGTTGACAGTGTGAACCTTTTCCCGCGTATGGAGTCGGGTATTACAAGGGGGCATAGCTTTAAATTAAGGGGGGTAGATATAGGACTGAAGTTAGGGGTAGGTTCTTCACTCAGCGAGTCGTAAGTTCATGGAATGCCCTGCCAGTAGCAGTGGTGGACTCTCCCTCTTTATGGGCATTTAAGCGGGCATTGGATAGGTATATGGAGGATAATGGGTTAGTATAGGTTAGGTGGGCTTGGATCGGCGCAACATCGAGGGCCAAAGGGCCTGTACTGCGCTGTATTCTTCTATATTCTATGTTCTAAAATGCAACTATAAATTATTGTAATTTAAGGCAAATTTTTAGAGTCCATTGTTCAGGACATTTGCAAACTTAAACCACAATTCGTCAGAGTCAACATGGTTTTACGAAGGCTAAATCGTATTTGAATTGTTTGCTTGAGTTATTTCAAGATGTCACAAACAAGGTGGTTAGTGGGAATCCTGGAGATGGAACATATCTGGTCTTCCTGAAAGCATCGGATATGTTGCTTCTCCAAAGAGTAAATGGCAAGATCAGACAACATGTGTTTAGGAGTAATTTATTAGCTTGGATGGAGGATTGGTTATCCAACAAAATATAGTCAGGTGGAATAAATGTGTCATTTTCTTTTGGCAAATGCAGTTTGTGCCATTGATTTCAGTACTCATGCCTTAACCATTTGCGATCGATGTTATTACTGTACTCGGTTGACGGGAGAGAAAATACAATGCCACATTTTCAGATGACACTAGCATTGGTGGGAAACTACTTCGGAATGATGATGCAAGAGATTTTAAAACACATGGATAGGTTGGATGAATGGGCCAACACTTAGCAAGGAAAATTAAAGTGAATAAATATGGAGCTATTCAAGTTGGCCAGTATAAAAGAAAGACAAATTATTATCTAAATGGAGAGAAAGATCAAAGTGCTTAGGTGCAGAGGGATCTGGGTGCCTGCTTGCATATCACAGAAAACCTTCCTGTGGGTACTGCAAGTAATGAGAAATGCAAGCATAATTTCAGTGTTTATTTATAAAAGGATATAGTAGAAAGGTAGGGAGTGTTGCTGTAGCTATGCCAGGCATTAGTGAGGCTGCAACTGGAGTACAGTTTAGGTGTCCTGCAGAATGAGGTATTTCCATTGGAGGCAATTCAGAAGAGCTTCATTAGATTGATTCCATATTTGAAGTGTTTGTCTTATGAAGAGTAATTGAGCAGTTTAGTTCTATACTCTCGAGTTTATAAGAATGAAAGGGGATCTCATTGAGGTCTGTAAAATGCTAAAAGTAATTGAAAGTGCAGATGTGAAGTGGATTTTTTCATGTGGTACAATCTACAACAAGACACGAGGGTTAAGGATGGAGAGATGGCAGGAAAGTGGAACAGAGGCCGCGTTGACATCAGCCTTATCAAGGGGTTAGGTTCCTCACAGATGCTCCTTGTTCTTATTCAACTCTTCGACTGTGTTGCTCAGGAATGGGGGAGGACTGGGTATCATACAGGAAGCAGGCACTCAGGATAAATCATTTAGAGAGAACGTAACTAGTAGGGTCACACAGTGACCAGCGCTGGGTTCTGAAATATTTACAGTCTATATTAATGATCAGGTCGATGGACCAGATATACAGATGCTGAGATTGGTGATGTCCATAAGACCATAAGACATAGGGGTGGAAGTAAGGCCATTCAGCCCATCGAGTCCACTCCGCCATTTAATCATGGCTGATGGGCATTTCAACTCCACTTGCCCGCATTCTCCCCGTAGCCCTTTATTCCTTGTGACATCAAGCATTTATCAATCTCTGCCTTGAAGACATTTAGCGTCCCAGACTCCACTGCACTCCGTGGCAATTAATTCCACAGGCCCACCACTCTCTGGCTGAAGAGATGTCTCCGCATTTCTGTTCTGAATTTACCCCCTCTAATTCTAAGGCTGTGCCCACGGGTCTTAGTCTCCTCGCCTAACGGAAACAACTTTCAAGCGTCTTTCCAAGCCATGTATTATCTTGTAAGTTTCTATTAGATCTCCCCTTAACCTTCTAAACTCGAATGAATACAATCACAGGATCCTCAGCCGTTCCTCGTATTTTAGACCGACCATTCCAGGGATCATCCGTGTGAATCTCTGCTGGACACGCTCCAGTGCCAGTATGTCCTTCCTGAAGTGTGGGGCCCACAACTGGACACAGTACTCCAAATGGGGCCGAACCAGAACTTTATAAAGTCTCAGTAGCACATCGCTGCTTTTATATTCCAACTCTTTTGAGATAAATGACAACATTGCATTCGCTTTCTTAATCACGGACTCAACCTGCATGTTTACCTTTAGAGAATTCTCGACTAGCACTTCCAGACCCCTTTGTACTTTGGCTTTATGAATTTTCTCACCGTTTTGAAAGTAGTCCATGCTTGTCTTCGTTTTTACAATGTGCAAGACCTTGCATTTGCTCCCATTGAATTCCATCAGCCATTTCCTGGACCACTCTCCCAAACTGTCTAGACCCTTCTACAGCCTCCCCACCTCAGTACTACCTGCCTGTCCACCTAACGTCGTATCATCGGCAAACTTCGCTAGAATGCCTCCAGTCCCTTCATCCAGATCATTAATATATAACGTGAACAGCTGCGGCCCCAAACACTGAACCCTGCGGGACACCGCTTGTCACCGGCTGCCATTCCAAAAAAGAACCTTTTATCCCAACTCTCTGCCTTCTGTCAGACAGCCAATCCTCAATCCATGCCAGTAGCTCACTTCGAATACCATGGCCCCTCACCTTACTCCGCAGCCTCCCGTGTGGCACCTTATCAAAGGCCTTTCGGAAGTCTAGATCGACCACATCCACTGGGTTTCCCTGGTCTAACCTACTTGTCACCTCTTCAAATAATTGTTATGTCGTTGTGATAATCAAGAGATTAAATTATCAAGAGAGTGTGGAGAGTCTGCAAATAGATTCAGAGAGGTAAAGACAATAAATAATAGTTTGGTAGGTGGAATGTAACATGATATAACCTTTCATTTTATTTACAGGAATAATGGAAGGCAGTATCGTAATGAAATGGAGAGGGATTACAGGACTTAATGATACTGTGTACTGGGGGGTTCACTCAGCCCCGTTCAGACATGGGAGGTTTTTCTCCATCCCTGATCGTCAGCTCCCAGACACTCCTAGTGACCCTATTTCTCTCCGTACACATGGAATACTTTGATGTGATTGATTGGTGGTGGAGATGGTGTTTTGACACATGCATCAAGGGGACGGCCTTTATCCAAGATATATTCATTTCTTTCTACGTGGAGACCCGAAGATGATGGGAATGGCTGACTGCTTCTGAATGAAGAGGCAGTGGCTGCTGTCAGGACAGGGATATTCACCAACATGATGTACTGTGCATGGACACACTCTAACTTTAATAGAGAGAGAGAGAGCTCCTTCAGTTCCTCTACCTCTCCCCATTGACATGGGGACTCTGCAGATGCCATGTACACCATCAGGAATCCCACTATACTGGCTACACCCGGCAGCTTCCTGCTGAGGGAGAAACAATCTATTTACCTCATCCACCATATATATCCTCCATCACTAAATGGTGACATTGATGTTGAGATACTGGGAAATGATGGATATGTCTCCTAGTCCTGCCTGGAAAGTTCTGGATCATAGAAGCTGAATGGAACAGTGACCCTAACAGCCACTGGCAGCACTATCCTCCCACTGGTGTGAAGCTGCAGGTCGTGTTGAAGGAGGTGACACCGCACTGTGACCAGTTCCTTGTTCAGTCAGGTTCCCTTCACACACTGCTCCTGGGCCAAGTGAAGCTTGGGAAGCTGTTCCTGGAAAACCCGATGTGGATACAGCAGATCCCTTTCACCACACGCACTCACTGCGTGGTGTCAGAGTTTCCCCTCTCTGCAGCCTCTGCTCCATTTGTTGTTCATGTTACACACCCAGATGCTGTAACTACAGTCCCCATGCTCCATCCAGAGTTGCGTCACCAAATCCTCAGGTCTCCCTGAATATCTGAGGCAGCTCACAGCACAACCTCCAGAAAACCATCTCCAGCCTCTCCACTAAATTTTGAATTCCAGTAGTCAGTCAGAAACCCCTTGGTACAAGTCTTGTGAACCAGACCAGATCACCACAGAATGTTTTAAGAAGGCCACTTAGACCCAAACCTTTCCTTATTTTGAATATTGATCTGAAGTGTGCGTTCCAGGTATGTTGTTACTGGTCAAACCACTCGACATTGAGCAAAATATAATCTAATAAAATGCTTTAGTTAAAATACAATCAAAGAAAAGAACATTTTGGGATAGCTTATATGTTGGAACACTTACACAAATAATAGATACCGTACCTTCTTGGTTTACACCGCTTGGCACAAAGATATATTCAAATACAGATCCTTACAACAGTTTTCCAATCCAGGGGGAAACAACATCAACAGAGATCTCAGAGAAAAACAGCTGGGGATCATGTATTGAAACTTCCAACCCTTCTGGGATCCCCAGCAGCTTGTGAATGCTGCAGCTAAAAACAAAACGAGGAAACCTGGTCTGGGAGAGCTGGCCACTGCCCTCCCATCATTACCACCGTTTTAATGAAACCTAAAGGCTTTCTCCGTTATTTATTTAAACTGTTTTCAGACAGCAGTTCTGCACCTCTGCCTTTAAAACCACTCTTCAAAAAAAACCCAAGAGAAAATAACCTTTTTACAATGATAGCATTCTCACAATTCCATCTTCAATAAAATAATCCATCAATACACAAAGGTGGATTCATTTTAGACCTCCTAATCTTCCTCTATTAGTAGACTGAAATGCATATACGTTACATTGACTGTGAGCATACAAATGTTCACAACTAGTTTCGATTTCAGGCGTTTTACTCCTGCCACAGAATGCCTTTGTCTTTCTTCATCCAAGTCTCCACAACGTGTTAAAACCTAGGCTTTCTCGCCCTGTCACCTGTATAGTTTCAAACTGAATGGCAGCAATAATAAGCTCAATCGAAACAGACTGGTATTTTTCTCCCTAAACTTCTCCAAAAACTTTAAGTGGTCACGATCAATGATAAAGATTTGTCTCGTATATGTTATTCGCAATTTAAATGCTGAAATGTTGTAACGCCAACACAAAGCTCAAGGCCTCCTTCCCCATTGTGGAATAGATCTGTTGATGTTTCCACTGGACACTCCAAACACACGTTACATAACGGAGCACTCCTCATCTTTCCAATACTCCCTCTGAATGACATAGCTCCTTATGTCTCAGCATAAAAGAATTACATGATTATGTACCCCTTATTGCTGTAACCCCTTTACCTGCTACTCCTGGCCTATGCCAGTAAACCTTACTCTCGCAGGTAAATGTTTTAAGAAGATCTCGCACATTCTTCTCAATCTCTCACAGCAACCAAACTTTGATTTCTGAACTCAATCATCATCATCAGCCATTTCAGCTTCTAATATTGCCATTGTTACTCTCTGCTCTTCTACATGAATTCTCACGACTGCAGGAAGTGAATTGTTGAACTTCTCCAAAATAAGAATCTCTCTAAGAGTGTCATAGGTTTGCTCTGTTTTAATAACCTTACCCACCTTTCAAAATTACTTTGTTTGATCCTTTCAGACTCAATGTGCGTTTAACCAGGGACCCTTTTTTAGATTCCTGAAATGCTGTCTGTCAACTTCTGGTCCAAGCTCATATGCACTTCAGATGGCTTTCTTCACCACCCCATATTGGCCAGGTACCGTCTCCGATAGGGATGCAAATACCTACCAGTTTTGTTTGGATCAACTAAATCCACATGGTCACTGGGCACTGCATTGGTTTAGCCACTTTCTCAAATGAAATTCAAAAGACTTCCCCATCCTTCTCATCAAATTTACAGAATGCCTGGATGTATTTAAACAGAACCCCATTAGGCCATTGCTTACAATAGGGTTGCTCAACCTCACTATCCTCCTCTTCCCGCCGACCGTCTACCTTCATCTCCGCCTTCTATGTCAACTTTCCTCTCTAATTACTAACTGTTTAAGTTAAAACTCTCTGCTTTTCTTCTCCTTTTCTCTCTTTCTTCTTCATTTCATTTTCTTTTATTTCTGCTTTTCATCATAATTCAAACTGCTTCAATTCCTTCTCATGTTCAAAGTCCCTCATTTGAAATTGAATTCTCGCCATTTCCAAAGGGTCTAATGGCGTTTCCACCAAATGCAATTGCCGAGCTGTAGCTGTAATTATCTTCATTTTCTCACAGACAAACACAACCCCAACTCCAGTTTGTCTGCCAATTCCTACAGCTTTGCCTTCATTACCTTTTGTAAAACCCCCAACTTTACTTCTTCCACACCCAGAGAACTCTGAGTGACTGAAAGAATCTTTATACAGAAAACACTGTTTAAACCAAAAGAATTCAACATCCGGAACAAAAGACACTAACAACTACCATACGCGACCTTTGAACCCAATAGCCTCCTGGTGCATAATCTCCAGTGTCTACATGAGCTTATTCTGGATTCTCCGGTTTCCTCCCACAATCCAAAGGTGTGCATGTCAGGTGTATTGGCCATGCTAAATTGTTCATAGTTTTCAGGGATGTGTAGGTTAGTTGCCTTAGTCGGGATAAATGTGTAATAATAGGTAGAGGAATCGGTCTAGGTAGGTTACTCCTCGGAGGATCGGTGTAGACTTGTTGGGTCGAATGGCCTGTTCGCACACTGTAGTGATTGCAATTCTAAACCCACTTTGGTGTTATCGATTTAGAACCAGATAAGAATCCCCAGTTTGCTATAGACCAACCAGACTGCCTCAAACTATTTTAAGAAGGTAGCTTGAATGCCAAACCTTTGTAATTTTAAAGGTAAATGGGAAGTGGGTGCTACAGATGTGATGCTCCTAGTCAAACCACTCACCATTATGCAAAACACAATATATTTAAACACTCTAATGAAAATCCACACAAAATGAAGAGGAATTTAGAATAACCTAACTATTGGAAACCTTAACTGAATGATAGATACAGTACCTTCTACAAATGAACTGTTCCAATTTATTAACAACACCTAAACACAGGGCGGCACCGTGGGTGGCATGGTGGTACAGTGGTTAGTACTGTTGCCTCCCAGCGCCAGAGACCCGCGTTGAAATTCCCACCTCAGGCGACTGACTGTGTGGAGTTTGCACATTCTCCCCGTGTCCACGTGGGTTTCCTCTGGGTGCTCCGGCTTCCTCCCACAGTCCAAAAATGTGCAGGTTAGGTGAATTGGCCATGCTAAATTGCCCGTATTGTTAGGTGAAGGGGTAAATGTAGGGGAATGGGTCTGTTTGGGTTACTCTTCGGCGGGTCGGTGTGGACTTATTGGGCAAAAGGGCCTGCTTCCACACTGTAAGTAATCCAATCCATTAAGTCATGCATTCTTGCACACAGTTCTCCAATCCAGAAGGAAACAGTATCAAGTGAGGTTTCAGAGAGAATAGCATCGAGGGACAATTTACTAAAACGTCCAACCCTTCTGGGACACCAGTCACCTGGTAACTTTTACATCTACAAGAGGAAAATCTGGAAATCTGAAAATCTGTGCGAGTTGGCCATTGTTACTACTATTTATTAAAAACACTAAAAGCCTCATAAGTTGTTTACTTGAGCCATTTTCAGTAGGCAGTTTGTCCTTTAAGATCGCTTTATACAAATAAAATACAATTAAAAATAAGTGACAGCATTGCCACACAATTTAGATGCCTGGTCCTTTACTGAAGGGGCTTCCTCGTGTTACTGATAGTAAGGTCACCTGAAAGGGGCAAACACAGGTACAGACAAACAAGGATGTGTTTCGTAACTTCTGAAACACGCCTGTCCATGGACCATCACATGGGACATACCGGGAAGGGAACAACAGCTTGACACACACCATTTCAGTATTTCTGAGTTACACAATGGAGCACTCGATACACTAGGGAGCCAAAAGCCAAGGCCAGGGAAAGATGCAGAGGGACAGAGAGATTCACAGTAAAGACAGAAACAGACAGTTAATTAACTGAGAAGATGTTGTGGAAATATGTGGAAAAAAACAGGGCAGTGGGAGTAACTGGAGAAATGAGACCTTCGAGAGTAAAATGACAAGAATGAGAGCATTGAATAAAGGCATTGTCAGATCAGCTGGAATGGTTTGTTCCATCAAATTCTGAATCTGCTTCACAGAACACCACAAACAACATAAACTGGGACAGGATGACAGCCCAGCATGGAGAGCTGTGCAGACCATGCTAGTGTGTTGCTCAGTAAATTGCACTATCTGCCCAGCATGGAGAGCATTGCAAACTTTACTACCATATGCTAACTATACTCGCATCAGGTTACTGCCTACAATGGGAAGGTTTGCTCTCTCTGAGTGTGTGTGTGTTCATCAGAGAATGTGTGTGCGCGATTGGTGTGGTTGAATGCGAAACTCATTGTTTGAGAAGGAACGCACATGGAGGAAACTATTTTAATTACGAACAACTGGCAGGCTTTTTGTTAAGCAACAGAGAGAACGAGAGAAGTTTCATGGACAGATACGGTAAAGTGTTTGATAATGTTAAAATAAAGGCATTGCCAGACACAACAGCAATATACATCAGCGTGCACATGAATGACTGATGGATGGGAGTTTGGTGTGATTTCCAATCAGGTTTGCTTCGGCAGGTTTGAAGCCAGGAGCATCAGCAGCAGATTATTGGCTTTATTAAGAATGTACATCATAGCTCAAGATTCAAACAGCAGATGGAATAAGCCAGTGAGATATATTCTGGAGTAGTGAGTATTTCAAGTTAAAAGGGTCAGGGAATGGTGTCAAGAATCAGCGCATGTTCATAGGGATGTCCCACAGTTGCGACTTGTGTGCTTCAGTCGCAGATATTGGCCAGGGATGGGATGGAAACAGTGGAAGGAAGTGGAGTTTGTAACCAGAACAGTAGAGAGTGACCTCCATGCTCTTAATATTTAAATAACAAAGGCAATGATACAGTAAATTGTAGTTCTCCACTGGAATTGACTAGGTCAACATAGAGACCCGTGAGTAACAATGCCAGAGCAGAGAGCGAGACAGTAATTGAACACCTTCATTGATGTATTTAATAGTGGTCTGTAGAGTGAATATCTGGATTCAGAGTTTCAACAGGAACAATAATAGTGCAAGATGTGTAGACTATATGAAAGAACAATGATACAGTCATAACTGGTTTATAGAGAAAAAAAATCTGGACAGTGACACTCACCAGGAACACCAACGATAGCCAGGAAGGGAAAAGAAAAGTATTGAATAATGAGAAGGGCTTAATAGATCCGCAATGATAATGACCACCAATCAAATGCAGAAAGATACCAAACATAATTGGATAAAATCCTGTCTATTGTTGGAATATTCCTGTCTAATATTCTCAGATTCTGATCCATTGTTGGAACATTCCAGTCTAATGTTCGCACATTCTGATCCATTGTTGGAATATTCTAGACTACTTTTCTCAGATTCTGATCCAATGTTGGAATATTCCAGTCTAATGTTCTCAGATTCTGGCAATCGCTCCTCCCCCTTTCTCTGGAGCTGCTGATCCCTGTCAGTGCTGTCGGTGACGCTCCGCTCATGTTATGGGATAACACATTGAATGGCGCCCATTTATCATTAAAAGAAAGAAGCCCTCCACTGAGATAATTAGAATCCATCGAGACTGGCATTAATCACAGTCACTGAACAAATAGGCTCAGTTAACCAGTTCCATGCATCACTTTGTATAACACTATAAAAAGGAACATTTGGATGGAATGGATGAGGGTTGCTGAGGGATGAACCATCAACCTTTCAATGTTTTTAATCTTTTTTGCCTTGTATATGAGAGTATTAACAGAACACTGCAGCGGTCTATATATGTTCCACTCTGTTTATGAAAGGAAGCAGTTATGGAATAACAGATCGGCTGCATAAAAAAAGTCGGGTGGACAAGTTTCTAGATACCTTAACACAAAGTACGGTACTTAATGACCAGTGTGAGGCTACTCCTGGTTTTAATGCCCTGTTATCAAATCCTTTCATAACCTTGAGACAGAGCATTGAGACTGCTGCTCAGGAACAGGCCGAAGCAATACTGTCCCTATGGACCTATTAGAGAGGGATAAGAGAAGACCATTCAGCCCATATTAGCCTGTTGCTACTTGAAAGGTGGAAAGCTGGAATATTGGCATATTTTGTCAAAATAATCATTCAGAACAAAGGGATGTGTGGCTGCAGCTGTATGAAGTGTTACTGATAGGGCACTTGGAGTACATTGCGTTGTTTGTGTTTCTGTAACTGAGAAGGAATGGGCCTCCATTAGGTTCAGTTTACCGGCTGCTCACACGGATTGCTGTGTCATTTAATGTCTCGAGTCTGTTACACAGGGACAGGAGGAGGCCATGAAGCTTGTCGAGTGTGTTATAGAAGAACAGGAGAAGGCCATTAAGCCTCTTGAGTCTATTACAGAGGGAAAGGAGGAAGTCATTCAGCCTCTCAAGCCTGTTCCAGAGGGGCAGGAAGTGTCTATTTAATTTTTCAAGTCTGTTACGCATAAATATTAGTTTTACACTCGTTGTGGAATAGGAAAGACCTGATGTAAACATTAAAGTTCTAACTTTGACTAAGGCCAATTTTGAAAGTGTGAGGCGAGCCCTGTGAAAGGCTAATTGGAATACCCTATTCACAGGGAAAGGGATGGTTGGAAAATGGAAAGCCATCAAGACTTGGTTTCAGAGAGTCCAGAGCCAACTTGCTCCTATTAGTGAGATGGCTAGATATATTGATGTTATGGTCAAGGTAAGGAAGGAGGCATATGTCAGGTAAACAGAGCTGAGATCAATTGGATCCCCAGAGGTGTATAAGGGCAGTAAGTATATAGTCAATGGGGAAATCGGGCCAGAAAAATATGGACATGAGACGGATTTAGAAATAGGGTTAACGAGGCATTGAAGAAATTCTGCAAATCCTTTGATGGCAAAAGATTAACTAGGGAGAGAATAGGGCCCCTTAAAGATCAGTAAGGCTAGCTATGTGTGGAACCACACGAGATGGGAGGGATTAGAAACCAGTATTTCTCCTCAGTATTTAATGTGGGGGTGGGGGGGTGTTAGAAAAGCCAGAGAATGATGAAATATATAGTGATATCTTGAAAAGTATCTATATTACAAGGAGTTGTAGGTCATTTTAAAATATATAAAGGTGAGCAACTTCCTGGGACCTGATCAGTTGTATCCCAAAAGTATGTGGGAAGCTAGGAAAGAGATTGCTCAGCATTTTGCTGATACATTTGTATCATTGATTTCGACAGGTGACGTGTCAAAAGACTGGAGGGCTGCTAACATGGTGTCATTATTTAAGAAAGTAAGGAAAAAAAACAGGTAACAATAGATCGGTGAGCCTGACGTCAATGGTGACTAAATTGTTGGAGGGGATTTGGAGGAAAAGGATCTCTATGCATTTGGAAAGACAAGGACTGAAGAGGGCTTTATTCATTGGCGATGACGTCTCACTGACTCGGTGGATTTTTTTGAGGAAGTGATGAAGATGATTGATGAAGGCAGGACAGTGGATGTTGTCTTTATGGAATTCAGTAAGAAATCCAAAATGTTCTACATGGTGGACTAGTTAACAAGGTTAGACTGCCTGGGATCCAGGGAGAGCTCGTCTATTAGATCCAAGATTTTCTTGAATATTGGAGACAGGCCGTGACAGTGGATGTTTGGTCATTGAACTGCGATCAGTGGCATGCCGCAAAGATCAATAGTGAGCCCACTGCCTTTTGTCACTTATACAAATCATTTGCACTTGGGTATATGAAGTATAGTCAGTAATTTTGTAGATAATTCCAAATTGGTTGGTGTAGTTGACAGTGAAGATTGATCTCTCAGACTATAATGGGACCTTGATTAGGTGAGCCGAGTGGCAGATGGAGTTAAATTTAGATAAATGTGAGGTGGTGCATTTTAGCAAGACAAATCAGGGCAAGACATGTAGGTAGGGTCCTGTCTAAAGTTGCCAATCAAAGAGAACTCTATTGAAATTATAGAACCCGTACAGTGAGGAAACAGGCTATTCGGCCCATCGAGGTCACCCCTCTAAACAGTATCCTACTGGACAAACCCCGACCCTATCCCTTTGAGCCTGCATTTCCCATGGCTAATCCACCTTGCCCACACATCCCAGGGTACTTGGGGCAATTTAGCATGGCCAATCTACACTTGCCTGTATATCTTTGTACTGTGGCAGGAAAACGTAGCACCCGAAAGAAACACACGCAGACATGGGGAGAATGTGCAAACACCACACAGGCAGTCATTCAAGGATGGAATTAAACCCAGATCGTTGCACTCTGAAGCAGCAATGCTAGCCACTCAGCTACTGTGTCACCTGGTGGTGCAGGGTCTCCGTTCCTTGAAAGTGCCGTCACAGGTAGACAGCGCAGTGAAGAAGGCACTTGGTGATCTTCCCTTTATTGGTGCGTGCTTTGAGGATATGCGTTTGCATGACATGTTGCACCTGTCCACGACGTTGGTTTGGCCACTTGTGTAATATTGCCTTTAATTCTGGTCTTCCTGCTGTCAGGAAGATGTTGTCAAACTTGAAAGGGTGCAGAAGTGATTTAAAAGAATGTTGCAGACGTTGGAGGGTTTGAGCTACAGGGAGAGTTTGAATAGGCTGGGAGTATTTTCAAGTGCTGAGGCTGAGGGGTGACCTAAAAGAAGATTATAAAATCATGAGGAGCAGAGATAAGGTTAACAGTCAATGTCTTTACCCCAGGAGAGGCGAGTGGAAAATTACAGGAAAAGATTTAAGGTGAGAGGGGAAAGATTTATAAAGGGAAATGAGGTACAACACTTTCAAAGAGAGACTGCAGTGTTTATGGACTGAGCACCCAAAAGAGGTGGTGGAGGCAGGCACAGTTACATCATTTAAAAGGCATTTGAATGGATACGTGCATGGTAAGTGTTTAGAGGCATATAGGCCAAGTGCTGGCAAGGGGGACGAGATTAATTTAGGATATTTGATCAGAATGGACGAATGGATCGAAGGGTCTTTTTCCGTGCTGTACATCACAGAGATTTTGCTGACTCTTGAGTGCATAACACAGGAACAGGAAGAGGCTACTCAGGTTCTGAATTCTGTCAGTAAGCTTGTTTGAGCAATTACTGAGAGTCAAATACAAAAATACATCATTCAGATGTTGATGGTGTTGTACAGAAACAGAAGAAAGGCTTTCAGTCAAGAGACGCTGTAAAGAATGTGAAGAGGCCATTCAGTCCCTCAACTCCATCCACAGAAGCAGCAGGTGAGCACAGAGTTATTGGATCCTGATAGTCAGTAGCAAGAGTAGGACATCGACTTTCACAAACTTGGGATTAGGATTCATCACTCAGTTGCTCAAGAATGGGACACAGGAACAGGAGGCAGTCACACAACTGCACGAGACTGGGACACAGGAACAGGAGAGAGTCATTCAACTGCTCGAGACTGGGACACAGGAAGAGGAGGGAGTCACTCAACTGCTCGAGACTGGGACACAGGAACAGGAGGGAATCATTCAACTGCTCGAGACTGTGTCACAGGAACTGGAGGGATTCAGTCAACTGCTCGAGACTGGGACACAGGAACAGGAGGGAGTCATTTAACTGCTCGAGACTGTGGCACTGGAACAGGAGGGAGTTACGCAACTGCTCGAGTCTGGGACACAGGAACAGGAGGGAGTCAGTCAACTGCTCGAGACTGGGACACAGGGCCAGCAGGGAGTCAGTCAACTTCTCGAGTCTGGGTCACAGGAACAGGAGGCAGTCACTCAATTGCTCGAGACTGGGACACAGGAACAGGAGGCAGTCACTCAACCGCTCGAGACTGGGACACAGGTACAGGAGGCAGTCAATCAACTGCTCGAGACTGGGACAGGAGGGAGTCATGTAACTGATCGAAACTGTGGCACAGGAACAGGAGGCAGTCATTCCACTGCACGAAACTGAAACACAGGTACAGGAGAGAGTCATTCAACTGCTCGAGACTGGGACACAGGAGCAGGAGGGAGTCATTCAACTGCTCGAGACTGGGACAAAGGGACAGGAGGGAGTCATTCAACTGCTCGAGACTGGGACAGAGGAACAGAAGACGCAGTCATTCAACTGCTCGAGACTGGGACACAGGAACAGGAGGGAGTCACTCAACTGCTCGAGACTGGGACAAACGGACAGGAGGGAGTCATTCAACTCCTCGAGACTGGGACACAGGAACAGGAGGGAGTCATTCCACTGCACGAAACTGAAACACAGGTACAGGAGAGAGTCATTCAACTGCTCGAGACTGGCACACAGGCACAGGAGGCAGTAACTCAACTGCTCGAGACTGGGACAAAGGGACAGGAGGGAGTCATTCAACTGCTCGAGACTGGGGCAAAGGGACAGGAGGGAGTCACTCAATTGCTCGATACTGCGACACAGGAACAGGAGGCAGTCACTCAACTGCACGAGACTGGGACACAGGAACAGGAGGCAGACACTCAACAGCTCGATACTGGGACCCAGGAACAGGAGGGAGTCACTCAACTGCTCGAGTCTGGGTCACAGGATCAGGAGACAGTCACTCAACTGCTCGAGACTGGGAGACAGGAACAGAAGGCCGTCATTCACCTGCTCGAGTCTGGGTCACAGGATCAGGAGACAGTCACTCAACTGCTCGAGACTGGGACACAGGTACAGGAGGGAGTTACTCAACTGCTCTAGACTGGGACAAAGGGACAGGAGGGTGTCACTCAACTGCTCGAGACTGGGACACAGGAACAGGAGGGTGTCACTCATCTGCACGAGACTGGGACACAGGAACAGGAGGCGGTCACTCAACTGCTCGAGTCTGGGTGACAGGAACAGGAGGTAGTCACGCAACTGCTCGAGACTGGGACACAGGAACAGGAGGGATTCATTCAACGGCTCGAGACTGGGTCACAGGAACAGGAGGGAGTCAGTCAACTGCTCGAGACTGGGACACAGGAAGCGGAGGGAGTCATTCAACTGCTCGAGACTGGGACACAGGAACAGGAGGCAGTCACTCAACTGCTCGAGACTGGGACACAGGAACAGGAGGCAGTCACTCAACTGCTCGAGTCTGGGTGACAGGAACAGGAGGTAGTCACGCAACTGCTCGAGACTGGGACACAGGAACAGGAGGGATTCATTCAACGGCTCGAGACTGGGTCACAGGAACAGGAGGGAGTCAGTCAACTGCTCGAGACTGGGACACAGGAAGCGGAGGGAGTCATTCAACTGCTCGAGACTGTGGCACAGGAACAGGAGGAAGTCACTCAACTGCTCGAGACTGGGACACAGGAACAGGAGGGAGTCATTAAACTGCTCGAGACTGGGACACAGGAACAGGAGGGAGTCACTCAAATGCGTGAGACTGGGACACAGGGACAGGAGGGAGTCAGTCAACCGCTCGAGACTGGGAAACAGGAACAGGAGGGAGTCACTCAAATGCTTGCGACTGGGACACAGGGACAGGAGGGAGTCAGTCAACCGCTCGAGACTGGGACACAGGAATAGGAGGGAGTCACTCAACTGCCCGAGACTCGTTCACAGGAGCAGGGGGGAGTCACTCAACTGCTCGAGACTGGAACACAGGAACAGGAGAGAGTCATTCAACTGCTCGAGATTGTGATACGGGAACAGGAGGCAGTCATTCCACTGCACGAGACTGGGACACAGGTACAGGAGGGAGTCATTCAACTGCTAGAGTTTGGGACACAGGAAGAGGAGGTAGTCAGTCAACTGCTCGAGACTGGGACACAGGAACAGGAGGCAGTCATTCAACTGCTCGAGTTTGGGACACAGGAAAAGGAGGTAGTCAGTCAACTGCTCGAGACTGGGACACAGTGACAGGAGGCAGTCACTCAACTGCTCGAGATTGGGACAACAGGACAGGAGTGAGTCGCTCAACTGCTCGAGACTGGGTCACAGGAACATGAGGCAGTTATTGAACTGCTCCAGACTGGGACACAGGAACTGGAGGGAGTCACTCAACTGCTCGAGACTGGGACAACAGGACAGGAGTGAGTCATTCAACTACTCGAGACTGGGACACAGGGTCAGGAGGGGGTCAGTCAACTGCTCGAGACTGGGACACAGGAACAGGAGGGAGTCAGTCAACTGCTCGAGACTGGGACACAGGAACAGGAGGCAGTCATTCAACTGCGCGAGTTTGGGACACAGGAAAAGGAGGTAGTCAGTCAACTGCTCGAGACTGGGACACAGTGACAGGAGGCAGTCACTCAACTGCTCGAGATTGGGACAACAGGACAGGAGTGAGTCGCTCAACTGCTCGAGACTGGGTCACAGGAACATGAGGCAGTTATTGAACTGCTCCAGACTGGGACACAGGAACTGGAGGGAGTCACTCAACTGCTCGAGACTGGGACAACAGGACAGGAGTGAGTCATTCAACTACTCGAGACTGGGACACAGGGTCAGGAGGGGGTCAGTCAACTGCTCGAGACTGGGACACAGGAACAGGAGGGAGTCATTCAACTGCTCGAGACTGGGACACAGGGGCAGGAGGGAGTCATTCAACTGCTCGAGACTGGGACACAGGACAGGAGGCAGTCACTCAACTGCTCGAGACTGGGAAACAGGAACAGGTTGGAGTCAGTCAACTACTCGAGACTGGGACACAGGAACAGGAGGGAGTCACTCACCTGCTCGAGTCTGGGTCACAGGAACAGGAGGGATTCATTCAACTGGTCGAGAATGGAACACAGGAACAGGAGGCAGTCATTCAACTGCTCGAGCCTGGGACACAGGAACAGGAGGGAATCACTTAACTGCTTGAGATTGGGAAACAGGAACCGGAGGCAGTCACTCAACTGCTCGAGACTGGGATACAGGAACAGGAGGGAGTTACTCAACTGCTTGAGACTGGGTCACAGGAACAGGAGGGAGTCAGTCAACTGCTCGGTACTGGCAGATAGGAGCAGGAGGGAGTCACTCAACTACTCGATACTGGGACACAGGAACAGGATGGAGTCACTCAATTGCTCGAGACTGGGACACAGGAACAAGAAGGAGTCATTCAACTGCTCGAGGCTGGGACAAAAGGAACAGGAGGGAGTCAGTCAACTGCTCGATATTGGGAAACAGGAACGGGAGGGAGTCATTCAACTGCTCTAGACTGGGACAACAGGACAGGAGCGAGTCAGCCAACTGTTCGAGCCTGGGAAACAGGAACAGGAGGGGGTCACTCAACTGCTCGAGTTTGGGACACAGGAACAGAAGTGAGTCACTCTGCCGCTCGAGTTGGGGCCACATGAACATGAATTAGTCACTCAACTGCTCTCGACTGGGACACAGGAGCGTGAGGGAGTCACTCAACTGCTCGATACTGGATCACAGGAACAGGAGGTAGTCATTCCCCTGCACGAAACTGGAACACAGGAACAGGAGAGAGTCATTCACCTGCTCGAGTCTGGGACGCAGGAACAGGAGAGAGTCATTGAACTGCTCGAGACTGGGACACAGTGACAGGATGGAGTCATTCAACTGCTCGAGACTGCGACACAGGAACAGGAGGCAGTCACTCAACTGCTCGAGACTGGGAAACAGGAACAGGAGGGAGTCACTCAACTGCTCGAGATGGGGACACAGGAAAAGGAGGTAGTCACGCAACTGCGCGAGACTGGGACACAGGACCGGGAAGATGTCACTCAATTGCTTGAGACTGGGTGACAGGAACAGGAGGGAGTCAGTCAACTGCTCGAGACTGGGACATAGGGACCGGAGGGAGTCAGTCAACTGCTCAGACTGGGACATAGGAACATGAGGCAGTTACTGAACTGCTCCAGACTGGAACACAAGAACAGGAGGGTGTCACTCAACTGCTCGAAACTGGGACAACAGGACAGGAGTGAGTCATTCAACTACTTGAGCCTGGGACACAGGGACAGGAGGGAGGCATTCAACTGCCCGAGACTGGGACACAGGGAGAGGAAGCAGTCACACAACCACTCGAGTTTGGGCCACAGGAACAGGAAGTCGTCATTCATTTGCTCGAGACTGGGACACAGGAACAGGAGGCAGTCACTCAACTGCTCGCGTCTGGGACACAGGAACAGGAGGCAGTCAATCAACTGCTCGATACTGGGAAACAGGAACAGGAGGGAGTCAGTCAACTGCTCGAGACTGGGACACAGGAAAAGGAGGGAGTCACTCAAGTGCTCGGGTCTGGGTCACAGGAACAGGAGGGATTCATTCAACTGCTCGAGACTGGGACACAGGAACTGGAGGGAATCATTCAACTGCTCGAGCCTGGGACAGAGGAACAGGAGGGAATCACTTAACTGCTTGAGATTGGGAAACAGGAACAGGAGGCAGTCACTCAACTGCTTGAGACTGGGTCACAGGAACAGGAGGGAGTCAGTCAACTGCTCGATACTGGGAGACCGGAACAGGAGGGAGCCACTCAACTACTCGATACTGGGACACAGGAACAGGATGGAGTCACTCAATTGCTCGATACTGGGACACAGGAACAGGAAGGAGTCATTCAACTGCTCGAGGCTGGGACAACAGGACAGGCGGGAGTCAGTCAACTGTTCGAGCCTGGGAAACAGGAACAGCAGGGGGTCACTCAACTGCTCGAGATTGGGACACAGGAACAGGAGTGAGTCACTCTGACACTCGAGTTTGGGCCACAGGAACAGGAAGTAGTCACTCAACTGCTCTAGACTGGGACACAGGAGCAGGAGGGAGTCACTCAACTGCTCTAGACTGGGACACCGAAGCAGGAGGGAGTCACTCAACTGCTCGAGACTGGATCACAGGAACAGGAGGTAGACATTCCATTGCACGAAACTGGAACACAGGAACAGGAGGGAGTCATTCAACTACTCGAGAGTGGGACACAGGGACAGGATGGAGTCATTCAACTGCTCGAGACTGGGACACAGGAACAGGAGGCACTAACTCAACTGCTCGAGACTGGGAAACAGGAACAGGAGGGAGTCACTCAACTGCTCGAGACTGGGAAACAGGAACAGGTGGGAGTCACTCAACTGCTCGAGATGGGGACACAGGAACAGGAGGTAGTCACGCAACTGCTCGAGACTGGGACACAGGACCGGGAAGGTGTCACTCAACTGCGTGAGATGGGTGACAGGAACAGGAGGGAGTCAGTCAACTTCTCGAGACTGGGACATAGGGACAGGAGGGAGTCAGGCAACTGCTCAGACTGGGACACAGGAGCAGGAGGGAGTCACTCAATTGCTCGAGACTGGAACACAGGAACAGGAGGGAGTCACTCAATTGCTCGAGCCTGGGACACAGGAAAAAGAGGGAGACACTTAACTGCTGGAGACTGGGAAACAGGAACAGGAGGCAGTAATTCAACTGCTCGAGACTGGGACACATGAACCAGAAAGAGTCACTCAACTGCTTGAGACTGGGTCACAGGAACAGGAGGGAGTCACTCAATTGCTCGAGACTGGGACACAGGTACAAGAAGGAGTCATTCAACTGCTCGAGGCTGGGACAAAAGGAACAGAGGGAGTCAGTCAACTGCTCGACATTGGGAAACAGGAACGGGAGGGAGTCATTCAACTGCTCTAGACTGGGAAAACAGGACAGGAGGGAGTCAGTCAACTGTTCGAGCCTGGGAAACAGGAACAGGAGGGGGTCACTCAAATGCTCGTGTTTGGGACACAGGTACAGAAGTGAGTCACTCTGCCGCTCGAGTTTGGGCCACAGGAACAGGAAGTAGTCACTCAACTGCTCTCGACTGGGACACAGGAGCGTGAGGGAGTCACTCAACTGCTCGATACTGGATCACAGGAACAGGAGGTAGTCATTCCCCTGCACGAAACTGGAACACAGGTACAGGAGAGAGTCATTCACCTGCTCGAGTCTGGGACGCAGGCACAGGAGGGAGTCATTCAACTGCTCGAGACTGGGACACAGGGACAGGATGGAGTCATTCAACTGCTCGAGACTGCGACACAGGAACAGGAGGCAGTCACTCAACTGCTCGAGACTGGGAAACAGGAACAGGAAGGAGTCACTCAACTGCTCGAGATGGGGACACAGGAAAAGGAGGTAGTCACGCAACTGCGCGAGACTGGGACACAGGACCGGGAAGGTGTCACTCAATTGCTTGAGACTGGGTGACAGGAACAGGAGCGAGGCAGTCAACTGCTCGAGACTGGGACATAGGGACCGGAGGTATTCAGTCAACTGCTCAGACTGGGACATAGGAACATGAGGCAGTTACTGAACTGCTCCAGACTGGGACACAAGAACAGGAGGGTGTCACTCAACTGCTCGAAACTGGGACAACAGGACAGGAGTGAGTCATTCAACTACTTGAGCCTGGGACACAGCGACAGGAGGGAGGCATTCAACTGCCCGAGACTGGGACACAGGGAGAGGAAGCAGTCACACAACCGCTCGAGTTTGGGCCACAAGAACAGGAAGTCGTCATTCATCTGCTCGAGACTGGGACACAGGAACAGGAGGCAGTCACTCAACTGCTCGCGTCTGGGACACAGGAGCAGGAGGGAGTCACTCAACTGCCCGAGACTGGGACACAGGAACAGGAGGCAGTCAATTAACTGCTCGATACTGGGAAACAGGAACAGGAGGGAGTCAGTCAACTGCTCGAGAGTGGGACACAGGAAAAGGAGGGAGTCACTCAAGTGCTCGGGTCTGGGTCACAGGAACAGGAGGGATTCATTCAATTGCTCGAGACTGGGACACAGGAACTGGAGGGAATCATTCAACTGCTCAAGCCTGGGACAGAGGAACAGGAGGGAATCACTTAACTGCTTGAGATTGGGAAACAGGAACAGGAGGCAGTCACTCAACTGCTTGAGACTGGGACACAGGAATCGGAGGGAGTTACTCAACTGCTTCAGTCTGGGTCACAGGAACAGGAGGGAGGCAGTCAACTGCTCGATACTGGGAGACCGGAACAGGAGGGAGCCACTCAACTACTCGATAATGGGACACAGGAACAGGATGGAGTCACTCAATTGCTCGATACTGGGACACAGGAACAGGAAGGAGTCATTCAACTGCTCGAGGCTGGGACAACAGGACAGGAGGGAGTCAGTCAACTGTTCGAGCCTGGGAAACAGGAACAGGAGGGGGTCACTCAAATGCTCGAGATTGGGACACAGGAACAGGAGTGAGTCACTCTGACACTCGAGTTTGGGCCACAGGAACAGGAAGTAGTCACTCAACTGCTCAAGACTTGGACACAGGAGCAGGAGCGAGTCCCTCAACTGCTCTAGTCTGGGACACCGAAGCAGGAGGGAGTCACTCAACTGCTCGAGACTGGATCACAGGAACAGGAGGTAGACATTCCACGGCACGAAACTGGAACACAGGAACAGGAGGGAGTCATTCAACTGCTCGAGACTGAGACACAGATTCAGCAGAGAGTCATTCAACTGCTCGAGACTGGGAGACAGGAACAGAAGGGAGTCACTCAACCGCTCGAGTCTGGGACACAGGTACAGGAGGGAGTCAGTCAACTGCTCGAGTCTGGGTCACAGGAACAAGAGGGATTCATTCAACTGCTCGAGACTGGGACACAGGAACAGGAGGGAGTCACTCAACTACTCGATACTGGGACACAGGAACAGGAGGCAGTAACTCAACTGCTCGAGACTGGGAAACAGGAACAGGAGTGAATCACTCTGCCGCTCGCGTATGGGCCACAGGAACAGGAAGTAGTCACTCGACTGCTCTCGACTGGGACACAGGAACAGGAGAGAGTCATTCACCTGCTCGAGGTTGGGACGCAGGAACAGGAGGGAGTCATTCAACTGCTCGAGACTGGGACACAGGGACAGGATGGAGTCATTCAACTGCTCGAGACTGGGACACAGGAACAGGAGGCAGTCACTCAACTGCTCGAGACTGGGACACAGGAACAGGAGGCAGTCACTCAACTGCTCGAGACTGGGAAACAGGAACAGGAGGGAGTCACTCAACTGCTCGAGATGGGGACACAAACAGGACGTAGTCACGCAACTGCTCGAGACTGGGACACAGGACCGGGAAGGTGTCACTGAACTGCTTGAGACTGGGTGACAGGAACAGGAGGGAGTCAGTCAACTGCTCGAGACTGGGACATAGGGACAGGTGGGAGTCAGTCAACTGCTCGAGACTGGGAAACATGAACAGGAGGGAGTCACTCAACTGCTCGAGATGGGGACACAGGAACAGGAGGTAGTCACGCAACTGCTCGAGACTGGGACACAGGAGCGGGAAGGTGTCACTCTACTGCTTGAGATGGGTGACAGGAACAGGAGGGAGTCAGTCAACTGCTCGAGACTGGGACATAGTGACAGGAGGGAGTCAGTCAACTGCTCAGACTGGGACACAGGAACAGGAGGGAGTCACTCAACCGCTCGAGACTGGGACACAGGAACAGGAGGGAGTCATTCAACTGCTCAGACTGGGAGACAGGAACAGGAGGGAGTCACTCAACCGCTCGAGACTGGGAAACAGGAACAGGAGGCAGTCACTCAACTGCTCGCGATGGGGACACAGGAACAGGAGGCAGTCACGCAACTGCTCGAGACTGGGACACAGGACCGGGAAGGTGTCACTCAACTGCTTGAGATGGGTGAAAGGAACAGGAGGGAGTCAGTCAACTGCTCGAGACTGGGACATAGGGACAGGAGGGAGTCAGTCAACTGCTCAGACTGGGACACAGGAGCAGGAGGGAGTCACTCAACAGCTCGAGACTGGGACACAGGAACAGGAGGGAGTCACTCAATTGCTCGAGACTGTGACACAGGGACAGGAGGGAGTCACTCAATTGCTCGAGACTGGGTCACAGGAACAGGAGGCAGTCATTCCACTGCATGAGACTGGAACACAACGACAGGAGGGAGTCATTCAACTGCTCGAGACTGGGACACAGGAACAGGAGGGTGTCACGCAACTACTCGAGATTGGGAAACAGGAACAGGAGGTAGTCACGCAACTGCTCGAGACATGACACAGGGACAGGAGGCAGTCACTCAACTGCTCGACTCTGGGTCACAGGAACAGGAGGGATTCATTCAACTGCTTGAGGGTGGGACACAGGAACAGAAGGCAGTCACTCAAATGCTCGAGCCTGGGACACAGGAACAGAAGGCAGTCACTCGACTGCTCGAGCCTGGGACACAGGAAAAAGAGGGAGACACTTAACTGCTGGAGACTGGGAAACAGGAACAGGAGGCAGTAATTCAACTGCTCGAGACTGGGACACATGAACCAGAAAGAGTCACTCAACTGCTTGAGACTGGGTCACAGGAACAGGAGGGAGTCACTCAACTGCTCGATACTGGGACACAGGAACAGGAAGGAGTCACTCAATTTCTAGAGACGAGGTCACAGGAACAGGAGGCAGTCATTCCACTGCTCAAGATTGGGACACGGGAACAGGAGGCAGTCATTCCACTCACGAGTCTGGAACACAGGTACAGGAGGGAGTCATTCAATTGCTCGAGACTGGGCGTCAGGAACAGGAGGGAGTCACTCAACCGCTCGAGTCTGGGTAACAGGAACAGGAGGGATTCATTCAACTGCTCGAGACTGGGACACAGGAACTGGAGGGAATCATTCAACTGCTCGTGCCAGGGACACAGGAACAGCAGGGAGTCAATTAACTGCTCGAGACTGGGACACAGGAACAGGACGCAGTCACTCAACTGCTCGAGACTGGGATACAGGAACCGAAGGGAGTTACTCAACTGATTGAGACTGGGTCAAAGGAACAGCAGGGAGTCAATCAACTACTCGATACTGGGAAACAGGAACAGAATGGAGTCATTCAACTGCTCGAGGCTGGGACAACAGGAACAGGAGGGATTCAGTCAACTGCTAGACTTTGGGAAACAGGAACAGGAGGGGGTCAGTCAACTGCTCGACATTGGGAAACAGGAACAGGAGGGTGTCATTCAACTGATCGAGATTGGGACAAAGGAACAGGAGTGAGTCACTCTGCCGCTCGAGTTTGGGCCACAGGAACAGGAAGTAGTCACTCAACTGCTCTCGAATGGGACACAGGAGCAGGAGGGAGTCACCCAACTGCTCTAGACTGGGACACCGGAGCAGGAGGGAGTCACTCAACTGCTCGAGACTGGAACACAGAAACAGGAGGTAGTCATTCCATTGCACGAAACTGGGACACAGGAACAGGAGAGA